>NW_020837984.1:16367037-16371558 GCF_003676395.1 Aethalodelphis obliquidens | reverse complement strand
TGTGTGTCAGGGGAAGTTGCTGAGTTAATCTAGTCAATATCTGAACTGGGTTTGAGTATTGCTCTTGCTATTGTTATCTTCACAATATCACATCTTGCAAATTCCTCTAGCAGTGGGTCACTGTTACTTGTGTAACCACCCCTTTCTTCTGCCCTCTGCCAAAAGGAAGTAGTTTGTGTGTTCCATTTCTCCTCAAATGGGCTTTTTACTCTTTGAAATCTTGTTCATGTGGTAGCCTGTGACCTCAGCTCTCTGATGGGTTCAGGCAAACTGATAATTCTCTAGATTATCTGGCTTTTCTTAAACCATTTTTATGAGGGGAAACAGTGTTCCGTTGTGATTTTCTGAATCTTAAGAGAAAGCAGATTTTTCTTGCCTTTTCATGCCTATCTAGATGATCATTGTGTTTTCTCCTTTTGCCTAAAGATGCAGTAAATTATATTAATGTAACTCCTATTAAATCATATCTACATTATTTTAATAATGCCCATTGCCTCATGTTATATTACTCTTTTACTGTAGTACTAGATTTGATTTTCTAGTGTTGTTAAGTAATTTAGTTTTGTTAGTTTATTTCTTGTGTTTTTGTATCATGATTATCTACATTTATAAAATCAACTGTGATCTTTTATATCTTTTTCTATTCTCTGTCAAAGTTTATGTAGCATTTAAATCCTCAATTCCATGAACATTTGAGTGATAAAACGTTCAGGTCATTGCACCATTTTTGGAGGTAGTTCTATATGAACCTTCTCAATTTGTTCCTTAATTATTGGTCTTTTAAGCCTTTATATTTCTTTAATTCCTTGTGGCAATTTGTATTTCCCAAGAAAATAATTTACCTTATTGAATGCTTTAAGTGTAGACTTGACTGAGTTTGTAACCCTTGGATTAGCATGAGAAGGAAAGAGAGCCTAGAAAGAGGCTCTAGGAGCACCAATATTCAAGATCAGGGGAGGAAGAAGTATTAGAAAGGAGTGTAAGAAGGAACATCCTGAGAAAGAGGGAAGAGCAGAAGGCCTGGAAACAAAGGAAGAGAAATTTCTCAAGATTGACAGTAATCAAGCTGCGCTCTTATTTCTTTGCCATGTTACATAGCAGAAGAAATTAAAAGCAATCTATCCAGAATTTTTAAAGGAAAAGTTGAGACTCAAGAATTCTATAAGCAAGGTAAGGTGCCATTAGTGTATTAAGGCAATAGAAATAAATTCTCAGTTATATACATATTAAGGAAAAATACCACACATCTACATTTTCCAGAAAAAAAAACCCACTTAAAAAGATAAACCAGGGCTTCCCTGGTGGTGCAGTGGTTGGGAGTCCGCCTGCCAATGCAGGGTACACGGGTTCGTGCCCTGGTCCAGGAAGATCCCACATGCCGCGGAGCGGCTGGGCTCGTGAGCCATGGCCGCTGAGCCTCCGCATCCGGTGCCTGTGCTCCGCAACGGGAGAGGCCCACGTACAGAAAAAAAAAAAAAAAAAAAGATAAACCAGCTAACAAGGAGATAAAACACGAGTTCACAAATGGGTAAGTCATGATATAAAAGAAAATGGTGATAATTGAAGTAATGTGGACACAAAACAGTCTAAATTATTGTAGTTATTGTTTTGAAGCAAACTGCTTTCTTAGTTGTATTTTTAAAAGATAAAAATGTAAAAACAATAATGACCATGATAAAACTGAGGTAAAAATATCAAATCATTTTGACAAAAATTGAGAGGAGATATTTAGGGGAAGTCTGACATAAACATATACCAGTTCTTTATTTTTCATAAGGTCACCTTAATAGATATTCTTTTTAAATATACATTTTATTGGGGTATAGTTTACTATGGTAAAACACACACATTTTAAGTATATGGACAAATGAGTTTTGTCAAATATATACAACAATGTGACCACCACTGTAGAAAAGTTAGAGTACATTTTATTTGCCCTAGAAGGTCTACTTGTGGCCCTTCCCAGTTAATCCCTGCCTTCCACCCCACCGTGACCTCAGGAAACCATTAATTGGTTTTCTATCTCTCTAGATTAATTTTCCTAGAGTTTAATATAAATGGAATCATGTAGTATGTACTCTTTTACACCTGGCTTCTTTTCTTCAGTATAATTAATAAGCTTTGACATCAAATATTGTAAGTTCTCCAACTTTGTTCTATTTTTTCAAAATCATTTTATCTATCCTACTTCCTTAACATTTTCATGTAAATTTTAGAATCAGCTTGTGAACTTCTATTTTAAAAGGCTACTGGAATTTTGACGGAATTTCCTGTTGAATATATAGATTGATTTAGGTAAAATATGCATCTTAATGATCTTGAGTTTTCCAATACATGAATATGGCCTGTCTTTATCCACTTACTTAAATTTTCTTTAATTTTTCTCACAGTGTTTTATATATTTTAATTTTATGTCTAAATGCTTCATATTTTTATGGTAATGTAAATGGTATTTTTTAAACATCTTTATCGGAGTGTAATTGCTTTACAATGGTGTGTTAGTTTCTGCTGTATAACAAAGTGAATCAGCTCTATGCATACATATATCCCCATATCCCCTCCCTCCTGCGTCTCCCTCCCACCCTCCCCATCCCACTCCTCTAGATGGTCACAAAGAACCGAGCTGATCTCCCTGTGCTATGCGGCTGCTTCCCACTAGCTATCGATTTTACATTTGGTAGTGTATATATATCCATGCCACTCTCTCACTTCATCCCAGCTTACCCTTCCCACTCCCTGTGTCCTCAAGTCCATTCTCTACATCTGCATCATTTTTCCTGTCCTGCCCATAGGTTCTTCAAAACCTTTTTTTTTTTTTTTTAGATTCCATATATATGTGTTAGCATATGCTATTTGTTTTTCTCTTTCTGACTTACTTCACTCTGTATGACTATCTCTATGTCCATCACCTCACTGCAAATAACTCAATTTCATTTCTTTTTTTTTTTTTTTTTGCAGTACGCAGGCCTCTCACTGTTGTGGCATCTCCCATTGCGGAGCACAGGCTCCAGACGCGCAGGCTCAGCGACCATGGCTCACGGGCCTAGCCACTCTGCAGCATGTGGGATCTTCCTGGACTGGGACATGAACCCGTGTCCCCTGCATTGACAGGCGGATTCTCAACCACTGCGCCACCAGGGAAGTCCTCGTTTCTTTTTATGGCTGAGTAATATTCCACTGTATATATGTGCCACATCTTCTTTATCCATTTATCTGTCGATGGACACTTAGATTGCTTCCATGTCCTGGCTATTGTAAATGGTGCTACAATGAACATTGTAGTACATGTATATTTTTGAATTATGGTTTTCTCAGGGTATATGCCCAGTAGTGGGATTGCTGGGTCATATGGTAGTTCTATTTTTAGTTTTTTAAGGAACCTCCGTACTGTTCTCCATAGTGGCTGTATCAATTTGCATTCCCACCAACAGTGCAAGAAGGTTCCCTTTTCTCCACACCCTCTCCAACATTTATTGTTTGTAGAGTTTTTGATGATGGCCATTCTGACAGGTCTGAGGTGATATCTCATTGTACATTTGATTTGCATTTCTCTAATGATTAGTGATGTTGAGCATCCTTTCATGTGTTTGTTGGTAATCTGTATGTCTTCTTTGGAGAAATGTCTATTTAGATCATCTGCCCATTTTTGGATTGGGTTGCTTGTTTTTTTGATATTCAGCTGCATGTGCTGCTTGTATATTTTGGTGATTAATGCTTTGTCAGTTGCTTTGTTTACAAATATTTTCTCCCATTCTGAGGGTTCTCTTTTCATCTTGTTTATAGTTTCCTTTGCTGTGCAAAAGTTTTAAGTTTCATTAGGTCCCATTTGTTTATTTTTGTTTTTATTTCCATTTCTCTAAGTGGTGGGTCACAAAGGATCTTGCTGTGATTTATGTGTTAGAGTGTCCTGCCTATGTTTTCCTCTAAGAGTTTTATAGTGTCTGGCCTTACATTTAGGTCTGTAATCCATTTGGAGTTTATTTGTGTGTGTGCTGTAAAGGAGTGTTCTAATTTCATTCTTTTCCATGTAGCTGTCCAGTTCTCCCAGCACCACTTATTGAAGAGGCTGTCTTTTCTCCATTGTATATTCTTGCCTCCTTTATCAAAGATAAGGTGATCATATGTGAGTGGGTTTATCTCTGGGCTTTGTATCCTGTTCCATTGATCTATATTTCTGTTTTTGTGCCAGTACCGTACTGTCTTGATTACTGTAGCTTTGTAATATAGACTGAAATCGGGGATCCTGATTCCTCCAGGTATGTTTTTCTTTCTCAAGATTGCTTTGGCTATTCAGGGTCGTTTGTGTTTCTATAGAAATTGTGAAATTTTTTGTTGTAGTTCTGTGAAAAATGCCATTGGTAATTTGATAGCGATTGCATTGAATCTGGAGATTGCTTTGGGTAGTATAGTCATTTTCACAATGTTGATTCTTCCAATCCAAGAACATGGCATATCAGTCCATCTGTTTGTATCACCTTTAATTTCTTTTCTTATCTTTTTTTTTTTTTTTTTTTTTTTTTT
>NW_020837984.1:16069740-16366937 GCF_003676395.1 Aethalodelphis obliquidens | reverse complement strand
TTTTTTTTTTTTTTTTTTTTTGCTGTATGCGGGCCTCTCACTGTTGTGGCTCTCCCATTGCAGAGCACAGGCTCCGGATGCGCAGGCTCAGCGGCCATGGCTCACGGGCCCAGCCACTCCGCAACATGTGGGATCTTCCTGGACCAGGGCATGAACCCATGTCCCCTGCATCGGCAGGCAGACTCTCAACCACTGTGCCACCAGGGAAGCCCTCATCTTTAGTTTCTTTCATCAGTGTCATAGCTTTCTGCACACAGGTCTTTTGTCTCCTTAGATAGGTTTATTCCTAGGTATTTTATTCTTTTTGTTGCAATGGTAAATGGGAGTGTTTCCTTAATATCTCTTTATGATTTTTCATTGTTGGTGTATAGGAATGCCAGAGATTTCTGTGCATTGATTTTAGATCCTGCTACTCTACCAGATTCATTGATGAGCTCTAGGAGTTTTCTGGTAGCATCCTTAGGATCCTCTATGTATAGTATCATGTCATCTGCAAACAGTGACAGTTTTACTTCTTCTTTTCTGATTTGGATTCCTTTTGTTTCTTTTTCTTCTCTGATTGCTGGGGCTAAAACTTCCATAACTATGTTGAATAATAATGGTGAGAGTGGGCAACCTTGTCTTGTTCCTGATCTTAGTGGAAATGGTTTCAGTTTTTCACCATTGAGAATGATAGTTGTTGTGGTTTTGTCATATTTGGCCTTTATTATGTTGAGGTAAGTTCCTTCTATGCCTACTTTTTGCAGGGTTTTTATCATAAATAGGTGTTGAATTTTGTCAAAAGCTTTTTCTGCATCTATTGAGATGATCATATGGTTTTTATCCTTCAGTTTGTTAATATGGTGTATCACATTGATTGATTTCTGTATATTGAAGAATCCTTGCACTCCTGGGATAAACCCCACTTGATCATGGTGTATAATCCTCTTAATGTGCTGTTGGATTCTGTTTGCTAGTATTTTGTTGAGGATATTTGCATCTATGTTCATCAGTGATACTGGCCTGTAGTTTTCTTTTTTTGTGACATCTTTGTCTGGTTTTGGTGGCCTTGTAGAATGAGTTTGGGAGTTTTCCTCCCTCTGCTATATTTTGGAAGAGTTTGAGAAGGCTAGGTGTTAACTCTTCTCTAAATGTTTGATAGAATTTGCCTGTGAAACCATCCGGTCCTGGACTTTTATTTTTTTTAATATTCTTTAATTTAATTAATTAATTTTTAACATCTTTATTGGAGTATAATTGCTTTACAATGGTGTGTTAGTTTCTGCTTTATAACAAAGTGAATCAGTTATACATATGTCCCCATATCTCTTCCCTCTTGCATCTCCCTCCCTCCCACCGTCCCTATTCCACCCCTCTAGGTGGTCACAAAGCACTGAGCTAATTTCCTTGTGCTATGTGGCTGCTTCCCACTAGCTATCGATTTTACATTTGGTAGTGTATATATATCCATGCCACTCTCTCACTTTGTCCCAGCTTACCCTTCCCCCTCCCCGTATCCTCAAGTCCATTCTCTAGTAGGTCTGTAGCTCTTTTCCTGTCTTACCCCTAGGCTTTTCTGACCATTTTCTTTTTTTGTTGTTTTAAATTCCATACATATGTGTTAGCATATGGTATTTGTTTTTCTCTTTCTGACTTACTTCACTCTGTATGACAGTCTCTAGGTCCATCCATCTGGCTACAAATAACTCAGTTTCATTCATTTTTATGACTGAGTAATATTCCATTGTATATATGTGCCATACCTTCTTTCTCCATTCATCTGTTGATGGACACTTAGGTTGCTTCCATGTCCTGGCTATTGTAAATAGAGCTGCAATGAACATTTTGGTACATGGCTCTTTTTGCATTATGGTTTTCTTTTGTTTGTTGGAAGGTTTATAATCACAGTTTCAATTTCAGTGCTTGTGATTGGTCTGTTTATATTTTCTATTTCTTCCTGTTTCAGTCTCTGAAGGTTGTGCTTTTCTAAGAATTTGTCCATTTCTTCCAGGTTATCCATTTTCTTGGCATAGAGTTGCTTGTAGTAGTCTCTTAGGATCCTTTTTATTTCTGTGGTGTCCTTTTTCATTTTTAATTTTATTGCTTTGAGTCCTCTCCCTTTTTTTCTTGATGAGTCTGGCTAATGGTTTATCAATTTTGTTTATCTTCTCAAAGAACCAGCTTTTAGTTTTATGGATCTTTGCTATTGTTTCCTTAATTTCTTTTTCATTTATTTCTGATTTGATCTTTATGATTTTTTTCCTTCTGCTAACTTTGGGGTTTTTTTGTTCTTCTTTCTCTAATTTCTTTTGGTGTAAGGTTAGGTTGTTTATTTGAGATGTTTTTTGTTTCTTGAGATAGGATTGTATTGCTATAAACTTCCCTCTTGGAACTACTTTTGCTGTATCCCCCGAATTTTGGTATGTTATGTTTCCATTTTTGTTTTTCTCAAGATATTTTAAATTTTCTCTTTTGATTTCTTCTTTGACCCATTGGTTGTTCAGAAGTGTGTTGTGAAATTTCCAGATATTCATGAATTTTCCTCCTGTTACTGATTTCTAGTTTTATACCATTGTGTTTAGAATAGATACCTGATATGATTTCAATATTTTTTAATTTGTTGAAACTTGTTTTGTGACTTAATATATGATTTATCCTGGAGTATGTTTCATGTGGGTTTGAGAAGAGTGTATTCTGCTGCCATTGGTTGGAATGTTCTGTATATGTCCATTTGGTATAAAGTTTAGTTCAAATACATTATTTTCTTGTTGATTTTCTGTCTGGATGATCTATCTGAAGTGGGGTATTGAAGTTCCCTAATATTATTTCATTGCTGTCTACTTTTGTCTTTAGATCCATTAATAACTTTTTAATAATTTTCTGGGAAATTCTTTTTCTCTCTTTCATTTCTGAAGGACAACTTTTCTGGGTAAAGTATACTTGGTGGACAGTTTTTTTCTTGGTCACTTTGAATATACCATCCCACACTCTCCTGGACTGCAACGTTTCTGCTGAGAAATTTGCTGATAGCCTTATTGGAATTTCCTTGTATGTGATGGGTCTCTTTTCTCTTGTTGCTTTCAAATTTCCCTTTGTCTTTGATTTTTGAGACCTTGATTATAATGTGTCTCAGTGAAGATCTCTTTGGGTTAAACACATTGGGAATCTTTGAGCTTCATGTCCCCTGAGGACCATATCTCTTCCCAGATTTAGGAAGTTTTTAGCCATTATTTATTTAAATAAGCTTTCTGTCCCTATCTCTCTTATCCTTCTGGGACTCTAATAATGCATATATTGTTTTGTTTGATGGTACCTCATAATTCATGTATGATTTCTTTACTCTTTTTAATTCTAAATTATTTTTTCTCTGACTGGATAATATCAAGAGATCTGTCTTCGAGTTTACAGATTATTTCTTCTGCTTGGTTGAGCTTGTTGTTGAAGCTCTCTATTGCGTTCCTCATTTCATTCATTGTATCTTTCAGTACCAGAATTTGCTTGGTTTTTTAATGATTTCTATCTCATTGTTGAACTTCTCATTTTATTCAGGCTCAGAGCAGGAGTGGCTGGGGTAGTAATAGTGGGACAAAGCAAGGGGCTGGGGCACAGAGAAACAGCGGTTTCATTTCCATATATGGTGAGGTGTTGTAGCATCCTGATCCTCAAGAGCAGGGCACAGAACCAACTGGGACCCCTGGAGGCAGGTCTCACCTCAGCGACAGCCCTGGTCCCTGGGAAGAGATTCAGTGACAGGAACTCTGAGCAGCTTCATCAGCTGGGATCAGTGTTGGCAAAGACAGTAGAAGGACTGAGTACCGAAGGCTGCAAATGTCCACAAGGTGAGACTGGCTGGGATTTCCCCCTCTTCTTTCCCCCATGGAGCGAAATGCCTTTAAGGGTATCCCTCTTGGCTGCGAGCAGCTCTGAAATATGAGACACGGTAATGCAGGTACAATGATTGCTATATTTTCTATGTGACTATCCTCAAATTTTGAGCTCTGCAGGGTTTTGCCTGATGGTTCTTTGTAGTACAGAGCTTTCCCTGAGATATTTTCATCAGTTTGTAGTTGTTTCCTTATTGGTTTTATGGGAGCAGATGAGCATTGGGACTCTTTGCCCTCCATCTTGCTGATGTCACCCTCTTTATTCTTTCATTTACTGAGAAAGGCATGTTCAAAATTACAAGTAGTTATGGATTACTCTATTTTTCCATTCATCTCTGTCAGCTTTGGCTTCAGTTATTTTGATGCTGTGTTATTGGTCACCAGAACATTTAGGATTATCAAATCTTTTTGATGAATTAGCTTTCCATCATTATGAAATATCCTTTTTTATGTCTGATAATATTACTTGTTATTGAGTTAACCTTGTTATTAAAATAGCTAATCCAGCTTTCTTATGATTAATGTATGTGTGGCATATATCTTTTCATTCATTTACTTTTCATGTATTGGTAAATATATATATATATATATATATATATTTTCACATCTTTATTGGAGTATAAATGCTTTCCAATGTTGTGTTAGTTTTGACTGTACAACAAAGTGAATCAGCTCTATGTATACATCTATCCCCATATCCCCTTCCTCTTGAGCCTCCCTTCCACCCTCCCTATCCCATCCCTCTAGGTCATCACAAAGCATCAAGTTGATCTCCTTGTGTTATGCAACAACTTCCCACTAGTCATCCATTTTACATTTGATAGTGTATATATGTCAATGCTACTCTGTCACTTCATCCCAGCTTCCCCTTACCGCCCTGTGCCCTCAAGTCCATTCTCTATGTCTGCATCTTTATTCCTGCTCTGCCACTAAGTTCGTCAGTACTGCTTTTTAAAATTCCATATATATGAGTTAACATACAGTATTTGTTTTTCTCTTTCTAACTTACTTCACTCTGTATGACAGATTCTAGGTCCATCCACCTCACTACAAATAACTCAATTTCATTCCTTTTTATGTCTGAGTACTATTCCATTGTATATATGTGCCACATCTTTTTTATCCATTCAACTGTTGATGGGCATTTAGGTTGTTCCCATATCCTGGCTATTGTAAAGAGTGCTGCAATGAATATTGTGGTACATGTATCTTTTTGAATTATGGTTTTCTCAGGGTATATACCCAGGAGTGGGATTGCTGGGTCATATGGTAGTTCTATTTTTAGTTTATTAAGGAACCTCCATACTGTTCTCCATAGTGGTGGTATCAATTCACATTCCCACCAACAGTGCTGGAAGGTGCCCTTTTCTCCACACCCTCTCCAGCATTTCTGTTTCTAGATTTTCTGATCATAGCCATTCTGACTGGGATGAGGTGATACCTCACTGTCATTTTGATTTGCATTTCTCTAATGATTAGTGATATTGAGCATATTTTCACATATTTATTGGCCATCTGTATGTCTTCTTTGGAGAAATGTCTATTTAGGTCTTCTGCCCATTTTTGGATTGGGTTGCTTGTTTTTTGATATTCAGCTGCATGAGCTGCTTGTATATTTTGGAGATTAATGCTTTGTCAGTTGCTTCATTTGCAAATATTTTCTCCCATTCTGAGGGTTGTCTTTTCATCTTGTTTATGGTTTCCTTTGCTGTGCAAAAGCTTTTAAGTTTCATTAGGTCCCATTTGTTTATTTTTGTTTTTATTTCCTTTACTATAGGAGGTGGGTCAAAAAGGATCTTGCTGTGATTTATGTCATAGAGTGTTCTGTCCATGTTTTCCTGTAAGAGTTTTATAGTGTCTGGCCTTACATTTAGGTCTTTAATCCATTTTGAGTCTATTTTTGTGTATGGTGTTAGGGAGTGTTCTAATTTCATTCTTTTACATGTATCTATCCATTTTTCCCAGTACCACTTATTGAAGAGTCTGTCTTTTCTCCATTGTATATTCTTGCCTCCTTATCAAAAATAAGGTGACCATATGTGCCTGGGTTTATCTCTGGGCTTTGTATCCTGTTCCACTGATCTATATTTCTGTTTTTGTGCCAGTACCATACTGTCTTGATTACTGTAGCTTTGTAATATAGTCTGAAGTCAGGGAGCCTTATTGCTCCAGTTCCGTTTTTCTTTCTCAAGATCCCTTTGGCTATTCAGGGTTTTTTGTGTTTCCATACAAATTTTAAAATTTCTTTTCCTAGTTCTGTGAAAAATGCCATTGGTAATTTGATAGGGATTGCATTGAAACTTTAGATTGCTTTGGGTAGTATAGTCATTTTCACAACATTGCTTCTTCCAATCCAGGAGCATGGTATATTTCTCCATCTGTTTATGTCATCTTTGATTTCTTTCATCAGTGTTTTGTAATTTCCTGAGTACAGTTTTTTTGCTGCCTTAAGTAGGTTTATTCCTAGGTATTTTATTCTTTTCGTTGCAATGGTAAATGGGGTTTTTTCCTTAATTTCTCTTTCTGAACTTTTGTTGTATAGGAATGCAAGAGATTTCTGTGCATTAATTTTGTATCCTGCAACAGTATTAAATTCATTGATTAGTTCTAGTAGTTTTCTGGTGGCATCTTTAGGATTTTCTATGTATAGTATCATGTCATCAGCAAACAGTGACAGTTTTACTTCTTCTTTTCCAATTTGTATTCGTTTTATTTCTTTTTCTTCTCTGATTGCCATGGCTAGGACTTCAAATACTATGTTGAACAATAGTGGCAAGAGTGGGCAACCTTGTCTTGTTCCTGATCTTAGAGGAAATGCTTTCAGTTTTTTACCATTGAGAATGATGTTTACTGTGGGTTTGTTGTATATGGCTTTTATTATTTTGAGGTAGGTTCCCTCTATTTCCACTTTCTGGAGAGTGTTTTAAAATTATAAATGTGTGTTAAATTTTGTCAAAAGCTTTTTCTGCCTCTATTGAGGTGATCATATGGTTTTTATTGTTTAATTTGTTAATACAGTATATCACATTTATTGTTTTGCATATATTGAAGAATCCTTGCATCCCTGGGATAAATCCCACTTGATCATGGTGTATGACCTTTTTAATGTGTTGTTGCATTCTGTTTGCTAGTATTTTGTTGAGTTTTCTTGCATCTATATTCATCAGTGATGTTGGTCTGTATTTTTCCTTTTTTGTGTGATACCTTTGTCTGGTTTTGGTATCAGGGTGATGGTTGCCTTGTAGAACGAGTTTGGGAGTATTCCTCCCTCTGTAATTTTTTGGAAGATTTTGAGAAGAAAAAGTGTTTAACTCTTCTCTAAATGTTTGATAGAATTCACCTGTGAAGCCATCTAGTCCTGGACTTTTGTTTGTTGGAAGATTTTTTATTACAGTTTCAATTTCATTACCTGTGATTGGTCTGTTTATATTTTCTAATTCTTCCTGGTTCAATCCTGGAAGGTTGTACCTTTCCAAGGTCTTGTCCATTTCTTCCAGGTTGTCCATTTTGTTGGCATATAGTTGCTTTTAGTCATCTCTTATGATCTTTTGTATTTCTGCAGTGTCAGTTGTAATCTCTCCTTTTTCATTTCTAATTTTATTGGTTTGAGTCCTCTCCCTTTTTTTCTTGATGAGTCTGGTGAAAGTTTTATGAATTTTGTTTATCTTCTCAAAGAACCAACTTTTAGTTTTATTGATTTTTGCTATAGTTTTCTTCATTTCTATTTCATTTATCTCTGCTCTGATCTTTATGATTCCTTTCCTTCTACTAACTTTGTGTTTTCTTTGTTCTTTTTCTAGTTACTTTAGGTGTAAGGTTAGATTGTTTATTTGAGATGTTTCTTGTTTCTGGAGGTGAGCTTGAATTGTTCTGAACTTTCCTCTTAGAACTTTTTTTATGTGTGTGTCCCATAGGTTTTGGATCATTGTGTTTTCCTTGTCATGTGTTTCTAGGTACTTTTAAATTTCTTCTTTGATTTCTTCAGTAATCTCTTGGTTATTTAGCAGTGCATGGTTTAGCCTCCCTGTATTTGTATTTTTTCAGGGTTTTTTCCGTAATTGATATCTAATCTCATAGCATTATGGTCAGAAAAGATGCTTGATATGATTTCAATTTTCTTAAATTTACCGAGGCCTGATTTGTGACCCAAGATGTGATCTATTCTGGAGAACGTTCCATGCGCACTTGAGAAGAAAGTACATTCTTCTGCTTTCGGGTGAAATGTCCTAAAAATATCTATTAAATCTATCTGGTCTATTGTGTCATTTAAAGCTTGTGTTTCCTTATTTATTTTCATTCTGGATGATCTGTCCATTGGTGAAAGTGGGGTGTTAATGTCCCCCACTATTATTGTGGTACTGTCAATTTTTCCCTTTAAGGCTATTAACATTTGTCTTATGTATTGAGGTGCTCCTATGTTGGGTGAATAAATATTTATAATTGTTATGTTTTCTTCTTGGATTGATACCTTGATCATTATGTAGTGTCCTTCCTTATCTCTTGTAACAGTCTTTATTTTAAAGTCTATTTTATCTGATATGAGTATTGCTAGTCCAGCTTTCTTGTGATTTCCATTTGCATGGAATATCTTTTTCCATCCCCTCACTTTCGGTCTGTATGTGTCCCTAGGTCTGAAGTGGGTTTCTTGTAGACACCATATATAAGAGTCTTCTTTTTGTATCCATTCAGTCAGTCTGTGTCTTTTGGTTGGAGCATTTAATCCATTTACGTTCGAGGTGATTATCGATATGTATGTTCCTATTACCATTTTCTTAATTGTCTTGGGTTTGTTTTCGTGGGTCTCTTTCTTCTCTTGTGTTTCATGCTTAGAGAAGTTCCTTTAGCATTTGTTGTAATGCTGATTTGGTCGTGCTGAATTCTCATAGTTTTTGCTTATCTGTAAACCTTTTGATTTCTCCATCGAATCTGAGTAAGGTCCTTGCCAGGTAGAGTAATCTGGGTTGTAGGTTTTTCCCTTTCATCACTTTAAATATGACCTGCTACTCCCTTCTGGCTTGCAGAGTTTCTGCAGAAAGATCAACTGTTAACCTTATGGGGATTCCCTTGTATATTATTCCTTGCTTTTCCCTTGCTGCTTTTAATACCTTTTCTTTGTATTTAATTTTTGATAGTTTGATTAATATGTGTCTCAGTGTGTTTCTCTTTGGTTTTATCCTGTATGGGACTCTGCCTTTCCTGGATTTGATTTCCTTTCCCATGTTAGGGAAGTTTTCGACTATTAACTCTTCAAATATTTTCTCAGACCCTTTCTTTTTCTCTTCTTCTCTGGCACCCCTATAATTCAAATGTTGGTGAGTTTAACATCCCAGTGGTCTCTGAGACTGTCCTTAATTCTTTCCATTCTTTTTTCTTTATTCTGCTCTGCGGTAGTTATTTCCACTCTTTTATCTTCCAGGTCACTTAACTGTTCTTCTGCCTCAGTTATTCTGTTATTGATTCCTTCTAGAATGTTTTTAATTTCAGTTATTGTGTTATTCATCAGTTTGTTTGCTCTTTGTTAGATCCTTGTTAAACATTTCTTGTATTTTCTCCATTCTGTTTCTGAGATTTTGGATCATCTTTACTATCATTACTCTGAACTCTTTCTCATGTAGGTTGCCTATTTTGTCTTCATTCATTTGATCTTGTAGGTTTTTACATTGCTCCTTTGTCTGTAACGTATTTTTTTGTCCTTTCCTTTTTTTTTTTTTTTTTTTGCTGGGTGGGGCTGTATTCCTGTCTTACTTGTTGTTTGGCCTGAGGCATCCAGCACTGGAGTTTGTAGGGAGTTAGGTAGAACTGGGCCTTGGTCTCAAGACGAGGACCTCTGGGAGGCCTCACTCTGATTAATATTCCCTGGGTCCTGACGTTCTCTGTTAGTCCAGCGGTTTGGATTCAGTGTTCCCACAACAGGAGCATGGGCCTGACGTCTGGCCTGGGAATCAAGATTCCACAAACTGCTTGGTGTGGTGAAAGAAAAAAAAGAAAAAAAGGAACAGTACAAACAAAGAATCCAAAATAAAATAAAATTAGAAAGATAAAAAATATATTAGAAAATATAAAAATATAATTGAAGAAAACTGCAACAAGGTAAAACAAAACCACAACAGAAAAAAGAAAAAAAAAAGGGTTGGGGGGAACAATCCAAAAGGAGCAGAACAATAACAAAGTATCAAGAATAAAATAAAATTAGAAAAATAAAAGATTTATTAGAAAAAATAAAAATATAAATGAATCAACAACAACAAGGTAACTCAGAACCCCAACCTAAAAGAAAAGAAAAAAAAAAGAAGGCCATGTCTACAGGGTATGGAGTTTAGGCAGGGAGTGGAACTTATGCAGGGGTGGGCTTAGAGTGGGGCGGGTCCTAGGTGTGGGAGGGTGACGTTTGAACATGGGGCAGGGCCTAGACTCAGGACCTGCACAGCTGGAAAAGCCCTTGGAGCTGGGGCCTAGGCAGGCCCAATGTTAAAGTGTGGGGTGGGGCCTCTGCTTAGGACCTGTGTGGAAGGGGAGAGGCAGCACATGTGGAAAGTGGAGTTCCCGAGTTTGGAAGCAAGGCACTGGGTGAAGGTGTGTGGGTGGGGTTTAGGCCCAGGTTGGTTAAAGGGGGTCTCAGAGGGGGTCTCCAAGTGTAGCAGTAGGGCCCTGGGTAGGGGTGTAGGGGCATAGCTTGGGCTCTGCATAGTAGGAGGGAGGCTCCAAGGGCAGAGGATTAGGCCCAAGAGCCCAACAGTCTTCCCTATGCCTAAGTGGATAGGGAAAGTGCTGGCCATGTTTCTTCCATTCCTCTTCCAGTGTCTGGAAGAGGAATGGAAGTGTCTCCCCCATCCCCACTGGAGACCTAATCGTGGTTGGGTCTGGCTGGGTGTAGGAAGTCCTCCCCTACCCCAGCCACCCCTCAGCGATGCTGGTCCAGTAGGTCTGGCCTTTACTTTTTCTCCCATCCCTCCCTCCCATTCCCTCAGGACCCACGAGGCTGGAGGGGGTCTTAGTGGACAGAGGATCAGGCCCGGGATCTCAGCAGGCTCCTGGGAGCCTAAGTGGACAGGTAAAACCTGACCACGCTCCCTTTTGCTCCTCTGCCCTCCCAATGTCCCCCAATTTCCCTCTTCAGGTGTGGGATCCCTTCCCCTCCCCCAGCCACCCCTCAGAGGTGCTGGTCCCATCCTGCCTCCACTTCTCCTCCCCCCTCACTCCCTTCCACGCCCCACATGCTACCAGGTTGCTGGGGGTTCCTCTCATCCCCTTAGGTGTCTGTGGTTCCCCACCAGTGCCTGGTAGGTGCCCTAGTTGTGCAGAGACACAAATTCCACATCCTCCTAGTCTGCAATCTTGACTCCACCCCCAGTAAATTTATATTTTAAATGATTTAGAGCATATGGTTGGAATTTGCTTTTTTATCTAGACTGAAATTTTCTGCCTTTTTTTGGAATTGTGTAGATTAGAGGTCAACAAATTATATTCTGTGGACCAAATATGGCTGTACCATTCAGTGTCATATTGTCTACCACTGCTTTTGCATGTTGACTAGCTGTGACAAAGATTGTATGGCCCACAAAAGCCTAAAATACATATAATCTGGCCCTCTACAGAAAATGTTTACCAAACTCTGGTTTTGACCATTTACATTGAATGTGATTATCAGTACAGTTGTATATAAGTCTACCATCTTACCATTTGTTTTCTTTTTGTCCCATTTATACTTTTTTTTCTTTTAATTCTTTTTTTTTTTTTTTTTGTGGTATGTGGGCCTCTCACTGTTGTGGCCTCTCCCATTGTGGATCACAGGCTCCGGACGCGCAGACTCAGCGGCCATGGCTCACGGGCCCAGCCACCCCGTGGCACGTGGGATCTTTCCGGACCGGGGCATGAACCCGTGTCCCCTGCATCGGCAGGTGGACTCTCAACCACTATGCCACCAGGGAAGCCCTGTTAATTCTTTTTTATAATTCTGTTTTGGCTCCACTATGATTCATTAGCTATACTTCTTTGTTTTATTTTTAGAAATTGCTCTAGTTTTACTTTTGTTTTTTTTATATCTCTTTAACTAATCACAGTCCACCTTCAGATACCATTATACTGTTTTATGTATTACATAAAACCTTACAACATACTTCCACTCTCTCCATTCTTTGTGTTGTTATTGGCATACGTTTTACCTCCTAATAGGTTATAAACCCCACATTTCATTCTTATTGTTTTCAAACAATCAAATTATATTTTAAAGAAATTTATTTTTTCCTTCCAGTTTTATTGAGATATAATTGATATATAGTACTGTATAAATTTAAGGTATATAGCATAATAAGTTGACTTACATGCATCAAGAAATTATTATCACAATGAGTTTAGTGAGCATCCATCATCTCATGTAGATACAAAATTAAAGAAATAGAAAAAATTTTCCTTATGATGAGAGCTCTTAGGATTTACTCTCTTAACTTTCATATATAACATACAGCAGTGTTAATTATATTTATCATGTTGCAATTTCATCCCTAGTACTTATTTATCTTATAACTGGAAGTTTGTACCTTCAAAGTTGTACCAATCAAAGTTTTGTACCAGTTGTACAAGTTGTACCAGTCAAAGTTTTTGACTGCCTTTATCCAATCCCCACCCCCACCCCCCACCTCTGGTAACAACAAGTCTGATCTCTTTTTTTATGAGTTTTTTTGTTTGTTTTTGAAGTATAATTGACCTGCAACACTATGTTGTTTCTCGTTACACAACATAGTGATTCAATATTTCTATACATTTCAAAATGATGACCACGAAGAGTAGTTACAATATGCCACCACACAGAGATATTACAGTTACTGGCTATATTCCCCACACCATACATTTCATACCCATGACTCATTTATTTTGCAACTGGAGTTTGTAATATCCTAACCTAAGGTTAGGTTACCCTAACCCTAACCCATTAATCCAATCTACTCACCTTTTTATTCCTCCCCCACTTACTGCACCTCTGGCAACCACCTTTTTGTTTTCTGTATCTGTAATTCTGTCTGTTCTGTTATGTTTTTCATTTGTTTTGCCTTTTAGATTCCACATATAAGTAAAATCATACAGTATTTGTCTTTCTCTGCCTGACTTATTTCATGTAGCATATACCCTCTAAGTCCATGCAAGTTGTTACAAATGACAAGATTTCATTTGTTTTTATGGCTAATATTCCATATATATATATATATATATGGAATATTATATATATATATATATATAACACATCTTCTTTATCCATTTATCTATTGATGAGCATTTAGGTTGCTTCCATATCTTGACTATTGTAAATAATATTACAATGAGCATAGGGGTGCATATATCTTTTCTAATTAGTGTTTTTGTTTTCTTTGGATAAATATTCAGGAGTGGAATGGCTGGATTATATGGTAGTTCTATTTTTAATTTTTTGAGGACTCTTAATAGTGTTTCCCATAGTGGCTGCACCTATTTACATTCCCCCCAACAGTGCATGATGTTTTCCTTTTCTCCACATCCTCGCCAACACTTGTTTTTTGTAGTCTTTTTGAAAATAGTCATTCTGACAGGTGTGAGGTGATATCTCATTGTAGTTTTGATTTGCATTTCCCTGATGATTAGTGATATTGAGCATCTTTTCATGTGCCTGTTGGCCACCTGTATGACTTCTTTAGAAAAATGTCTATTCATATCCTCTGCCCATTTTAAAATCAGGTTGTTTGTTTTTTGATGTTGAGTTGTGTGAATTTTTTGTATATTTTGGATATTAACCCCTTAACAGGTATATTATTTGCAAATATCTTCTCCCATTTAGTGGGCTACTTTTTGTTTTGTTTCCTTCACTGTGAGAAAGATTTTTAGTTTGATGTAGTCCCATTTGTTTATTTTTTTATTTTGTTTCTCTTCCCTGAGGAAACATATCAAAAAAAAGTTACTAAGATTGATGTAAAATAGACTACTGCCAGTATTTTTTTCTTGAAGTTTTATGATTTCAGGTCTTACATTTAAATCTTTAATCCATTTGTAATTTAATTTTGTGCATGGTGTGAGAGAGAAGACCAGTTTGATTCTTTTGCATATAGCTGTCCATTTTTCCCAACACCATTTCTTCAAGGGGATGTCTTTTTTCATTGCATATTCTTTCCTCCTTTGTCATAGATTAATTGCCCATATAAGTGTTGGTTCATTTCTGAGTTCTCTCTTCTGTTTCATACATCTATGTGTCTGTGTTTGTGCCAGTACCATATTGCTTTGATGACTGCAGCTTTGTAGTAAAGCTTGAAACCAGGGAGCATGATACCTCCACCCTTGTTCTTTCTCAAGATTATTTTGGCTATGCAGAATCATTTATATTTCCATACAAATTTTAGAATTATTTGTTCTAGTTCTGTGAAAAATGCATTTGGTATTTTGATGGTGGTTGCTTTGAATCTGTAGGTTGCCTTGGTAGTATGGTCATTTTAACAGTATCAGTTCTTCCAATCCATGAACATGGTATATTTTTCCATCTGTTTGTGTCATCTTCAATTTCTTTCAATAGTATCTTATACTTTTCTGAGTACAAGTCTTTTATCTCCTTAGTTAGCTTTATTCCTAGGTATTTTTTGTTTTTGATGCAATTGGAAATGGATTCCTTTCTTAATTTCTCTTTCTGATAGTTCATTGTTAGTGTATAGAAATGCAACAGACTTCTGTATACTAATTTTGTATCCTGCAACTTTACCAAATTCATTGATGCATTCTAGTAGTATTTTGGTAGCATCTTTAAGATTTTCCATGTATATTATTATATCATCTGCAAACAGTGACAGTTTTACTTCTTTCTTTCCAATTTGGATTTCTTTTATTTTTTCTTCTTGTCTGATTACTATGGCTAGGACTTCCAATACTATGTTGAATAAAAGTGGTGAGATTAGTCATCCTAGTCTTGCTCCTGATCTTAGAGAAAATGCTTTCAGCTTTTCAATGTTGAGTATGATGTTAGCTGTGGACTTCTCATATATGGCCTTTATTATGTTGAGGTATATTCTCTCTATACCCACTTTGTTGAGAGTTATCATAAATGGATGTTGAATTTTGTCAAAAGCTTTTTCTGCATCTATTGAGATAATCATGTTCTTTACTCTTCATTTAATTAATGAAGTGTATCACATTGATTTATTTTCAGATACTGAACCATCCTTGCATCCCTGAGATAAATCCAACTTTATCATGGTGTATGATCCTATTGATGTATTGTTGGATCTGTTTTGCTAATGTTTTGTTGAGGATTTTTGGATCTATGTTCATCAATGATATTTTCTTTTTTGTGATTTTTTTTTCTTCTGATTTTGGTATCAGGATGATGCTGGCCTCAGATAATGAGTTCAAAAAGTGTTCCTTCCTCTGCAATTTTGTGGAAAAGTTTGAGAAGGATAGTTGTTAACTCTTCTCTAAATGTTTGGTAGAATTCACCTACGAAGGCTTTGATACCAGATTTTGTTTGTTGGGAGTTTTAAAAATTATTGAATAAATTTCATAACTGGTAATTGATCTGTTCATATTCTCTATTTGAGAATAGAAAATTCTCTATTTCAGTATTGGGAGATTGTAAATCTCTAGGAATTTGTCCATTTCTTTAAGGTTGTCCATGTTACTGGTGTATAATTATTCATAGTAATCTCTTATGATCTTTTGTATTTCATAGTGTAAGTTGTAAATTCTCTTGTAATTTTATTCTGATTTTAATTGATTTGAACCCTCTTTCTCTTTTCACTATTAGTCTGCCTAAAGGTTTATCAGTTTTGATAATCTTTTAGAAACAGCTCTTGGTTTCATTGATTCTTTCTTTCTTTCTTTCTTTTTTGTCTCTATTTCATTTACTTCTGCTCTGAGTTTTATGATTTCTTTCCTTCTACTAACTTTGGATTTTTTTGTTCTTCTTTTTCTAGTTCCTTTAGGTGTAAAGTTAGATTGTTTATTTGAGATTTTTCTTCTTTCCTAAGGTAGGCTAGTATCACTATAAACTTCCCTCTTAAAACTACTTTTGTTGCATCCCATAGATTTTGGATTGTTGTGTTTTGTTTTCAGTTGTCTCCAGGTATTTTTTGAATTCCTCTTGGATTTCATCACTGAACCATTTGTTTTTTAGTAACATATTGTTTAGCCTCCACACATTTGTAGTTTTTGCAGTTTTTTTTTTTCTCATAGTTGATTTCTACTCTCATAGTGTTGTGGTCAGAAAAGATGCTTGATATGATTTCAGTTTTCTTAAATTTACTGATATTTCTTTTATGAACTAGCATGTGATCTAACCTGGAGAATGTTCCATGTACACTTGAAAAGAATGTGTATTCTGCTGCTTTTGGATGGAAGTTCTCTACATATCTATTAAGTCTATGGTTTAATGTGTCATTTAAGGTCAATGTTTCCTTGCTGATTTTCTGTCTGAATGATATGTACATTGATGTAAGTGAGGTGTTAAAGTCCCCTACTATTATTGTGTTACTGTCAATTTATCCCTTTATGCCTGTTAATATTTGCTTTATGAATTTAGGTGCTTCTATGTTGGGTGCATATATATTTAACAACTGTTATGTCTTCTTGTTGAATTGATCCCTTGATCATTATGTAATGTCCTTCTTTATCTCTTGTCTTTGTTTTAAAGTCTATTTTGTCTGATATAAGTATTGTTATCCCATCTTTCTTTTGATTTCCATTAACATGGAACAGCTTTTTCCATCCCTTCACTTTCAGTTTGTGTGTGTCTATAGATCTGAAGTTAGTTTCTTGTAGGCAACATAAATATATAGATAGATAGATAGATCTTGTTTGTGTATCCACTCACCCACTCTATGTTTTTTGAATGGAGCATTTAGTCCATTTACATTTAAAGTAATTATTGATAGATAGGTACTTATTGCCATCTTGTTAATTGTTTTGGGGTTTTTTTATAATACTTTTTTGTGCCTTTCTTCTTTTGCTCCTTTCCCTTCTGATTTGATGACTATCTTTAGTGTTATGTTTGAATTCCTTTCTCTTTTTTATATGTTTATTTATTACAGATTTTTGATTTGTGGTTACCATGAGGTTTATATATAGTGATCTATATAGAAAAGTGATTATTTTAAATTTCTAATCTCTTAAGTTCAAACACATTTTAATAACCCTGCATTTTTCTCTTCCCCAACCATGTTTACTGTTTCTGACACAATATTTTATATTTTTTGTTTTGTGTATCCCTTAACTACTTGTTGTGGATATACATGATTTTACTACTTTTGTCTTTTAACTTTCCTATTAGCTTTACGCATGGTCGATTTACTGTATATTTCCTTTAACAATTAGATTTTTCCTTTTGTAATTTTCATATTTCTTGTGACCTTTTCTTTCTCACTTAGAGAAGTTCCTTTAATATTTTTTGTAAAGTTGGTTTTGTGATGCTGAAGTCTTTTAGCTTTTGCTTGCTGGTAAATCTTTTGATCTCTCCATCAAATCTGAATGAGAACCTAGCTAGCTAGGGTATTCTTGATTATAGGTTTTTCCATTTCATCATTTTAAATATATAGTGCCACTCCCTTCTGTCCTGTAGAGTTTCTGAAAAGTCAGCTGATAGCCTTATAATAGTTTGCTTGTATGGAATTTGTTGCTTTCTCCTTGCTGTTTTTAATATTCTTTTTAAAAATATCTTTAATTTTTGCCATTTTAATTACAATGTGTCTTCGTATGGTCATTTTTGGGTTGATCCTGTTTGAGACTCTTTGCTTCCTGGACCTGGATGCTTGTTTCCTTTCCCAGGATAGGGAAGTTTTTGGTTATTATGTCTTCAAATGTGTTCTCTGCCCCTTTCTCTCTCTCTTCTTCTTCTTCTACTGGGTTCCTGACAATGCAAATGTTAGTTCATTTGATGTTGTCCTAGAGGTCTCTTTGTCCTCATTTTTTAAAATTATTTTTTCTTTTTTCTGTTCAGCATCAGTAATTTCCTCTGCTCTGTCTTCCAGCTCACTTATCCATTCCTCTGTATCATCTAATCTACTCCTGATTTCTTCTAGTGTATTTTTCATTTCAGTGATTTATTCTTCATCTCATATTTTCTAACTCTTTGTTTAAAACTTTTATATTCTTGCTCTGTTCATCCAATCTTTTCCTGAGTTCTTTGACCACCTTTATGACCATTACCTTAAACACTTTATCAGGTAGATTGCTTATATCCACTTCACTTAGTTGTTCTTCTGGGGTTTTATCTTGTTCCTTCATTTGGAACATATTCCTCTGTCACCTCATTTTGCCTAGCTGTTATTATTTCTATGTATTTGGTAGGATGGTTATTTTTCCCAACCTTGTAGAAGTGGCCTTTGTAGGAGATGTCCTATGCACCCCAGCAGCAAACTCCCTCTGGTCACCAGAGCTCTATGCATAGGGTTGGCCACCATGTGCACTGCATGGGTCCTTTTGTTGTGGGTTGACTGCTATGAGTGATCTGGGAGGCATGGGTGGCCTCCAGTCTTGTTGGTTGCCAGGCCCTGGCTTGTGAAGAGGCTGCTTGCTCTGGTGGGTGGGGCTGGCTCATAAGGTGTCTGGCTGTGGAAGCCAGGGTGTCCTGGGGCAAGTGCTGGCCCACTGGTGGGCAGAGCCAGGTTCCAGGTTGAGTGGTTGCAGAGCCAGGTGTTCTGGCTCTAGTGTTGGCCTGCTGGTGGGTAGGGCCAGTTCCTGACATGGCCGACTGCAGGGTCCAGGGTGTCTCAAAGCTGGTGACAGCACTCTGGTGTGTGGGGCTGGATCCTGGGGCAGCTGGCTGAGGGGTAAAATGAGTCCCAGGACTGGTGCTGGCCTGCTGGTGGGCAGAGCTAGGTCCCAGTGTCTCTGACTGCAGGGCCCTGGAGATCTCAGAGCTGGTGTGTTAGCCAATTAGTGGACAGGACCAGGATCCTGGTGATCCTGGGGCTAATGCCTGCTTACTGGTGGATTAAGCTGTTCTTACAGCTAGTGCTAGCCCACTGGTGTGTGGAGTTAGGCCCCAGTTTCTCTGGCTGCAGGGCCTCAGGGGTCCCAGGGCTAGTGCCCATGCACTGGTGTGGGGGGTCTGGTCTTGGGCCCTCTAGTGTATAGGGCTAAGTCCCAGGGCAGCTACTGCCTCAGGATGTCTTAAGCATCCAGTCTGCCTATGAATAGGGCTGTGTCCCCACTTGGCTAGCTGCTTGATCTGAGGCATCCCAGTACTGGTGGATGGGGCTGGGTCCAGGCACTAATAAGCTAGTGGGAGATTCCAAAGTGGTGTTTACCAGCACCAATGTCTTCATGGTAGAACAAGCTCACAAAAATGGCTGCCCCAGTGCCTATGTCCCCAGGCTGAGCTCCAGTTGCTCCTTTCTCTCCTCCTGCCTCTTCTTCCATATGACCCAGGGTCCCTTCAAATTACTGCCTCTGCCCTGGGTCCCAGAGTGTGTTGGATTTTGTATGTGCCCCTTAAGAGTGTAGTCTCTATTTCCCACAACTCTCTGGCTCTCCCAAAAGTAAGCCTCACTGGCTTTCAAAGACAAACTTTCTGAGGGCTCATCTTCCCAGTGCAGGACCCCCAGCCTTGAGAGCCTGATGTGAGGTTCAGACCCCCTCACTCTTTGGGGAGAACTTCTGCATTTGTAATTATCTTCCTATTTGTGTGTCACCCACCTGGGGGTATGAGGTTTGGCTATGCCATGTCTCTGTCCTATCTACCAGCCTCACTGTGGTCCCTTCTTTATATCTTTAGTTGTAGAAGATCTTTTCTGCTAGTCTTCTGGTCTTTCTCATCAATAGTTGTTCTGTAAATAGTTGTAATTTTGGTATGCCCATGGGAGGATGTGAGCTCAGGGTCTTCTACTCTGCCAACTTGGCCACTTCCCCTAAAGAAATTTAAAATAAGAAAAAAAATTTTATATTTATATCCTTTTCAGTGTTCTTCATTCTTTTGTATAGATCCCAATTTTCATCTGGTATCATTTTCCTTCCACTTGAACTACTTCTTTCTACACTCCTGTAACGAAGTATATAAATAACGAATTGTCTCAGCTTTTGTCTGAAAAAGGTTTAATTGTACTTAAAATTTTAAAATGAATATTCACTGAATTTAGAATTCTAGTTTTACACTTTGTCTCAGTACTTTAAAGATGTCATTTTTGTTTTCTGGCTTGAAAAGTCTTTGATGAGAGGTCTGTGATTATACACTTATCCTTGTCTGTATATAATGTATCTTTTTTCACTTGATACCTTTAAGATTTTCTCTTCAACATCACTTTTTAGAAATTTTGTAATGGTTTTCTCTTTCTGTTAACATTTTGTGGGGCTTGTTAAATTTGGGGGTGGTCCGTGGGTTTATAATTTTTATCAAATTTGGAAATTTTTTAGTTATAATAGCCTCAAATACTTTTCTGCCCCTCTCCTTTTTCCTTTGAGATTTTAATAGCATATAGGCAGGTTATGCCCTTGATCCCTTGATATTATCTCATACGTCACTAAGGCTCTATAGCCTGTCCCCTACCTTTTTTCTCTCTCTGCTTCATTTGTATAGTTTCCAATGCTGTATCTTCAAGTTTGCCAATTTTTCTTTTGCTAGTTCTAATATGCTGTTAATCTCATTCAGGAAAATTTTCATTTCAAATGTTCCATTTGAAATATATCATCTATCTATCTATTCCATTTCTTTAAATTCTTGAACATATTCATAGTATCTGTTTAAGCATCCATCATCTGTACCATCTGAATCTCTTTCTATTGAGTGGCTATTTTTCCTGGTTATGGATCACATTTTATATTGGAGACTTCCCTGGACATTGTCAATGATGCATTCTTGAGAGTTGGGATTTTGTTGCCTTCCTCTAAAGAGCATTGGGCTTTGTTGTAGTAAGCTGTGAAATTCCTAGTGGCTTAGCTCATCCTTTCAAGACTTGTTTTAAGCATTTTTCTGATGAGCCTTTAATCTAGGTTTAGTCCTACTATTAATGTTTGAGTCTTCTTATGTTCTCTGCTCTACATGTACAACAAGGACTCTTCCAGTCCTGTCTGATATCTTAAAATTATTCAGCATATGACGCCCTGATTATTCTCTTCCCACCCTCATGGAACTTTACTCTATGCATAATCATCTTAGTATTCATCAAAAATACAGAAGACCCTCTGTATGCAAATTTCTCAAGCTCTTTTCTAAATAGCTTACTCCATCTGGGAATTCTTCTCAGCACTCAGCTGCCTCAGACTCCCTTAACTCGAATCTCTGTTTCCTCAGCCTAGTGAGACTGCCATACACAGCGTGGGATACCCCTCCCTCTTCTGTGGTCCAGAAGGTACCTCCAGGCAGAAGCCAGTGCAATCAGAGGGCTCTCATTATTTGTTCCCTGCCTCCCCAGGACCACAATGTTGAGCTGCCTGTTGTCCAACATCTGAAAGCAGTTGTTTCATATATTTTTCTAGTTTCTAGTAGTTTAAGGTGGGAGGTAAGTCCTATCCCTATTAATCCATCACCACTGGAAGTGGAAGAGTAGGTACTCTTTTCCTTCTTGACTTGGATAATTATAGAACTATAGACTTAAATTAGTTGCAGAAATTATCTTTGTTGATTTTTTCTGATATCAACATTTTTTCTGATATACCAAAACACAGAAGTTATGACAAAGGTAATAACCACTGTTAATATTTTGACATGTGTCTTCACAACTACTCTCTATATTTGGTGACACTAATAGATATGGGTTCATAACTTTAACGTGGATGACAAAGCCTTGGTAATTAAACAAAATAAAAATCAGTAGTATAAATCTTGGAATAGAGTTGGAAATGTTATCATTATTTACAGATAATATGATTGATTGTCTATTTAGAAAACTCAAGAAAATTAAATATGACTGGAGATGGTAAGATTTTTGCAAAAAGATTTTTATATGCCAGTATTAACTAATTAGAAAATATAATGAGAAAAAGATCTTGATTACAATAACAACAAATGTAAGTGATGTCACATATATATGTAAAACTCAAAGCTCGGGCTTCCCTGGTGGCCCGAGGGAAGGTTGAGAGTCCTCCTGCCAATGCAGGGGACACAGGTTCGTGCCCCGGTCCGAGAGGATCCCACATGCCGCGGAGCGGCTGGGCCCGTGAGCCACGGCCAC
Organism: Aethalodelphis obliquidens; assembly: GCF_003676395.1. Classification (NCBI taxonomy): domain Eukaryota; kingdom Metazoa; phylum Chordata; class Mammalia; order Artiodactyla; family Delphinidae; genus Aethalodelphis; species Aethalodelphis obliquidens. The sequence continues at coordinate 16,344,964 of NW_020837984.1, read as the reverse complement.
TGAGCCTGCGCGTCCGGAGCCTGTGCTCCACAACGGGAGAGGCCGCAACAGTGAGAGGCCCGCATACCGAAAAACAAAAAACAGAAAAAAAACTCAAAGCTCACTTGAATTTTTCATCAGTAAGAATATTGTGTTCTAATTTGGGACCATTTAGTACTGGAAAGTTGTCTATTGCCCACAAATTAAGCTATAAATTGTTTGTAAATCTCACCAAAATCCATATGGCAAAATGATTAGAACTAGGCAAAATTATTCTAAAAATCACTGAAAAAATAAAGTTTGAGAAGATCCAGAGGGGGGTTGAAGAAGGAGAGTAATGAAATGGGAGTTTCCCTACCAGATATTAAAATGTATAATAAAGTTATAATAATCAAAATCATATGGAACTAGTGCAGGAATAGGCAAAACAGGTCAGTGGAGCAAAAGACAAAGCCCAGAAAAAGTCCAAAAATATTCAAGAAAGTATTGCAAGTTAAAAGTGGCATTTTAAGTTGGTAGGGAATGGATGAATTTATTTAATAAATAAATTTGAATTTACTATCTAATGTATTTTGGGACAGGGAATAATTTATGTCAGAATAAATCCAGGTAGATTAAAGGCTTAAATGTATTGGGTTGACCAAAAAAGTTCGTTTAGTTTTAAGTAAACATAAAAGACACATTTTTCATTTTCACCAAGAACTTTATTGAAAACTTATTCATTCGTCGAACAAACATTTTGGCCAACGCAATAAAATATTAAGCTTATCAAGGGGGTGGGAAATAGGCACTCTCATATATTTTTGGTGGAGAGCAATTTGTGTAACTCTTTGGAGGACAATTTGGCAATACCTACTAAATAATAAATAGATGCTCATACACATCAACCCCACAATTCCTCTTCTGTTAATTCATCTGGTACTTTGTATAGATATACACAAATAAATATCCTTGGACAAGAATACTAATGGCAGCATTATTTATGACAGTGTAACAAAATATTAGGATGCAACTCTTCTTGGCCCAGAACACCAAAGTGAATGTGCCACACACCCCACCCTCTCCATAAACTGGCAATGGAATTTGGCCAAGAATCTGTTCAATGATTCTTGGACTGCTCAGCCACATCAAGGAGGAAAACAAGGTCTGAGACTACAAGGGTGGGGCATTTCAGGAGGGGATTCTTTAGAGAGAAATGTTGCCTTTCTGGGTCTTCACGGACATTTGGGGGACCAGTGAGGGAGGCTACTGTCAAGACTAGGAAGGGGGGTTTTAAGGAACCTCTCAGGGAGCTTCAAGAGGCTTTGCCAGCAGTGGGAGACACAGAAGACCAGTGCCTGGCCCAGGGTTGGGGGTACTAGGGTGGCCTGGGGTGAGGGGCTGACACTCCCAAGAAATTCAGAAGTCAGAGAAGGTCTGCCTTGTGGCTTTGGTGGTGAAGCCCTGCAGTCATCACTGTGTTGGGATCAGAGATTGTTAGGACAAGGGATACATAACTGTTTCCAAGGCCAGATATGGGCCATGTACCAAAGAGAGCACCAGCATGGGGTTCCCCTGAGTCTGGTTTAGTAAAGCTTCCCAGAAAGCCAAGGGAGAACAAGGGTGGCAATACCTCTGTATACTCACACCAAGGATGGAGTCCCAAGGGATCATTAGGGACAGGCCAGGAGAACTTCAGGGAAGACAGGCCTTCTAGGGAACCTCCAACAACCCCTCAAAACTCACCAAGAGAAAGAGGCAGCATGAGCCATCTGCTAGGGGCAGAGAACTCAAAATCGCCCTGCCAAATGGTAACAACCGTCTCATTCCTTCACCTTTCCTTGCTCATTTACCCCTACCCCATCTTGACTCTCATGGGGAGAAAAACAGCAACTAGGGGGGGGGGGGGGGTGATGAAAGGAAGAGAAGCAAATGGACCAAGGTCCCTTCTCCACTGAAGGCTTACTAACACTCTCAAGTTCAGGGAGTTGGCTCATTACAAGGGAATAGATATTATAATTTCTGAATTGAGGCTGTTTGACCAAAAATGAAAACCCATAAGAACTTCCAGTGTTTTCAAATAAACACAGGAAATGTTAACCTAAAGAAATACTTTTAAAGGAATGATGGAAGAAAAAAAATAAAGTTTTATTTTGGTTATGTCATGACACATGCTTGTTCAACATACCAGTTACAGCAGTAAAACACTGGGAAAACTTAAAGATGCACCAGAAAGGGCTGGATAGGTACACTGATGTGTCCATTATACTAAGATATTATGTTATTGTTAAAAATAATGAGGAAGATATTTATGCACTGATAAGGAATGATCTCCAATTAATGCATTCAGTGGGGACAAAAGGAAAGTATAGAACACTTTATGGAGTGTGCTACTCTAAGTGGGAAAAGAGGGTGGACGGAACATAAAGTATATATACGGTTTATGCTAGAGTATCTCAGAAAAGTTACCTAAGAAACTGGTCACACAATTTTCTTCTGAAGAAGACAAGTTGGATACTGGGGAACAGGTATGGAAGGGACATCTACGTTCTACCATGTGCATTTATAAATAAATTGTAGAATTGTGAAAGCACTAGAAAAAAAACAGGTGGTTATTTATCCAAATAAAACCTGGGTAGTTTCATAGTTCAGTCTTACAGTTAAACAGAATCTATACAGAAAAATAGAACTGAAAAGAGTTTAAACCTTACTCTTGAGTAAACACCAATGGGCTGTAGTGACAGTATGTGCCTGTGTGAGAGAAGCACATATTTAATGAACCACAAAACATTTAAAAAATTCTCTCCCCATCTCTGCCATTCTCTATGTTCTCCACATGTACAACAGCTGGTAGCTACAAAATTTGGTATTTGTTCCACTCAAACTCCCAATCAAAATTCATTTTGAAACTGAGAATGCATGGCTCAATTCTCCCACTCCTTCTCTTCTGTGGATATACATTTTTCTTTTGCTAGAATCCTCTTTCCTAGGTAAAAGTCTCCAACCCCTCTTCTAGGTCCTTCTGATTCTGCATCTCTTTCTACCAAGTATTTGTAGATATAACAAAAAATCAGGGATCTAAGCAGACACAGAATATTCTTTGGCATGGAAGAAGGTAGGGAAGCTATCAAATATTCAAAAATTCTCCCTATGACATTTTTGTAATCTTGAGGTGGGGCACACTTTCCCGAATATAAGACTAAATATAAAGGGGGAAAATATTACACTTAACTATACTTCAAAAACAACTTTTGAAAAAACCTGATACAGGTACTCTTTTGATCATGTATCAAGACATTATAAAGGTATAATTAACATAATGTGTTGGTGGTGTAAGGATTGACAAGAAGACCAATGTAATATAACAGAGAGCACAGAAACAGACACACTCATATATAGAAAGGTAATATGACAAAAAGGGCAATAACAAACCAGTGGCAAAAGGGTGAATGATTTACCAAATGGTGCTGGAATAGTAGGTTATCCATATGGAAAAAAAATTAGATCCCTACCTCACATCATATTAAAAAAACCACAAAACTCCAGGTAGATCAAATATAAAAAGCAAAAGTTTTTAACTTTTAGAAGAAAATATAGGACACTATCATTATGATCTTTGGATAGGGAAAGCCAAATTTAAAACACACACACACACACACACACACACACCCCAAACCCTGAAGAAAAAGATTAATAGTAAGATTACATTAAAGTTTAAGATTTTTCTCAATAGAGACATTATACAGATTTACTAAGCCAACCACCAACTGTAAAACAATCTGCAACAGGTAAAACTATAAAGGAATACTACAAGTTAATTAGAAAAATAAGTAGAAGAATGGACAAAATATGTGAGGATTGACAGAAGAGGGAACCCCAATGTCCAAAAAATGTGTGCAAAGTTAACCAAATTGACTCAGGATCAAGAAAATGTAAAAATATACAGTGAGATAACCCTTTTTATCCATAATATTTACAAGAATTAAAAGTCTGATAATACTATGAGTTGGAGTAGAGAAACAATACCCAGGAGAGAGTAAAATGGCACCACTGCTTGGGAGAGCTATTTGTCACCATCTAGGGAATCTGAAAACATGCATACCAGCTACCAAGGCAGTCCACATCTTGGCATGTATGTGGAGAAACTTGCACATGCACATAAGAGCCACATGCAATAATATTCAATGAAATGTTGTTCTTATAATGAAAATTTAGAAGGAAAAGCCCTAAATGCCATACAATAAAAAGATGGATAAATTGTGATCTATTTATAAAATAGAATACTATGCCTCCATTAAAATGAATTAATTACAAATACATTTATAAAGCACAGTGTTCACCAGAAGCAAATTACAGGACACCTACAGTACAATTTCATTCATGTAAAGTTTCAAAACATAAAACATGCAGAACAGTGTCACATACATCGTTTATGGACACACACCTGTAGCAGTGCTGTTAAAACATGTATGAGCATAATATATTTAAAAAATAGGTTAGTGATTAGATTTGGAGAAAGAGGAAGGGGGATGCAATTATGGAAAGGAACAGCGAGTACATCAAGTGAAATAGGAATGTTTTGTTGCTTTTAAAAATCTAAGGCAAATTGCCAAGTTGTTATTTCATAAGGCCACGTGAAAGAATACACAGGTATTATGTCATATTTCTATATTTCATAATGAAATTTCTATATTTCATTATGAAACTGTAAAATATTTGCAACTGTAAAATAGTTGCAAACTGTAAATAAAATATTTGCAAACTGTAAAAATATTTGCAAAATATGTGACAAAAAAGGGGTTTGTACTTTTACATATATGGAATGCTTAAAATTCAATAAAAAAATTACTCAATCACCCCTCCAGAAATCTAAATCTAAACAAACTATGTAAGTATGCAGGTCTCAAATTATGATATAAAGACATAAAGCAATATAAAATTATGTTGTAGATATATTTTCCTGAAAATACTTTGATGATATAGAAAGTTTAAAATTCACATTACAAATAGTGTCTATTTTGTATCTATAAATTCATTTATGGTTTTATATAGATAGACATACACATAAACATATATATATATTTCCATAGAAAGCAGTCTAAAACGAAAATACATGAAAGTGTTAAATAGGCAGTTACAATTCAGGTGTTTAATTAAAAAAAAATTTTCTAACATTTGTGCTATGTTTGTATATTACTTGCATGTGAAAAGGAAACAAAACTAACACAAGGCAAGAATGTGCTCTTCCTCTGAATCTTGAGGGTGGTGCTCTCCTCCTTGTTGGTCTAAATATTGGAGAGAAAGATAAATTATCATTATTTGAGCATATTACACTTTGCCTAAGAAAACCAAAGAGAATCAATTAGAAAAGTATTAAAACAGTAGGAGTGGACAGTGGCTTGATGAAAAACAGATATACAAATCCCAATAGATTTCTTATACACCAGAATAACCAGCTAGGAAACATAATGAAGAAAAATATATCCCCAATAGCAACAAAAACCATAACATCTAGGAATAAACTTAATAAGCATAGTGGGACCTATGTGAAAACACACACACACACAATATTTATTCATATATACCATCTATGCACCTAGCCATATCCAAAAAGAACTTTAAATGAGATTTTCATATATAGATATTTTGGAAGAACTGACATCAATATATTTAACACATCCCAATCAAAATCTCAGTGTGATTTTAGGAGGTGGAGCAATTGTCAAATTTAAAGTTACAAACAATTGTAAAATTATCCTGAAAGAATAAACTCATGACAATATCAAAAAAGAAGAAAAAGGAAAAGAGACTTGTATTCTCAGATATTAGAATCTACTTTAGATATATAATAATCAAAATAATGTGGCTGGGGTCCAGAACAGAATAGAAAGTTCAGAAACCAATCCAATTAAATGGTAGAATTTAGTACATATGTAAAGTTGTCATTTCAAATCAGTAGAAAAATAATTCTTTAAAAAAAATAATGTTAGGACCATTGATGAAACATTGGTGATAAGTGAAATTAGATCTCTATCTCACAAGGTATATTAAAATAAACTCCAGTTATATTAAATAATTAAGAGTAAAGTTTGAAATCATAGATGACCTAGAATAAAATCTAGGCATTTATCTCATCTCAGGATTTAGAAGGTTTTTCTAAAAACACTCACAAGAGCAGAATCCACAAAGGAAGACACTAATCAATTCACCACATAAGAAAACATTAACACGTTAACAAAAACACCATTTTCACAGGTGGGTTCTGAGGTGGAGTGTGTAGGAGGTCTACTAGCAGTGTTCTTGAGAATATCACGTGTGCCAGCAGGACAGAGCAGTGAGAGGCTGGACTGTGTTGCATCTCAGTGAAGGCTATGCTGACTCCATAGGGAGCTCTGTAGCTGGGATGGCCCTTCAGAGTTGTCCCAAGTTGGGGAAAGCGGCCTGGCCTTTACATCCTCAGATGTGGGCTCCTCCAGGAATGGGGCTTTGCGGTGGTTTAAAAATATGTTCACGAATTATTTAACATTCATCCCTTTGAAAGGTGGAGCCTACCTCCCCTCCCTTTGAACAAGGGCTAGACTTAGTGAGTCACTTCTAACAAATAGAATGTGGCAAAAGTGATGGCAAGACCAGGTCATAACAGGCATCGTGGCTTCTTCTTGGACTTCCACTGAAGGAAGAAAAGCTGCCATGTTGTGAGGTTGCTCAAGCAGCTCTAAGGAGAAGCCCACATAGTGAGAAACCAAGGCCTCCTGCCCACAGCCGTTCTAGTGAGTCACCTTTACAGGCTGATTCTCTGGCCTCAGTCAGGTCTTCAGATGTCTGCAGCTTTGGTCACATCTTGACTGCCACCTTGTGAGGGACCCTAAGACAGAACCACAAGCTAAGTGGCTCCCAAGTTCCTAACCCACAGAAAGTATAAATGCTGTCTTAAGCTCCCATGTTTTGGAGTCGTTTATTATGTAGAATCAAATAACTATTGCACCTGTGATTTGGGGCAAGGTGGCTCTGAGAGCTGAGAGTGGAGGGTTTTTTGCTGGCAGCATTCTTTGCAACTGAGAGATTAAGCCCTACCGTCCTAACGGGAGACCTGGGTGGTGCATCACAGTGTCCGCTCCAACCATAACAAAAACACACAGCCAAAAGACAAACTGGCTTTAAAAAGGTGTATGTGATCCAAATATTACTCCTGGGCCTCCTGGGCATCTTGATGGACTGGGTCTGCCAGTTCAGGGGCCAAAGGGGTAGCTGGCTCTGACGTCCTCTGACTTCAAGGCTTGAGATAGTCATTTCATGTCAACCAGGATGCAGAATTCAGACCAAAAGAACCATACGTACACCAAGTGTTATCCAGTGGAATTCTCTGAGGGTCATGGGGAGGGGTCATATTCTGGAATCCACCCACATTTTTCCTTCACCCACAATGCCTCTTCTCTCACTTCCATCTCCCCTTCTCACCTTACATCCCAGAATTCTTCCAACTCCAAATTCTTCTCCTTCTGTCTTGCAGAGCATTTCAGCTGTTCTGTACTCTGTCTTATCTCAAAAGCAAAACTACCACAATCCTTCCAGAAGCTCAGCAAAGCTGAAACCACCATCCACCAGGACCCTCCAACATTACAGGGCAGTTGGTTTCTACTACATTTGTAACAAATGACAGACAAAGGGTCAATATCTTTAATATTAAAAAAAATAGGTCTCACCTGAACATGTATTATGTGCCAAATATTATTTAAACACTTTACATAGATTTTCTCACTTAATCCTCTCAACAGCCCTATGAAGGTAGTACTACTATTATTACCCCCATTTTATGTGCAGAGCAACTGAGGCACAAATAAGTTAAATAACTCATCCAAGGTTACACAGCTAATGAACAGGTGAGACAAGATTTGAACCCAAGCAGAGTGGCTGCAGAGTATTTTCTCTTAACCACTGTGCAATATCATCCCCTGAATACATTTACTGCTAGGGAATTCTACTTGAGCTGCAAGAATGAGAATCTTGAACCAAAAGGCAAACAGTCAAAGAGACAGCACAAAAGTGAGAGAACCTTTACCAGTCACTAAGAAAAGATGAAATATTTTGATAGAAAAAATGAGCAAAAATATAAACAGGCAGTTTACAAGAGAAAAACATATAAATGACCCTCGTGTTCATTGAACATAAAGCAGCAGCAAATAGGAGGGATTCAGGACAAGGATTCAAGTGTCAGAGAAGGTTTTATGAAGAACAGATGATGTGTCGCCACTGTGTGTTTCAGGCTGAGGGCTGTTAAGGGTCCACGTGGAAGACCGTTCAGAACAAGGATACTCCTTGAAGTGCGCCAGCCCTTCTGAAGGCAATGAGAGACCCCAGCTGCTCCATCTCCCCAGCAAAAGGCCATGGAGCTTCATCGCCCCCTTGGAGACCAGACTGGGTCTGCAGAAACCCATAGAATATGGGGCACTGAGGGCTGTCGGGAGGGCTCAGGCCCATACCTGCCTTGTGAGATCCTGGTCAGGTGAATATCTGCTCCTCTTGAATACTTGCTCTGCCACTTACCAGCTACGTGACCTTGGGCTAGTCACTTCCCTCTTTGTGCCTCAGTTTCCACATTAGTAAAATGGGCTCATAATAGTAATATCTATTTCATAGAGCTATTGTAAGAATGCAATGGGCTAATTAATATGAAGCACTTAAAACAGTTGCTGGCACATACTAAGTGTCCAAAAATGTTAATTAATATTTGAAACTCTATTTTATGCTTCACTCATTTACAAGCTATTTCTGAAAAAGACACAAAGCACATTCCTGTCCCTAACAGTCCTTCTCCCAGAGCTCAGCTGTCAGTCAAGAAGCTTAACCATGTTTAGCCATCCTGGGCCTACCTCCTGTCATTCTGTTTTCTCAAAGAAGAGGCCGATTTAATCCGAAACACCCCAACTGTGCTTTAGCCAGTGATGGTTTGACCTGGGGTGTTGATGAAGCCTGTGTGTGTGGGGCCCAGGGAGCCTCCACGTCCATAGGAGCTGCTCCATGGGCAGGAATGTGGGATGAAGAGGCTGGCTCCCCTAGAGCCAGGTTCACACAGGTTAGGCCCAGAGGCAGCTCCCGGGCTGGGGCAGGGGGTGGCAGACAGGGGTCGGGGGCATGGGTTCTGAGGAAGCTTCATCCTCAAGGAGAGCAAGTGTTTCAAGGAAGGGCCACACAAAACAAACGTCCTGACTTGGTTATTCCATTCTGCCTGGACCAAGCTGGGCGAGAATCCTAGTTCTATCATTTAATAGCTGATTTGACCTTGGGCATGTAAGTCACACTTCCAGAGTTTTTTCCTTACAATTGAAGTGAAGGTACATCTATCGCCGGAACTAAATACGATAACATGTTTTAGTCAAACCTTGCCACACGGTACAGGCTAGTACCGTGAGTACAATGAGTTTTCAGGAAGCATCATGCCTCTGTCCTCTTCAAGACTAGCTGGGCTGTGGCCTCAATATCAGTAACAAAACTTCCTCCTTTTGTGCCTAGTACAGCTCTGACTTCACAACATTTGGTTTTTTGTTTTTTGTTTTTTTTTGCGGTACGCGGGCCTCTCACTGTTGTGGCCTCTCCCGTTGCGGAGCACAGGCTCCGGACGCGCAGGCTCAGCGGCCATGGCTCACGAGCCCAGCCGCTCCGCGGCATGTGGGATCTTCCCGGACCGGGCCACGAACCCGTGCCCCCTGCATCGGCAGGCGGACTCTCAACCACTGCGCCACCAGGGAAGCCCGCAACATTTGTTTTTTAATGCTCTCTTTGTACGCCTTCCACCAGACACTTCTCTGGAGCAGGATGAGCTATTTCAACCCCTTCATTTTACAGAAAAGAGATCTGAGGCCCGGAAAGGCCAACCCAAGACCACAGGACAGAGCCATGACCAGAACCTAGGCCTGGGGCCTCTCGGGCCAGAGCGCCTTCTCCTGGGGGCTCTGGGTACATTCCTCACTGCCTTGCGCTCCATCCTTCCACCCCAAGCAGGCACTGGCTTTCATCAACACTCACTGAGCTTGCGCATGGGAGGGGAGGCTTGAACACAGCCAGGAGCATGAAATGCGGAGGGGGGAGGGAGTCATTCATTGGGAGGCCAAGGCCAGGCCCTGAAGCAGGTGCCAGGACAGGGCGGTGGGCAGCAGCCAGTCTCAAACCCTCAAAGCAAGATTACAGGATACTTATGTGGTCAGAGGTCAGCAGTCTTGGCCAGTAAAGTCTGACATTTGGGTGCAAGGCCAAGGAAAGTGTGGCTTGGGGCTGTGGGACTCCCTGCCCGGGCCCAGGACCGCACCTGGCTGTGCTCCTCCTCTGGGGCCTGGTTTCTTCTGCACTCTAACCCTGAAGAGGCTGAAAGACAGAAATGGCATCAGAACTGGGAACTTAGAGCTCACCTAGATATTTGAAACATTAACTTCCAACCTTTCTTGGGATCCATTCTATCTTCTCTATTCCCTCCCTCTTCTTTTGCTAATCCCTCCAAGGGCCAATCATGATGAAGGGTGTAAGTAGTCCATTTGTCAGCCCATCACAGTGTCTGAAAAGCCACTGTTGGTACCTCCTTCCCTTGGAGCCACTATTCCTCCAGTTGGTGCCTGGACACCTCTGCACTCCAGCCAGCCCTCAATACAACTAAATCCTGCTTCATCAAAGAATCCACCTTCAGATGCTTCCCTGATCTTACCCCACTCTGAGAATGCATTAAACTCATTGTTCGGGCTTCCCTGGTGGCGCAGTGGTTGAGAGTCGCCTGCCGATGCAGGGGACACGGGTTCGTGGCCTGGTCCGGGAAGATCCCACATGCCGCGGAGCGGCTGGGCCCGTGAGCCATGGCCGCTGAGCCTGCGCGTCCGGAGCCTGTGCTCCTCAATGGGAGAGGCCACAACAGTGAGAGGCCCGCATACTGCAAAAAAAAAAAAAAAAAAACACACACACAAAACCCCTCATCGCTCCACATGGCACTGGGCGATGGAACCAGATTTCCCCGATTAACCAGGGCAGCAGGGGTACCTCCTAGGTGTACCAGCCGCAACTCCTCCGTCTCTTCCCTCACACTGAAGCTGAACACAGGGCTCAGAGACAAGAGGGTTGGGACCTGGGGTGCTGGTTAAAAATTCAGAGTCCTGGGCTTCCCTGGTGGCACAGTGGTTAAGAACCTGCCTGCCAATGCAGGGGACATAGGCTCGAGGTCTTGTCCGGGAAGATCCCACATGCTGTGGAGCAACTAAGCCCATGTGCCACAACTACTGAGCCTGCGAGCTACAACTACTGAGCCTGTGCGCCACAACTATTGAAGCCCATGGTCATAGAGCTCGCCTCCACAAGACAAGCCACTGCAATGAGAAGCCCACGCACCGCAACGAAGAGTAACCCCCGCTCACCGCAACTAGAGAAAGCCCGCACACAGTAACGAAGACCCAACGCAGCCAAAAATAAATTAATTAATTTAAAAAAATTCAGAGTCCCAGGCTCTACTCTGGACTTAACTGAATCAGTCACTGGGCAGAGTGCCAGGGAATCCACTTTGACAACAAGCCCCTCGGGTGATGACCACACCCATTTAGGCTTTAGAACAATATACCCCCCTCTCACCTCATGAGCCACATGAGTCAGAAGCCTTGAGGGAACCCTTATTCTGGGTGGAGTGAAGAGGAGGGGCTGGGAAGGGCTGTGGAAGGAGCAAAGAGAGAAAGAGGCAAAGATAGTCACGGGCCCCTCAGAAGCATCCAAGGCCCGGGGGCCTGCACGGTCTCCAGAGGAAACGGGGCTGCCCTGTGAGACTGCCAGAGCCCAGTAAGGAGAGGGTGGAGGCTGCCTCCCCGCTTTGGAGCCCGCCCTTTGCTCCTCCCCTGGGAGGCGAGAGAGAGAGAGAGAGAGAGAGAGAGAGGCTTTCAGGCACCAATGGAGTCCTTTGGGAGGCCCCTGGCTGACCAGGCTGGCCACAGATGAGGGGGTTCAGGAAGGAGAGTGAATTAAAGGGGACTGAGTCAGGGACAGATCTGCGAGGAGGATGACATTGTTCCCCAGCTCTCTGGAGACCTAAGGGAGCGAGTCAGAAGAGAACTTTTTTGAATGTAAAGGAGGAACAGCTCGGCTAGTGTCAAGGAGAGACGGGCCGGCTCCTGGTCCTGCACGGATTAGAGTTTTGCTCTCGGGAGGCAGGGAGCAGGGAGCCTCTTCTAGCCCCTCCAAGCACAAGGCCAGAGGGGTCCTATCCAGGTGAGCAGAGACCTGGGGTGCCTGCAGACCAGCCCGGCTTCCGAAGCCCCTTCTCCCAACCCTGTGTTCATGTTTGGAAAGACTCGGATGCTGACAAGTGGCTCCAGACATGTGACCCAGCGGGGCTGGCAGCTGGCTACCTCTTGTCCTTCCCTGGAGCACACTGTGGACAAGATAAGAGATGATGGGGAGGCCCAGACACAGCTGTGGGAACCATCAGAGAGCAGCACCAGAGCACGGAGGGGTGTCTACTCTCAGGTCCCACGTCCACCCTCGGCCTGGCCACCAGCCTTGTCCAACACACTCATTTATGGGGGCAGTTTAGAATAGCAGCAGGAGGAACTGAGGAGAGGAAGGGGTTGTACGCTGGGACAGTCAGGGAAGGCTGTATGGAATAGGGGGTGAAACTGGGCCTTGAAGTACTAGCCGGGTGTGATGGATGGATGGATGGAACTTCTTCCCCACCCCCCAGATTCTTATAAAACAGGCCTTCAAAAACCACCCTCGGGCTTCCCTGGTGGCGCAGTGGTTGAGAGTCCGCCTGCCGATGCAGGGGACACGGGTTCGTGCCCTGGTCTGGGAGGATCCCACATGCCGTGGAGCAGCTGGGCCCGTGAGCCATGGCCGCTGAGCCTGCGCGTCCGGAGCCTGTGCTCTGCAACGGGAGAGGCCACAACAGTGAGAGGCCCGCGTACCACAAAGAAAAAAAACAACCACCCTCATGGCGTCACTGTGTCCTTATTCCCCATAGGCCTTTCTGCGTTGCCCAGAAGTGCTGGCTGTGCTTGGGTGGAAGGGACGTTGGAGGAAACTGTGCATCTGAGCAGGCCTCAGTCTTGTGTTTGGGTCCATGGACGTGAGGGTCCCTGGGGAAGCCAAGGGGACAGGGAGGAGGGACTTTTCCAGAACAGAATGTGGCTCTCTTCCTCCCCATTCACCCTGCGAGGCCTTCCTCCTGGCAGGCGGCTGGCAGGCACTGACTGGTGCCCGGCTGTTCTTGGCCTGCGCTCCCAGGCAGGGAGCGTGACAGTAGGGTTTCCCACGTGCTGTACGCCAGGGCCGGGCCTGCGACTGCTGAGGCCTGGTGCTTGTGGCTGTGTGGGGCTGGGTGTGAAGATGAGTCTGTCGTGGAGAGGCAGGGAGGAGGCCAGGCTGGGCCGGGAGACCGCCGCTCTCCCCCTACTCCCCAGGGCAGCGCTGGGGCGGGGGTCCCCCGGCACGGCATGTCCTCCTTCCTCCTGAGGAGACTCGTGGTGTGTCAGTGGCTTGAGGAGAGCGTGCTGAGCATGTCTCAGGAGTTGCCAACCCTCTTGCGTTGGAGCCACGGCCACATCCTGCCCCTGGATTCAGACCCTAACTGACCTCAACTGACCCTGACTCTGTCTTCAGACTGGTGCCTGGGGCCGGGGGCAGGGGGCTGGCTGGGCATAACCGGTGGTAATGTTACACATCCCTTCCCCCCATGCTGGGCACTGCTCTAAGCAGGTTCTATGGATTTATTTATTTAAATCCACATGACAACTCATCAAGGTTAAGTACCACTGTCTGGGAGGCACCGTGAAGATTCCACAGTGAGCAGGCTGTGGTGAGGCGGGGGTTTGGGCTCAGGTGGTCTGGCACCCGAGGCTGGCACCTACCCGCGATGGTGGGGAGGAAGGGAAAGGCAGCACTTCTGCTGGCCTGGTGGGTGGTCAAGTGCCTCATCTTCCTTGCTAGATGACAGCACATTTATGTTCTTACCCAAGAGCTGACATAAGAGGGGCAGAGCGAAGTTGGAAATGCTCGGCCCCCAATCCTGGTCTCTGGGCCTCATGTGACCCCACACCCTCCCTGGGAGCATTGCAGACATCAGCGGATGAGTCATTCTAGACCCATGGGTATCTGTCCCAACTTCCTGCTCACCCAAGCCTGGCCCTGGACATCCATCCATTCATTCATTAAGCATTACTGCGTGCTCAGCTCTGTGCTAGAAATGAGGGTGTCACAGTGATGGATACAGTTCCATTGTGCCACACTCTGATGGGGCAACGTTTAAATCAATCAATCTATCTATCTATCATCTATGTCTTTATGTATCTATCATCTATGTATCTTCAGTAAGTCCCCTACATATGAACGAGTTCTGTTCCAAGAGTCCAACTTGTTCATAAGTCCAACGAAGTTAGCCTAGGTACCCAACTAACACAATCGGCTATATAGTACTGTACTGTAATAGGTTTATAATACTTTTCACACAAATAATACACAAAAAACAAGCAAACACAAAAAATAAAACATTTTTAATCTTACAGTACAGTACCTTGAAAAGTACAGTAGTACAGGACAACAGCTGGCATACAGGGGCTGGCATCAGTGAAGAGGCAAGAAGAGTTACTGACTGGAGGAGGGAGAGGAGGGGGGAGATGGTAGAGCTGAAGGATCGTCAGCAATAGGAGATGAGGGCAAGCTGCAGTTTCACTCACGCCTGACGTGGATGGCACAGGTTCTGGTTCCTTGCTGGATTCAGTTCTATCTACCCTCTTGAAAAAACCATCCAGTGATGTCTGGGTACCAGCTCTTTTTTTCGTGTCATAGATGACACGGTGGCACTGGATTGCATTTTGAACGGCTACTGCAACCTTAGTGTACCATTCTGCATTTGGGTCCTGTGCCTCAAAAATTAACAGTGCACTAAGAGTGCCTCCTCACATAAAGAAAATCCCCTCGCCATTTCCTGTGTCGTGAATCTCTTCAGGTCTTCAGTTACTTCTTCTTCCTCTTGTCTCTCTTCGTCTTTTCTCTGGGCCTCCGATTCCATCAGGTCTTCATTAGTAATCTCCTGGTGTTGCACAGCAAGGAGTTCAATGAAGTCGTCCTCTTGCAGATCTAGGTTGAAATAAAGATACTGTACTACTTTATACAGTACTGTACAGCAAAGTACACTAAAGCACAACCACTTGTAGAGGATGCCCGCACGTAACAATGTACGCTAAACACTTGAACTCGTTTACGTGATTGGACCTACGAACGCACGTTTGCATCTTTGAAAGTTCACAACTTGAAGTTTCATATGCACGGGACTTACTGTATGTGTCTATTAATCTATCCATCATCTAAGTATCTACAAATCATCTATGTATCTATCATCTATCTGCCTACCTAGCATCTATATATGTATGCCTCTATCTATCAGACACGGTGAACACAGCAGAGCATCATGGAGGGGCGAGCTGCTTGGGAAAAGTTTCCTGAGAGGAAGAGGTACCTTAGCTCAGTCTTGAAGGAGATGGGGCAGTTAGCCACTCACAGGCTTGGGGCCATGGGCGGTGCAGGAGGGGCTGCAGACCAGAGACTTAGGGCCAGGCAGCAGGGCAGGGATAACTCAAGAGCTGCCATTTGGAAAGCAGGATGTGAGGGGAGTGGAAGGAGAGAAGCTGCAGAGCTAAGTGTGGGAGGGCCTTAGAGGACATTCTGGAACATGCTTCCCCATGCTGAGACAACTGGCCCCCTCCAGTGTTGTTCGGGACAGTCTCCAAGATTCTCTCCTGGCCATGAGCTCCCTCAGCAGCCCGCCAGCCTCTGTGAATGGCTGTCCTTGCTGAGGGGCCTGTGGGCTGCACCTCTGCTTCAGGAGCCCCTCAGGTGCTCCGGGCAGTTTTCCCAGGGAAGGCTGCCTGGGAGCCCTGAGGATGCTGAGCATTTTGGCAAGAAGGTGCCGGGCTGCTGGGTGACCCACCTGTCTGGTTGAAAAGACCCCTTGCAGCTAAACCACAGATTGCAGCCTCTGTTTGCTGCTGGCTGAGCGTTCAGGCTCATCACAAAATCCGTGGACCACGATGGTGGCCTGTTGCTCAGCCAGCTAGAGTGAGGGGACCATCCGTGTGTGGAGGAGGCAGGGGCAGTACTTCAGGGGTACTTTCAGTTCCTCTGCTATGAGGAAGTGTCCGTTTCAGCAGAGCATGATGTCCTTAGGAATAGCTAGGGGACTAGAGGGAGACGAAAGCAGCAATCCCTTTAGGCTGCATTCACCACCTTCAAGGAGAGGCCTTCGAATGTTAAGAATCAGTATCTTTATGACTGCATAAAGAAGATGTTGTATATGGGAATTCCCTGGTGGTCCAGTGGTTAGGACTCTGTGCTCTCACTGCCCAGGGCCCAGGTTCAACCCCAAACTAAGATCCCACAAGCCTCATGACGTGGCCAAAAAAAAAAAAAGATAGGGAATACTACTCAGCCTTAAAAAAGAATGAAATCATTCCATCTGCAGCAACATGGATGGTCCTAGAGATTATCATACCAAATGAAGTAAGTCAGAAAGAGAAAGACAAATATCATATGATATCACTTACATGTGGAATCTAAAATATGATACAAATGAACTTATTTACAAAACAGAAACAGACTCACAGACAGAAAACAAACTTACGGTTACCGAAGGGGAAAGGAAGTGGGGGATGGATAAATTGGGAGTTTGGGATTAGCAGATACAAATGACTATGTATAAGTTAGATGAACAGCAAGGTCCTACTGTATAGGGAACTGTATTCAATATCCTGTAACAGACCATAATGGAAAAGAAAAAAAGAATCAGTATCTTTATAAAAATTAGTATTTTTAGCAGGAGATTCTGATGATACTTCCTTAAAGCTGCAGAGGAGAAGGCGTCTGAGAAGAGAGAAAAGGAGAGGAGAGGGAGGGAAAGAAAGGAGGGGCAGAGGAGAAAGGCAGGGCCTTCCTGGGTACCAGACAGTCTTATTTTTGTAGGTCCCACCCCAGAGTGTATAAAAGAATTAAAATGCACCCGCATCCCACATTAAATAGAATTATTTTGCTATAAAATACTTGGAAAGAATTTTTATAATTTTGCTTTTGAAATTATTTGGCTGAAGTTTACGCGTTTAGTTTATGATTGGCTCCGACTCCCCAGCCCTCATCACGCATACTCAGGAATCTGTACAAAGCAAGAGAATCAAAAGTACAAATTGTTTTCAAATGGAGGGAGATTTTCATGATACCAAATTGGACAATTAATGACGTTTGTACTCATTAAAAATTTATTATTTCCAATTTTGCTCTTTTGTTATTTTGGAGCGACTTCACCTTTCCCAGCTCCAACATTTTCATGGTTAGTATATGGGTCCCAAATACTTGACTTTGTAAGATAAAGCCGTGCTGGGGAAGGGGAAGGGGAGACTGAGCTCCCTATTGGTGGGGCGGGGGGCGGTGCTGGGGCAGCCTCTTTTGGCTGGTCCTTCCTCCAGCTGCCCTTCCTGCTAGGCCAGAGCTCAGCCACTAGACCAGGCAAGGGAAAGGCGCCTCGGGAAACCTGGGTCAGCCTGGGTCAACCTGTCACACCCAATTGTGGACCTGGGGCTAGGAGAACCTCATCCCAGGCAGGGAAACTCCTGAGGCCACCTGGGGCCAGGCCATGGGGCGCCTGTACTTTGTAACTTGGACCCCTGGTAACTAGCCCTGGGGGGACAGAGGAGGAGAACAGAAAGCCACTTGATGGCCTCCTGCTTTCAGTCACGACAGAGGTTTTATGATCTGAGAGGTGAACTGGGGAGCAGGCACAGACGTTTTAACCTTGATCCTAACATACTGAACGAAAACGCAGGCAAGCTGTTTGGGTTTGGGTTTAAAAAACATTTTGTTTTTAAACAAAAAAGAAGTAAAACTCCAAGCTCACTTCAGGTAATGGTGCTGGGATTTTGCAGTCTTCCAGAGGTGGGTTGTCCCTGACTCCAGAGAGCTCCCTGGAGGAAACCCTGCAGTTCGGTTGCAGTGACTTGACGAGAGACAGACGCTCTGGGGATCCTATCTCTGGGGCCCAGAACTGGGGCTCAGAAGCCCTGCTGTGGTTCTGCAGGGTGCAGGCGGCTGTCCCCGACTTCTACCCACCGCAGGATGGCGGGGGCTCCCTCCCTGACGGAGTGCGGCCAAGGGAAATCACATTAGCAAATGAGGTGTCATGATTGATGGGGTCTCTTCTGGACGTCAGGATGATGAATGGGCTGCAAGAGTGGGCCTGACCACAGGATGGGGGCCATGAGGGGACCACACCCAGCAGTCCCGTCACGCAGGGACTCTGTGCTAACACGGGGTAGGGACACAGGGCATGTTGAATGAATGGTCCGTTGATGAAAACTTCAATACGGTCAGCACTGTGTGGAGGGCTGGATGTTGTCAACTGTTTTCTGAGGCACCAGAATCTGATGGATGAGTGAGTCCCTGATCTCGTAGTCCCTCGGATGGCTCTGAAGCCCTCTTCCGTTTTGCCAAGCTCCCTCTACAGGCACCCTTCCCCCTCATGCCTCCCACACTGGCCATGTGTTTAGGCAAGGTGATGCTTAGGTGCCGTCATAAATTAACCCCTAAATTTCAGTGGCCTCACTCACGGGTGGTTTTTGGCTCACTTACGTGGCAGTCCAACGTGGGTGTTCCTGGCTGGCCCTGTGACTTTCCTCCAGGTGGTGATTCGGGGGCCCTGGCTTCTTCCATCTTGTGGTCTCATCTCCCAGTGCCTCGAGGCCTCTCGTATGTCCAGCGGACCAGCATCACATGGAGAAATCACATGTGCCTTTTGAAACCCCTTAGCTGGGAAGTGATCATTTCTACACGATTGGTGAGAATTAGTCACACGCATATAGTATGTCTGGATGAAAGGAAAGCTGGTGACATTCTTCACTGGGCAGTTGATTGCCAGAAAAACAACAACAACAACAACTCTGTTCTACAGAGAGGAACAACGGAGAGCAAGCCGTCTCAGCATATCCATTCCTCAGAGGCCTTCATCCTTGCCATCCTCCTCCTTGTTGTCTAAATAGCTAATACACACACACGCACACACACACACACGCACACACACACACACACACACACACACTCGCACTATGTTCTGGTCATTGCTCTCCATTCTTTGCATATTTTAAATCTTGTAATTCTCACAACAACCCAGTGAGCAGATAGATACTACTCTATCCCATTGGTTCCAAGATGCACAATTTTTTTTCACACTCTAGTCTCTCTGAAATCAGAACATAGTCAATGGCATCTTTCGATCACTGTCAGTTAGGCAGCAGTCATGGTGGCTATGCGTGGAAAACCTTCCTCTGACACTCTCTGAAAAGATCGGGGGAGTTCCAGCATCTACAGATTTGGAAACTTGTGCCCAGGCAAGTTTAGTAACTTGCCCAAAGTCACACAGTCAATGAGTGGTGAAGCCGAGGTTTGCAGCCTGGCATCCCCCTCCTCTCCGCTGCCAATAGATTGAAAGACTTGTTCTGGGGGACCAGCCACGTTTAACAACTCTCTCTCCCAGACCTTTCCTTGGAGGCTTCTATGGAGGGTGAAGGAGAAGTATTTCTCCACGTCCAAGATCAGGGCCCCCCAAACTGGCAGAAGCTCGGTTCTTGCCAGAGTGATGGGACTCCAGTTACAAGGACATCTGCTGAAGCCAGGATACCTGTTACATTCTTGTCTGGCTAATAATTTAATCTCTCAAAAAGCAGCAAGTGGAACCGGCAGGATACACCAACTTCTGATCAACTAAGAGGCGTGCAGTGGTGAACCGAAAGTGATAGAAAGCTGGGAAGAGAAGGACTTTATCATCCTGGCAGTGGCAATGTCACAGGAAGGGAGTAGTGGGCAAAACCAGTTATGTAGGGTGGACCTTGAGAAAGTAGATAGTTTTCAAATAGAGGAAATATAGTGGCCCCAAGATGACTCAAAAGATCAATGTGGCCCCTTGAAAAACTCAAAAGAAAAACAAAATCTATCACCAACAGCAACAGCAAGGAATAAGATGGTGGGAGAAGGGGAGTTCAGCATATTGCTAGACCAGAAACAAACACCTCCCCCATATTTGCTCAGGTCAGATGGTACAAAGTGTGTCAGGACCACCCCAGCCAGAAAGTGTCAAAGCTGAAAAGGGCCTTTGATGAGAGAGATGGCTGAACGGTTGCCTCCTAAAAACATTCCCGGCTTGCTTGGAGAGTGAACATCTGTGGGAACTGTCCGCACGTAGGAGCAGCAACCTGATGCCCGGAGAGGTGGCAGCTACGTTGGCCCAGGTGAGCTGGGTTTCAGCTCTGGGAGAAATTGCTGCGAGCAAACCCCTTGATAAGAGGAGGAAAGATGAAGATCAGAGACGGATGAAGATTATCCTGATCTTCCAGATGGAATTTGGAAGATGGAGACTGTGAAGTCAGTCCAGCAACAGACGGCAGCAGGTCATGATTATAAATGGTTGGCGGAGCTGGTCAGACCCGCCCAGTGCAGCCCCTTGGGCTCTGAGTCCCACCCAGCTCTGCCCCCACTCCTGTTGCAGGGTTGGTGCTGCCCTGCCAGCCACGCTCACGTGGGCACCACCCGGTGGCACCTAACTCTAACCTCCCGCTCCCCACAGAGTGCTCCGGGGCACATCAGGAACCTTCTAGGTACCCGCCCATGCGGAATGGGAAGTGCAGGAGAGTGAGCTCCCAGGGGTGAAACTGGAGCAGATGGGTGTTCCCACTTCCCCCGACAGACAAGCAGCCCCGAAGTACATTTCATACGGCTCCTTGGTCAGCCCCGTGGAGCCCAGCGACCAGCAGTGATGGAGGTCAGCTCTCTCCCGCCCACTTCATTCCGTGTCCCTCCGTCCTGCTCCCTGGGCACAGTCCTCGATACGAGGACTTTTAACCTTTATCTCAGAAGCTGCTTCCTGTAGTGTTATGGAAAGTGTGGAAAACAGAGAGGTTAAATCACTCACAGTCCTACCTCCCTGACCCAACTTCGACAATATTGCGAAGACCCTCATGTGTGCACATTGTTTTACATATTTACCCTCATGGAGTGCACGTAATTTTATAGATTGTTTTTCTGAGTTCACACTATATCTAAATTTTCCCCCCTTTGTTACCACATATGTTTTTAAAAAATTATTATTATTTTAACGGTGCCAATGCTTTCCCACGGAGAGGATGTATCACAATCGACTGCCATTTTCCTGCATCTGGGCTCTTAGATCACAGCTGTTAACATTGTGGTGGGGTTATCAGGTCTAAGAATTCGAACAACTTCATGGTTCTTGATACATAGTGATAAAACAAAGAAATGTCTTTGACAGCCTATAAGAGAGAGCAAAGATGCCTAGGAGCCAGCATCACTTTGCGAAGAGCAAATAAAACCTGGCAGAACCTGTTCTCCCTTCAGGCGTGGGTACCAGAGACCAGGGGAATTCGGTATACTTCATTGTTGCAGCTTGCACGGCCTCTGGTCCTATTTTGTGGACAAAATGGATGAGGATACAGATAGGATGAGAGACGGCTAAATTATCATCCCTTGGTTCCATTGATTAAAAAGTTGATGTCCATAGCAGGGAGATTTTTGGTGGCCTGCTTTGTTCAGTATTTTTGTCATTGAACATGGGTGAAGAAGCAGATTGCCCTTGTGTCACAATCATGGATGAAACAACTCTAAGAGGGATGAACAATACACTGAGTTAAAAGACAAGACTTGAATAGATCTTGAGAAGTTAGAAGGATAGACTATAACTCAGCAGGATGAAATGTTACATAAGGCATTTAGTTCAAAAAATCAACTGCACATGGACAGGATGGGGAAGCCCTGCCTTACTTAATAGCTGTTCATGTGAAACAGACCCAGAGACTACAGTTGACCTCAAGCTCAATATGAATCATCTGTGCTGTGTGGCTGCCAAGGAGACTAATATAATCTTGGGCCACGTTAAGAGAAGTATAATATTAAGACCAGGGGAGGGGGCGTTCCCACCAGGCTCTGATTAATCAGACCACACTGGGAACATAGAGTCGAGTCCTCTGAGTCGGTTTCTCAGTGGAACACTGACAAATTCATTCCTTCATAAAGCATTTGTTGAATGCCTACTACATGCCCAACACTGTGCTAGAGGCAGAGGATACACAGATCAATGAGACATCCTCCTGGCACACATGGAGGTCACAACCTGGTGATATCGGTAGTGTTCAGATTTCACATAAATTTAATAATTTATGAAGCAAAATTTAGAAAGCAGAAATATATTCTGTCTGCTGTGCTTAGGATCCTTTAAATGTTCTCAGGAATCAAAGGGATATCACACACACACACATTCAAACACACACACTCACAGCACTGTAGTGGTCTTCAGTTGAGGTGGAAAGTTAATACTGACACCCTCTTCTCCATCCGCCCTCCCATCCAGCGCTGTTTGGTCCAACTATCATGTTGTAGATTCCTCTCACCCTGGCTTTGAGCTGGAGCATCCTTAGGGTCCCAGTATGAGTTTGCTACAGTAGGAGTGCTAAATTGGCCTCCAGAGTCAATCCTTTGAGAATGCTTTCCTGTATCGTAGAGGCTGGAAAGCTAAAAACTACATTTCCTAGACTCCCCTAAAGCTAAGACTCTGGATGCAAATTATGTTTTGCCAACTGGACGCGGGATTTGAAAGGTGGAATTGCAGCAAGTACCATCATCCCACTACCTCAGCCCTTGCTTTGGGCAAAGCGTAATCAGGACTGACAATGTCCCAGTGTCCTGTGATACCAGTGAGAATGACCTGTGCTCTGGTCGCCATGTCACAGGAGTGACTGGGGAACTGATCACTGCTTCCCGCACTGGGGGACCCAGGCTGGCAAAGAAACTAGAATGTGGAGAATGTGGGTCACTGTGACAAGGGAAAAAAGAATACAGAAAATTACACAAGAGCACTTAAAGCTTCCACTAGGAGGTGACACGTAAGTTATTGAGTCACGAGATCACTTAACTCTGGGAGGCAGAGAAAGCTAATCTTACCATGTGGCTGGGGGAGAAGTGGAAATATTTGGTGAAACCCTAATGACCAGCACACCAGTCATCAGCTTCCTGAACACTGAAGTGCAGATGTGGTGTGGCCGGGGGGGACTTCTGGGTCCCAATCCCACAGCAGCCTCCAGATTCCTTGCCACCCTGGTTGTAGCAGACTACAAGCTCCCCTGGCCACATCCAGGAAGGATTTCTCAGAAAGTCAGCCTTGATCCTGCTCCTCTGACCCCTCCAGTGGTTTTATAATCACCTAACTACCTGTGTTCAATCCCTTTCTGCTTAACATAGCCGTGGTGTCATCTATTTCCTACTGAACACTGATTGACACAAGCCGCCTGCATGCCCTGCCTTGGCCTCCAAGACCGCCACCCTCAGCACTGCCTTCCTTTCACCCTGAGAGCAGTCTTGTGAGGCTGGTAGGAAGGTATTGTCAGCTCCTTGTTTACTGAGGAAAAAGTGAGGCCCATGAAACTCAAATAACTCATCCAAGGTCACAGAATCAGACTGTGGCAGAGCTGGGTCACAAACCGTTGAACCACATGTCCAAACCACATCATGTAGAGAAGCACATCACAAGGAGAGGACCTGTGAGGTCTAGACACAAGGTCTCACAAGGGAGGCTAAAGACAATTTAGGGAGAGTGGTAGACAAAAGAGTTGACTTAAAATACTTAAAACGTACTGAAGCAGACTGCATTTTCCAAAAAGTGGTCACAGCCATATTTCCAGTCCCACATGCTCTTCCTGAACCTTGCTGTTACCCCATCAGGAAATGGAGTCCACTCCCCTCTCCCCTTGAACCTGGGCGGGCCTTAGTGACTGCCTTGGTGGTCAGAATGGGATGATAGAGATGCTGCGTGGCTGTTGAAGTTGGGCCATAAAAGTTCATACAGTTTCCACCAGGCTCTTTTAAAGTGTTCTCCCTTAGAGCCAATCCGCCATGTTGTGTGGAAGCCTAGCACGTGGAAAGGCCACCTAAATGTTCCCTAGCTGACAGCCTCTGCTAAGGTCCCAGTCAACAGCCAGCAGACCTGTGAGTGAATGGGCCTGGGGACAGTTCTACTCTCTAGCCTCTGACCCAACCCAATTAATGCCAGGTGAGGCAGAGATGAGCCTTGCCCGCTGTGTCTTGCCAGAAGTTTGGATTCGTGAGTAAAATACATGTCATTTTAAAGTTATTAAGTTTTGTTACATAGCAATTGATAGCCAGGACAAGTGCCCAAGAAGAAGTCCATTTATTCTACATAGCTGTTCACTTACAAGGTTAAAAATTTCTAAGTAGCTACAGCCTGGCTTTCTTTGTTGGGTCCTGGAAGTTCAGAGGTGACTAGGACACCCTCCCTCACCTCAAGCTTCTTGCAGTTTTGTAGGGGAGACGTATGGGCAATGAGATCATGACAACCTGCTGACACAAAAGCACGTTCAGCTAGCTCTGATTGGGTGAGTTAATAAAAGGTTCACAGAGAAAATGACACCCTGGGCTGGTCTCAGTCTGAATCAGAGTTCTGTGAATATGGAGTGAGGACACCATTCCAGCAGAGGGAACAGCAAGTGCGAGAGCCTGGAGGTGTGACTAGCCTAGCACATCCAGGACAGAGACAAACACTCAGCAGAGTGAAATCAGAGTTGAGGAGAATCAGCAGCACATGGTCACCATGATCCTGGCAGGGGCAAGTGACCAAAGAGACTTTGGAAAGAGAGCTGAGGTGATTATTAGAACTCCTGGCAAAAGAAACTATTTGCTGAGATGAGAAAATTTAAAAGAAGAGTGATTTGGGAAGGAGTTGAGGAGCTTGTTAATGGATTTGTTGATTATGAGGTGTGCGTTAGAATGATTTCAGCTAAAGGGAACAAAATACCTAACCGGAAGTGGTTTAGAATAAAGATATGTGTTTATTCACATAGCAATAAGCCCAGAGATCCCAGGGTTAGGTCATTGGTTCAATCATATAATCAATGATGCAAGATTCATCTTTACTTTTGGTCTGCAACCTCAGCACATCGGGTTTGTTCCCTCGTGGTCACAAAGTGGATGCTGGATGTCTAGGCACTACCTCTGGAGGCTAACTTCTGGCCAAGAAAGAGCAGAGTTTTCATTCGTGAGCTTATTTTAGTAGAGAGAAAACCTTTCCCGGAAGCCTCTAGGTCCACTGATCGGGGTGAGGTCATATGTCCATCTCCTAGCTGCAAGGGAGGCTGGGAGAACAACCACGTGGCCTTGATAGCCCCTCTGTGGGAGGTGGGTTTTGACAGAGAAAAGTGGGCAGTGAGGGAAGAATGGCTGTTGGGGAGGTTCCAGCCAGGTCTACCTGTGGAGCGCTCAGGTAGAGAGGTCAAGCAGTCACATATGCAAGTCTGACATTCAGGAGAGCACTCCACATCGGAGATTTTAAAGATAACGTTGGTATGTATGTTTTTCTAAGATTTGTTGAATGCTGTGCTAGGCATCTTACATAATTGTTCCCTTAACTTCCTAATACCCTAGGGGAACTTGAATGCCCGGGCACTGGAGGCTCTTTAAAACCACCTGTTTTCCTGTGTGGAGTGGATGAGAAAGTTCTTTGAGGCGCCCAGCACTCCCATAGGGTCTCTCCTCAATTCTCCCTGAATGGGTGGGTGTGAACAGCCCCTCTCGTGCCTATGTCGTATGGGAGAGCAGAGCCTGATCTAGTGAAATTCTGGAGACAGCAAAAGGGAAGCCTCTGAGTCTGGGTGAAGTTCTTGGGGAAACAGCTCAGCCCTGGACCCATGAGGAGACCTGGAGCCCAGATGCAAAGAATGGTGCTTTCCCAGGGATTTGGGCATCAGAGGAACAGCTATGGTGCTGGACCAAGGGAGAAAGCAGAGACTGAACCGGGGAGAGAGGTATGAGAGTGTGTTCCCCTCTTGCTGAGGACAAGCTGAGTTGAGGCAGGGAGGTGGATTTCTCATTCTCCTGAGGTCTCTCCACACGGCAGCTGCCCGTGGTGGGGAAACCTGCTGGCCAGGCTGTTGAAGGGAAGGGACTAGAGGTCATGGTAAAGAGAAAGAGCTTTCATCCTGTGCTTTGGAAGTGACCCCAGTGGGTGGTGGCCACAGAATGTTACCTGGAGAAGTAGCCTCTAAGGAAGTAAGATTTTTAAAGGGACTTGGAATTATATCATGGGTTCTTCTCGTCTCACCTGAGTCCTAAGCTCACACCAGCGGAAGGAGCTCAGTCTGGGTAGGGCCTATGGCAGAACCCAGAGACCCCGGAGAAGATTCATACTGAGAGCACTGCCAGGGAGCTCAGGAACTGTGTAGGGTCCAACACTGATGACTGAAGCCCAGCTAGCATCTTGATGGCTGTAGAGAGACAGTGGTGCCCACCAGCATGCCACCTGCCCCACAACTGTCTCCACCTCCTTGCAGGGAAGCAGGACCATGGGGCTAGTTCTGACCAATGCACTGGTGAACTGTCTCATCACCCACCCTGTGAATGTCTTCTGATGAGATGACAGAGCCCCAGGTCAAAGTAGCCTGCAACAAGAGTGGAAGATAGTTGCCCTGAAATGTCCAGCTGCAGAATTTTAGTGACAGAAAAATAAGGTCTTTTCTGTATGAAGATTTGGGGCTGTTTGTTACTGCAGTATAATATCACATATTTTTACCAATACACAGTATGTGTTTGATACCCATCCATTTAAATTATAGCTACTGACTGGTTATATGACCTTGGGCCAGTCCCTTCCTCTCTAGGCCTCAGTTTCTCCATCTAAAAACTGGGAGTAGTTACACTTGCTTTACTTATAGGATTGTTTCAAGGACTGAACGTGACAGCACTTGGCTCATTATGAGACACATACAAATCTTGTTCATTTCACTTCCGCTTCCATGAATGAGACATAAAGAGGTAGGAGGCAAGGACCCTGACCTGTAGGGTGTCCAGTTTCATTCATGGCACAAAGTGAGATGGACGGTGTGACTCCCTGCAGGTGGGAAACGATATTCCCTGAGAATCGGCTGAAGGTAGGGCTGGAGCTTCTGTTCAAGTTTTTCAGAAGGTGGGTTTTAAAAGTGGGGATGAAATAAGGTCTGCCCCTCCTGATTTGGCAGGGCTCCCCAAGCCTCTCCTTCCCCATCTCAAAAATGGGTCTAACTCAAGAGGTCTTCCTAAGCGGTGCCCGCTTTGATCCTTTGCCCGCCCATCTCTCCAAGTTTCCTCCAGGAGGGAAGTCAGTGGTTCAGTGCTGTCCCAGCCACTCATGTCATTCTGGAAGGCCATCCCAAAATGTGAGGGAGAGTTCCAGGAGAACTCTGCCAGCCCTGGGCCCTCTTCCCTGATTGGGCTCTGGAAATCTTGGCTCTGAGGCTGCTGCCGTTTCTGTGTGTCCAACTGTGGGCACGGAGAGTTAAGAGCGGCAGACAACAGCTTGACCAGTCCCTGGTGGGAGAGGGGTACTTAGTGGGGTAGGCTGTGAGCTGGGTGGAGGTGAGGGGTCCCGGGGCAAGGCTGAGGAGGGGAGAGGCTGTCCTACAGGGCCAAGGGCAGGCCCATAGCCTGCCTCCATGTGCCCAGGGGCTTCTGAATGATTCTGGAAACAAGCCCCTTGGGTTCAAGTTCCTTTCTGTGTGGCCCTGGACAAATCACTTATGACTCCGCTGTTGCCACCGGTGGGAAATGGAGCACACACCTGTCTCACAGGCCAGGTAGTAAAGGACTGTGCAGTGCTGTATGTTCAGCAGTAGATAAAGCCCGACGTCTGGTGGGGCATCCCACTGGGAAGGGCAGCCCTGAGCTGGGGATGAGGACTGGAGACGGCTGACCAACGACCCTGGCGAGGAAGCGGGGCTGGATTCCGAGGCTGCAGGGAAGCAGGGGGCAGGAGACAGGCATCCCTTCCTCACATCCCACTTGGCCTTGGAAAGCAGCGGAGCTGACCTCCCTCCCCAGCTGTTCCTCATGCTCCAGATAAATTGTTTCCACCTGAGTTGCCTCCCCCTGCCCCAGTCCTCTTCCTGTTGCAACACTTCGGCTGGGCAGTAAACACCGGCCCTATATGTCTCCACCACGTCCCTGGCTTCCTGCCGTCACAGGCTCACCCTCCTCCAGCCCAGCCCTGGCCAGATGTGCCCATGGCTTTCCCAGCTGTTCCCTTGACCTCTGAGTCAAAGCTTTCTATATCAAGGGATTGCCCTTGGCCCTCCCCACCCTCTCCCCTGCCCTCCCCCCTTATTATGAGGGCAGGAACTGAAAGGGTCCCGGGCTGCCTCTTCATTGCAGTTTTCTCTCTCACCCCAGCTCCTCAGCAGCCTCTGTAGACTCCAGCATTTGGCAACAATATAAAAGATGCCCATCATGTCTTCATTGTGCCCCCAGCACGCTGCTTCCCAGATTCTCAGGGCTGGTCTCCCCCACCAGGTGTCCAGGCCCTCCAAGTGCTCCAGAATCCTCCTGACTGGGAGAAGACAATCTGACAAGCCCACCCAGATGAGGTGCTCCAGACCTAGCCCCTCAACCCTCCCAGGCGCCACGTTCCTTTTAGGGTCTCCACATGGCCTCATCTTCCCTAGGGAGGGTTACTTCCACTTCTCCTGCCCTGGCCCTGGCCCCATCCAGGCATCCTGGCCCCAGGGCCATCCCCAGCCATTCTTTCAGAGCGAAGGGGGCTTCTCTTCTTTCCTGATCTCCAGGGGTGCTAAGGGGCAGTCCTGGTTTTGGATAGGAAAGGAACAGGACCCTTTTCTGGCCTGGGTGGGAGTTTGGAGATGGTGGTCCAGCCTTTCCAGGCCTCCATGTCCTGACCTTACCATCAGAACACAGCTCCACGGCTGCCCCACTTCCCTGGTAGATGACAAGGATACCCATATCTGTCTCTTCAGGTGACCCAACAGGACACTGATTGATACTCCCAGACCTATCTCTCTCTGTGACACACACACACACACACACACACACACACACACACACACACATACGTCGGAAGGTCGAGAGGAAAAGTGGGGAAACATAACACCTAACCCTCTAGTAGCAGCATTTTAAACACACATTTGACACAACTGTGGTTAAAAGCATGATGAAAAGACCACCTGGAGAAACTGTGAAGAGATCCTTTTGCTGGAATTCAGTGGAAACCTGAGTGCCAGCCTGAGTGAAGGAGAAGACTTCCTCCCAGACGTCAGGGTCACCTGGGCTCCTGTCCCTGAGGTTCAGAATGTGGCGGGCTTCTGCTCTGCACCGAGCCTCTCCAGAGCTCACCCTTGTTCAGTTGCAGGTCCTCTGTCACCCCTCATATCCCTTCCCTATGGCCCTGGAGATCTTTCCACACCTCACGGCTGTCCCATTCCCCACAAGTCCTGGTACCGGGACTGATGGCACAGGTGGATGAGCTGATTAGAGAAAAGGGCAGCTAGAAAAAGGGACTTGGAAATCATTCTTG
Organism: Aethalodelphis obliquidens; assembly: GCF_003676395.1. Lineage (NCBI taxonomy): Eukaryota > Metazoa > Chordata > Mammalia > Artiodactyla > Delphinidae > Aethalodelphis > Aethalodelphis obliquidens. The sequence continues at coordinate 16,315,599 of NW_020837984.1, read as the reverse complement.
TCACCTCTCTTTCTATAAAGAGATGTAATTGAGGCCCAGAGGTAGTGGCTGATAGTGACCGTAGCAAAGATTTACTGAATATTTGCTGTGTACCAGCCCGTGAGCTGAGCATTTCACATCTATTACCTCATTTAATCCTCACAACAATCCCCTGAGAAAAATACTTTCATTATCCCTGTTCTACAGACCTGAAAACAGAGTCTTGGTAGGGTTAAATGCCTTGAGTCAGGGCACCCAGCTACTAAGTGTTAAAAGAAAGATTCTGACCCAAGTTAGTTCAGTGCTTTAACCACAAGCTCTATTGCCTTTGGTGTAGAAACGGGATTTGGGAAGCAATTGGTCCAAAGTCACACAACAAATTTGGGGTGCAGATGGCCCCCCTACCCAGGTTGCCATCACTTGCTGCCCATCCTTAGGGGTCAGGTCCTTGGTGAACAATTGCTGTGAAGAGAACAGGGCCAGACCTGGCCTGAAGGCCTCCTGCTGGCCCTGGGCCTCGTCCTTTCCCTCTCGGACCCCAGCTCAGCTGACCTCTGGGAGAACATCTAAACTGGGAGGACCTGGGAGCTGAACTCTTCACAGGGACCTGGTCACGGTCACAGGTGAGCTGGAGGCAGAAGCTAACACCCGGACCAGCCCCTCCCCACCCTGGCTCCAACTTCTGACCCTGCCCCAATGGACCGGGCCTTCCCAAGGAGACGTCAGCTCCAAGAGTACTTTGGTGGTCAAGGCTTGATGGCAAGTCCCAATAAGTCCCCTTTGAGAGCTTAAGATTAGCACAGGGACCTCAGCTATGATTGACGGAGGTGACTGGGGTCAGGTTAGCCTGGCTCCCATTACCGTTTTCCTCTGATTCACCAGTGGGAAAAAAAAAAGGTCCAAGACTTTTCCCTGGCTGCCATCTTCCTCCCTCCTCCCTCCTTCCTTCCTCCATCCCTCTCTACTTCTAACCAGCTGGGCTGTGCAGAGCAGGGACGGGCCCCCATTTCTCAGCCTCAGAACCTGGGTTACCAACAGCGACTGGGGATTCCCTTCTTTGGGGTCCACTCTGATGTTCCCCAAACCTTATTTTATGCATCCTCCCCAGTCTCCCCAACTTTCATCCAAATGGCTTAAGCATACCTTCCTGCTTCACAGGGAAACCCCAGGTCAGGTGGTGTCCTGGTGCAGTCAGCTCTGCACACTCCCTGCTGTGACTGTTCAGGTTGCACTGAATCTTTGGAGGTGTGATGGCCTTAACGCAAGCATAAGAGATGCATCATTTATGTGCTTCATGTCACTCTCACAACCTTAAATCCACAAAGGGGTCAGCACCCTGTGAATTAGCTCTGTGTGTGTGTGTGTGTGTGTGTGTGTTTAGAGGGAACTCGGGAAGTGCAGGTCTGGATATCCCATAGGGATCCCAGGGCCCTGCCTTCAGAAATCCCAGATTAAGGCTGGCAGAATTCAGTTTTCCCACCTATAAGATGGGCGTTTGGACTTGATGACCCGTCAGTGTCTCTGCTTGCACTCTGGCTTTTCCAGTTCCGGCTACTTTTCAAACACATTGCCTCCTGGACACAGCCTCAGCTTGTCTGAAATAGATATCCTATTCCTAAACTCCCTTCCCAATCTGCATCCTGGAAGCATCTGTGAGGGTGGAGCAAAGGCCACCCAGCATCCCTGGTCAACACTGCCCTCTGTAGAGGGCAGGAGAGGAGAAGCAGGAGGAAAGGAGAGGTTGATTTCTTGTGAAACTGGGTGATTTCTGCCAACAACCATCAGAGGCGATCCCTGGCCCTGCCCCAGCTGCCCTCAGACTTTGATTCTGCTTGGATCTGTCCTCAAAGTCTTCAAAGTCCCTGGAATAGATGTAACGATAACCGTGACATTCCCTTTTCCTTCTCTCCTCGTCTTCCCTGAGAACGTTGGGGACGTGGCCCCCGTGGAGCTATGAATCATGAATGCAATAGGCTGCAGGAACTGGGGCCTGGAACACACGACTTCGTGGACACCCATGGAGACACTATGGAAAAAGAATGACCCAGTCCCTCCCCAGAACTGGAGAAGTGAACCAGGAGCATGAGGGAGCAGGCCTTTGGAAAGCTGTCCTCCAGGGAGGCGGGAGAGCCACGGGTGACTGGGCATAGGCCTGGGCGGGGGGGATGGGTACCTGCTCCTGCCCCTTGCCTGGCACTGGGCAAAGCTGGAGGCAGACCGGGAGAGCTGAGAGCCATCTCTGCAGCTGCAGCATCCCTCGGACAGCCTGCCCTCCCTGGAGCCCAAAGGTTAATTAGACAAAACAAGTCCAGGAGAAAAAGCAGAGCACTATGGCTTTCAAACGCTGCAGCCCTGGTGGGCACAGCAGATGACAGCTATACAGATCCACAGAGGATGTGAACAGATGCTCCAGCTGGTCAGGGGCTCATCACATGGAGTGAGGCTGGTGGCCACTGCTGGGACTTGAGCTGGGAGGGAACAAGAAGCCATGGGGGGGCTTCCCTGGTGGCGCAGTGGTTGAGAGTCCGCCTGCCGATGCAGGGGACACGGGTTCGTGCCCCGGTCCGGGAAGATCCCACATGCCACGGAGCGGCTGGGCCCGTGAGCCATGGCCGCTGAGCCTGCGCGTCCGGAGCCTGTGCTCCGCAACGAGAGAGGCCACAACAGTGAGAGGCCTGCGTACCACACAAAAAAAAAAAGAAGCCATGGGGGCAGGGAGTGGGGTAGGCGGAAGAGGCCTTCAGGTAGGGTCAGGGGTAAAAGGGAGTGCCATGTAGAAGGATGGATGATATGAGAACCATGGATCCAGAAGGAAGGTCAAGGGACTATGGCCTGTCAAGACAAATCCACTCCACGAGCTCTCCTCGCCCATGGGCACGTGGTCACTGCAGCCCCCAGTCACCAGGTGCTGGGGAAAACCAATCCTCAGGATGCATGGCAGGGTCCAGCCTTGGTGGGTGGCTGCACCCTACACCCGGCTGAGCCGGGGTGCAAGGCAGACTGTGTACTGGGGAAGCGAGGCCACACACGGGGTGAGCTCGAGCCAGGGCAAGAGGTTACTTTTCTGGCTCAACCCCAGGCCTCAGGGCAGGTCTGGCTGTGCTGCCCAAGGACACCTCATGTGTGGAGAGCACAGCTGGCCTGCCCAGAAGAGCCCAACGCAGTCTGCATCCTTCTCCCTTCATTCCTGCTGCCCCCAGGGACTGGTGGGGCCAGCCCAGGTCATTCCAGCTGACAGCCCTCAGCAAAGGACGCCTCCCTACCTCGCTCCTGCACCGGCCCTGCCTTGTTTACACTGCCGCTCCAGAGCTGAGCACGGCAGAATGCAGGGGAAAGCTTTGAGGGGTGCCTCACAGCACTGCCTAGGAGGAGACCCACCCCTCAGCCCCCTCCCAGAGTCACAGACTCTCTCTCTTCCAGTAAGGAGGACGGCAGCTGGGGGTGGGGGAGGGGGGTGTCCTTACAAACCCATGCATTCTTACCCCTGCTTTCGATGGGCTGGTACCTGGGTGGGCACATGGGTACTGGACCTGAGGGCCAGTTGGAATGGTAGAGGACTCTCTGACATCTGAAGGAAATCTCTGGGACTCCACTGTCACTTTCTAACCTCGTCTCCATACCCCTTTCATGACAGGAGCTCCCCGTGGCTTTGTAGACATGACCAACCCATCCATCCATCCATTAACAAACCCATCTGACATCCTGCTTCTCCCTTTTCCTACCCTGGTTCCCTTCACACTGAACTTCCTTAGTACCTTTTGTTCTGTGACCTTGACACAAGCTGTATCCTCCACGTGGGACACCCCACCCCTGACCCAAGGCCTCTTTGCCTAGCAAGCCCCTACTTGCCTGTCCAGTCTCAGCTCAGATGTGACCTTTTCCAGGAAGTCTTCGTGGGCCGTGTGCTGCTCTTGTGTGCTCCCACAGCCCCCTGGGCTTCTCATGTTATAGCATTTCTCATGCTGTGCTGTCATTGCCAAGATGGACAAATGGACTCTTTACCGTGTGCCTCTGCATGTGAGCCCTCTGCAGCGTGCTGGGGACAGGGGTGAAGAAGCACCATCCCGTCCATCCCCGTAGTTTACAGGGAGAGGCAAATACCTAAACTAGTATCAGAAAGTGACGACCTCGTTCACGCTTGGGGTTAACTGTCAGCAACTTTCACTTCAGCTTTATCATCAACTCCATGAGCACCACTACCATCTTTTTTTCAGAGAGCTTTCTTGAGGTATAACTGATGTATAATAGGCAGACCTAGTTAAGGCCCACAGTTGGACCTTTTCTGACAAACGCATACACTGGTGAAACCATCACCATGGTTGAGGTAATGAGCACCTCCACCCTCTTCAGAAGTTTCCTCCTGCGTCTTATCGGCCTTCCTCCTGCCCCTCCCAGCCCCCGCCCTGTCCCTGGGCAACCCCTGCTCTGCCTTCTGTCACTACAGATTTGTTTGCATTTTCTAGATTTTTAGATAAATGGAATCATACAGCATGTGCTCTTTTTTGGCCTGGCTTCTTTCACTCAGTATAATTATCTTGAGATTCGTCCAAGCCGTGGCATGAATCAATCGTTCATTCCTTTTCACTGCTGACTAGTGTTCCACTGGATGGATTTACCAGGACTTGCTTATCCACACACCTGTTGATGGGCATTTGGGCTGTTTCTAGCTTGCAGCTACTCCAGATAAAGCTGCCCAACCTCTGTGCGGAGTGTCCGTACAAGCCCTTGTGTGGACAGTTGCTTTCATCTCTCTTATCACTGCCTTCGTGCATGGACTCCTCCAGTGTCCTGCATGGACGCTTCCTGCACGGACTCCTCCAGGGTGGGCTGCCTGATCAGGAAGACATCCTGGGAAGGCAGGGGGCGTGGAGCAAAGAGAAGTGAACACAAGCTTGACCGGCTAAGGCCTTGTCACAGGTACCCAGGGGCAGTGAGGGGAGGACCTGGCTGCCTGGGAGGTGCGAGCTCTCACACAACCTACACGCCCCATTAGGGCTCCTGACTGGTCTTTACCAGGGTCGTTGTCTCCACACAGCTGATTATAGAAAAAGTTTAGAAGCTTCCTCACTCACACCCTGTTTAGAACAGAGAAGTATCTACCAGCACATTCTATTCCCACTGGGGTAGGGGACAGGAAATGTCCTTTCCTCCCCACAACAGATTCCTTTCTTTCTTAAGTGTACACACACACACACACACACACACACACACACACACACACAGAGTCCTCTGTAACCCATGCAGAAACAGAGGGGCTCGGGGCTGCGGGTCTAGAAGGTAAGAGGTCGCTCAGAGCCCAGAGGTGGGCCTCCTGGCAGAGATGGTGCAGTTGCCTTGAGGGCTCGTGCCCTCGTCTGGGACTAGCTGCTCTGGCTGGACCCCAGGTGACAGTGGGACTGCTGAGGGAGCAGCTGATATGGAGGAATTTGAAAAACCCCATCAGTATCTGAGCTGCTTTAAACACTGCAGCCTCATCCCCTCCCTCTGGACCTTGGGCCCACCATTTCTTTGTCCCCAAACCTCCCACTCTGGTGTTCCCTGCTTTCTGCCCGAAGTTGAGGGTCACCACGTGGACAGGCGGTCTTCAAAGCCACTCTCTCCTCGGCTCACTCTGCCACAGGCCATCCCCTCCCTTCACCTCAGGGCCTCCCCAACTTCAAAGTGAGATGTCTACTCCCAAGGCCTTTCTCACTTTGTCCTCCTTTAAAAAGGTCCTTTGATCAGCTCAAGTCCCTCCCTCAACCTGAACTGCCAACCAGTTCTTTTTCCGCAAGGCCTGTGACCTGAAGTGATCCCCTCGCATAGCCTCAGGGGGAAGAGAATAGGATTTTCAGCATCTCAGAGACTGCTTCAGTTTCCCTGGAACTGTGCTGAGCCCCAGGTGGGGGGCTCACCTTTCAGTTGCTGCCGGGATCGGGCTGTGGTGTTAGAATAAGGGACACAGAGTCACCAGGACTTGAGGAAGCGAGAAGAGGCAGGAACGAGCTATTTCCATGTCTTTCCCATTGGAGGGGGTCCCTGGGAGCCAGGAAGGGGGCAGAGTGGGGCTAGAACCCAAGGACCCTCCCTTACTGTTGGGTGCTCATCCCACCCTCATGTCAAGCCCGCACAATTTTTTTTTTTTTTTTTTTTTTTTTTGCGGTACGCGGCCCTCTCACTGCTGTGGCCTCTCCCATTGCGGAGCACAGGCTCCGGAGGCGCAGGCTCAGCGGCCATGGCTCACGGGCCCAGCCGCTCCGTGGCATGTGGGATCTTCCCAGACTGGGGCACGAACCCGTGTCCCCTGCATCGGCAGGCGGACTCTCAACCACTGCACCACCAGGGAAGTCCCAAGCCCGCACATTTTAATAAACACTTCCCCACACTTAACATGGGGCACTGTTGCCTGAGGGCCAGAGAAAGACAAATCAGTAGGGGGTGGGGGGTGGGGAAAGCCATCTGTGAGGGCATCACAAAAAAATGGTCAGAATGGGTAGAATACAAGAACTGGTGTGTCTAATCCGAAATACAGAGGACACAGTCTGAGAGCCCAGCCAAGGAGGAGGCCCTGCAGTCCCTGGGGCCTGGGAGGGCTTCCCGGATGGACGAGCCCGGGTGGGAGCTGGCCCAGAAGAGCAGGCGAGTGGTGGGAGGGCAAAGCATGGCTCCCTCAAAGGGCTCCAGACTGGGCCCTGGGCCAACCGGTTCAGCTCCCTCTCAGCAGCACTGCTGCCTCAGCCTCCTCTTCCTTTAGCTTTGATCCTCTGGGGGCCCCTCTCTGGGAAATCTAGGGGGGTCAGCATGGAGTCACATCTGGGCACCAACACTTCCCCTTTCCTCTTTGAGGTTGGTGTCAGGTCTTTATTGGGAAATGACCATCCCGGGCCTGGCTGCAACCCTGCACCCTGCCTCTCAGCTCCTCATACCATCCAGTCACCTGCAGCCTCCAAGACCCTTTGGGTGGGGAGGTGAGGATGTGATGAGACGGAGATATCATTGCTTTCCGCTATGAATACCCTGGTGGCAGAGGTTGGGGTGCTGAATATAGTATCTGGTCATGGGTCCTGACGTGTGTGTGCATGTATGTTTGTATCAGCGTCACCTTGGGAGCTTATTAAAAGTACATATGCCCAGGTCCCACGCTGGAAAGAGTCAGAACACCAGGACATGTTGTAAGGAGGTAGGCTCATGTTTTTAACATTCACCAGCTGATCCTGATGCCCTTCACATGGCACCTTCCCCCAAGTGGAAAACAAAGAGGTTGAAGGACAAGAGAGGTTCACAATCTGGCCATCAGTCCTTCCCCATCCAGTCAGCCCTGAGCAGCCCCGGACCCTCCAGCCTCCTCTGGACCTTCCGAAGGCATGGAGGCCACTGGGTTTCACTTTCCTCACCTTTGGCTTCGGGGTCATCAGACCCACCCTGGCAAGGGCTCCATCAAAGTGGGACTTCTCCCGTCTCAGGTGCACAGTCTTGGTCCTATGGGCTTCTCTTCTGCTTGTTTCTCACTCACATCTTGTAAAACCCACAGCTTTGGACTCTGTAATTGGTGTTCCTGTTTCAGGTCAAATTTTAGCCACTTTTTTTCAAAAGCTTTTTTTTGCGCTTTATTTTTTTTAAATTATGTTTTGGATCCTTCTTCCAGCTACTCTAGATCAATATCCTCCTTCTTTACCAACTCTCTACTCCCCTTGCTCCAGGACCCTTCCCTCTTAGGACAGCGGTGATGGTTTGAAGCCTCTACACCCACCACCTCCAATGCCCCCCATTCTGTGGTCGCCCCCACTGAAACAACCACCATCAATACCATCTCCCTGGTTTTCATCACCTCCTCCATCACTGCCACTGCCACCATCACTGCTCCCTTAATTACCAACACCACAAGCACTATTATGTCTGCCCTCATTTCCTTTATAAAGTCTGCCAGGGCGTGGACTGACATCCTATCCTGACCTTCACGAGATCCTGACTTAGCTTCATGGTTGATGTCTCCATCTTGCTATGACTGCTCTTGTCCAGGAATTTGCAGGGGCTTCCCAGTCTGCTGAGGGCGATGACATCTCCCAGGGACCCCAGACTCCTGGGGGGAGATGTACTCTCAAGGGCTGCACACTGGAGAAGATCCTTCGTTAATTAACCACACTGATGGAGAACCCTGAGGGAGATAACCTCTTAAGGAACCTCTAGACTGATGGAAGAGGAGTCTCCAGACAGGTGGAAGAATTTGCTCAGGGATACTCAGGTTGCTGGGGGAGGCATTTCCAAGGGAAGTTCCCTCCCCATATTGATGGGAGAGTTTTTAGAGAGCCATCTTCTGACTGAGGAGGACTCTTTAGGGAGGCCTTTGACTAACGGATAAAGGCCATACCCTCAGGGAGGTCAGAGACGGCTGACAGGTGCACAAGGACCCTGAGGAATGGGCGTGCTTTACTGAGGCTCTTATTTGAGAAAACAGAGCTAAGATGCATACCAAAAGCTATAGTAAAAAGTGCCAAGGAGCACAGTGGAATGGCCCTGGGCCTGCTGCAGCTGCCACATCAGGGTGGCCACCTGGTAAGGCCTCCTGGGGAAGGTGGTTCTGGGCTGAGTGAGCCCCTGCGGGTCCCGTCCCAGGGCTCTGGCTCCCTCAGCAATGACCCCACACATTACCATCCTGGGAGTGGCTGAAGGGTACCTGCTGGACTTGCATTGTTTCCACGGCCACTCCCTGTTTCCAGGTTGTGCTCACCCCCACCCCCACCCCGGCCCCAGCACTAGCCCCTGCCCTGCCCTGGCAGCTCCAAGTGCGGACACAGAGCCCAGAGACACTTGGGGCCAGGACTGTGTGGAGAAGTGCCCTTGGCCAAAGCCAGTAGCGAGTCTGCTTCCCCCAGGGGTGAGGGAAGGTGACCTGGGAGTCCAGGTGTCTGACGATGAGCTGGACTCTGATCAGCAGACACCATTATTTGGGGGCTTTTCCTATCAGGACATTCAGCTGTGTTCAACCACTCTCTTGTTCCTCAAGATTTCAAGTTTCTTCTTCAAAGTCTCACTAGAAGATTATTCCCTCCAGGAAACCATCGCTAGTTTTTTCCCTTAGAGAGCAGAGCTCGAAGTATCATGGGGTCACTTATTCTGCTTATAGTCCTTCTGTTTCCCAGTTACAGAATAACTCCAACTCTGACCTCAGTCAAAGCCTTGAGCTTGACCTCATACTGACCCTGACGCTGACTGTGGACTGAGTCGAACCCTAACCAAAGGTAGACCCTAACCCTGGACTGAAACTCAACGCCCAACTCTATCTTCTGGCTTTGAGAGAAAGCCATTGGTTTCTAAGGAAAACCAGCTAAGAAATTATGGAGGCCAGATTCAGCCTCTCTGCGGTAGTTATCGTTTTCACACACAATAACTGCTTCCACAAAAATGTGTGTGTGTGTGTATGTGTGTGTGCGTGCCTGTCTGTGTCTCTGTGTGTGTCCTTTATTCTATTTAGAATTCCTTTCATCACAATTTCACCCCATCTTCTCCAGGGAACAGAGGAAATAGGAAATGGATCTCGGGTTACAAGGGGAGGAATTCTCTGCAAAGCCTGGAGTTCAAAGGAGGCCCGCGGCCACCTAGTGGGGCCCGGATGTCACTGCATCAGCTGCATCTCCCTCCTGTGCTCAGGGGTGAGCTGGCAATTTGAGTGGTGATGTGAGTGGGAGGCAGCCACTAGGACATGTCAGACTTTTGAAGCTTCTGTCTGTCACCTCAGACAGTGACCAGAATGAATGAAACCCTCCTCAATTCATCTCTCCTCCCCCTCCTCACTCCACAGCCACAGCGTCCTTGGGTGGCTCTCCTCTGCCCCCCTCTCTTTCCACATCATCTCATTCTCTCTCCATCTCTCTCCCTCTCATTCTCCTTCTCTTTCTTATTTTCTTATTTCCAGTCTCTCTCTACTTTTCTCACATCGTCTTTCTTTTTTCTCATCCAATTTCTCTGTGTCCCTCTTTTGGTCCCTTCCCCTTTCTTTTCTCAACAAAATATTAAGCATCCCATACCTGTTTGCAAAGTTTAGTTTCACCTGACGTTATAGGGTTCCACAAGCTGATGCAAGTGTAAGTCTTGCCTCTTTAACCAGAAATATGAGCTGTACTTTTTCTTCTCGTTTCCACAGCAGTTTGGCTCACTGCAAAATCCAAAAATACCGGACTGAGGGAGGCCTTGGAAATTCAACACTCTCGCTTAACAAAGGAATAAATTTGAGACACCATAAAAAGATGGATATTTCCTTGGGCAGCCTAAACCATTAATGGTGGAGTTAGAAGCCTGACCAGTACCCTACCCCCATTAAGACTGTGCCTTTTCCTCTCTAGGGAAATGTCTCTGGTCCCTCCATACCTATTGGTTTTAACTGAATTTGACTTAATTCCCTTGGACTGGTCAATGATATAAGACTATAATATCTGATGATCTTCAGAGACATGAAGACATGTCTATAACTATGGGGTCAGATTCCCAATATGGGAAAGGGAGGATGAGACCACGTGAGCTGAGTCAGAGGGAAATAGCAGGATGATGAGACTTGGTCCAAATTTATGGAGATCCAACTTTGATGACAGTTAACTAGATGGATGAATGAATGGACCAACCAACTGAGGTCTGAATAAGATAATGATATAAGCACAGATGTCTCATCTGCCTTACCAACCACTCACATTACCCGAGATTGTCACTGAAATGATCAAAATATTAGAAGTGTGGAAATAGGAAATGTGCAGGATCACTGATAATACAGAAGAGTACCACTCACATCAGAAAATCAAGGGGGTTTTGTGTGAATGCGAATTGAAGGACAGCAGCAAAACCAATCTGCAGCAGCCCCACCTGAGAAGCAGCACCCTTATAAGGAAGTGAGAAGAAGAAAGCCTGCAGACCCTACAGCCACGCCCTCATTTGAGGGATGAGGGTTATAGGAGAGGAGGTCTGAGAGCAGGGAAGGAAAACACCACATGAATTCCCTCCATACAACAGAGCAGTGGCCTGGGTAAGAAGCACTGGTTTTGAGTGGCAGCAACCTCCCACAGAAAGGCTGCAGGGGAGTAGAGTTTGCCTCTGGTAAAGCAGGCAATGATCCGTGGAAGGAGGCTGGGTCTAGCTATGGTTTACACCTGGTATGAAGGCCAGACCTAACAGGAAAACAGACGTAGAAAACAGCTTCCCCGAACACTGAGCCACTCACAGCTCTGCCTCTCTTCCGCTCTGAATTGACTGTGTAAATTATTGCCAGCCACCTCTCCAAGATGGAGATCTGGCAGAAGGATATGTACAGCAACCCCAAAAAGTGATAGGAACTCAGAACAATCCACAAATTGGTTGTAATGGCTGGGCAAACACCAGATCTTATTGATTTGTCCTCAAGAGGAAACCAAAGAAGGCACCATGGGCCAAAGAGATTCTGCAAAATAAAGCACCACAATCAAGACGCAGATGACAAATAGGCTTTTGTCAAATACTTAGTAAGGAAATAAAAGAACTGTTAGGAAATAGCTGCTTTGTGTTCTCAAATAATTCAAGAAAATGTGAACTCTATGAAAAGAGAGATAGCAGATGAGATGATAAAATATTAGACTGAGATGAAAAGGGATAAGACTAAGAGTTTAAGAGAAAAGAGGGGTTTGATGATGGGGAAAGAGAGTAAGGAAACTAGGAAGGCCATAAAGAATTGAAATCTTCATTAGAAATGGAAAGGAGTATTTGACACTGAAGAAAATAGAATTAATAATGTGAAGGATATTTGAGAAATTTTCTCAGAATGCCAAGGAAAAGAATAAGAAGATAGAATGATCAAAAGAGAACATGGATTTCTGTGGCTAGGAAGACTCAATATTGTCAAGAGATCAGTTCTTTCCAACTTGATCTATATCCCAATCAAAATCCAAGCAAGCTGTTTTGTGGATGTTGACAAACTGGTTGTAAAGTTGATATGGACCCAGACTAGCCAACACAATACTGAAGGAGAAGAACAAAGTTGGAAGATTGACAGTACCTGACATCAAGACTTACTATAAAGCTACAGTAATCAAGTCAGTGTGGTATTGGTAAAAGAATAGACAGGTAGATCACTGGAACAGAATAGAGAGCCCAGATATAGAGCCCCATCAATATAGTTAATTGACATTTTATAAAGGAGCAAAGGCAATACTATGGAATAAAGACAGTCTTTTCAACAAACGGTGCTGAATAACTGGATATCCACAAGCTAAAAATGAATCAGACACAGATCTTCAATTTTCACAAATATGAGCTCAGAACTGATTATAGACCTAAATGTAAAAATGAAAAACTATAAAGCTCCAAGAAGATAGCATAAGAGAAAAACTAGATGACTGGAGTTTGACAATGACTTTTTTTAGCTACAACATCAAAGTCACGATTCATGAAAAGAATTATCGATAATCTGGACTTCACTGAAATCAAAAGCTTCTGCTTGGGGAAGACACTGTCAAGAGAATGAAAAGAAAACCACAGACTAGGAGAAAATATTTGCAAAAGACACATCTGATAAAGAACCGTTATCCAAAACACACAAAGAACTCTTAAAACTCAAAACTAAGAAAATAAACAACTCAATTAAAAACTGGGCAAAACACCTGAACAGACACCTTACCAAAGAAGATATGCAGATGGAAAATAAGCATATGAAATAATGTTCCACATCATATGTCATCAGGGAAATGCAAATTAAAACCACGAGATATCACTACACACCGAACAGAATGGCAAAAATCCAGAACACTTACAGCACCAAAATGATGGTGAGGATGTGCAGCAACAGGAACTCTCATTCATTGTTGGTGAGAATGCAAAATGGTACAGCCACTTTGGAAAACAGCTTAACAGTTTCTTACAAAAATAAAAATCCTCTCACCATATGACCAGCAATTGTGTTCCTTGGTATTTACCCAAATGAGTTGAAAAATTATGTCCACACAAAAACCTGCATGTGAATGCTGACAGCAGCTTTATTCATAATTGCCAAAACTTGGAAGCAACCAAGATGTCCTTCAGTAGGTGAATGGATAAACTGTGGAACAGTTTATAATATTCCAGACAATGGAATATTATACAGTGCTAAAAAGAAATAAGCTATCAAGCCATGAAAAGACATGGCTAAACCTTAAATGCATATCACTAAGTGAAAGAAGCCAATCTGAAAAGGTCATAGACTGTACGATTCCAACTATATGACATTCTAGAAAAGGCAAAACTATGGAGACAGTAGAAAGATCAGTGGTTGCTGAGGTCATCCTGGAGGGAGGGTTGAATAGGAGCCCAGAGGATTTTTAGGGCAGTGAAACTATTCTACGATACTGTATAATAGTATGATACTATAATGGTGGTTAGATGTCATTATACATTTGTCAAAACTCATCGAATATGCAATACCAAGGGTTATATGGGAATTCTCTGTACTTTCTGCTCACTTTTCCTCTGAACCTAAAACTGCTCTGAAAAATAAAGTCTATTTAAAAGAAAGAGAAAGAAAGAGAACAGGGCATTGTGAAAGGAAAGAACAGGGTCCAATGTGCAGGAAATTAATTGATAATCCTGAGGAAGAAATCAGAACCAAGGAAACCCATTACAACAACAGAAACAAGACTTTCCTGAGTTGAAGAAAGATCTGAAAAGGAATCAACACATTGGATATATGCCCAGTGAAATTTTCAAAATTCAAAGATGAAGAACATTATGGTAAAAAAGAAAATAGGTTACTCACAAAAGAAGAGAAGTTAACTTGGAACTTCTTTTCTGTTTAATGCAAAAAATAAGGGAGTGAGTTCTTATGGAACTTTAAGAGAGAAAATGTGATTGGAAACACAAAACCAGCCAAGTTGCCATTTATGTGTAGAGGACATTGTCAGATATGAAAGAGTTCAGAGTATTGCATCCATGTACCCTTCCTAGAAGAAAAAAAAAATATATATATATATATATAATTTTATATATCATATATTTATTTCAAGTGTATATAAGAGATAATCCACCTGAAGATATAATCCAACCAATGAAGAACTCAAGAAAGGAGACGGTGTATTGTAGGACTGAAAGTGAGCACTATTAAATATAGACTTGGACCTAAGTAATCATGGTTAATATGGTTTAAAGAAAAATGACTGCCCCTGTCCAAGATTGGAGAGAAGATCTGGGACCTAGGTGGCCATTTCTATGTACAGCTTCTAGTCCAGATCCATTAATTCTTTGACCAGAAAGAATTCCCTAAGCCATTAATGTGCTACTTTGATGTAAGTGGTGTTTACATAAGTATAGCCAAATGTAGAAATTCATTAAGCTGTAATAGGTACTTAAGACTTGTGCATTTAATCGTGTATAAGTTATACCTCCATTAAAAATAAACAAAATGAAAAGACAAAAAATCCACTGATATTGAAAGCATTGGAATTTCCACTACCAGGAAGCAACGCCATTAAATGGGTGCCCTTTAGGGTGCCCTTGAGCTGTCCACGTGACATCTTTGTGCACGTTAGAAAATGACGTCTCAAGATCCTTTACTTCCATCTCCTAAAAATTGTGGCAATAAACATACGTGTCGTTGATGACTATGATTAAATCATACCCCCCTAGCGATGGCGCACTTGTGCAGTGCGCAAGCTACCCAGGCTTATGGTTTAGCCTTGGCTGCCCTGCTTCCTTCAGCACTTCCTCCACAGCCTCTGCCTCTGCCTAGAGTGAGAGCCAACTGCTACTGGGTTATTTTCTTGCCTGGAGGGCAGGGTTTATTGACCCTGGTCCATTCTTTCCTAGCAAGCCTAACTTCTAGAGAGATATGGTAGATTTCTCTGCACAAGGAAAGCTTGCCATAGGACTGGCCATAAGTCTGGCATAAGATTCCAGACTACAACTGCCAGCAATGAGTGGATGACCACCACGTCTTACAACTGCTCAGAAGTCTCTTGTCTTTTCCTAAATCTACCCCCGCAGATATAAGGGCCTGCTGGTAAGTAGGAGATGAGCCTGTCGTTGGTCACCCCTCTCCTGTTTGTGACCAGGTACCCTAACAGAGGAAGCAAACTAATGGGCCTAGTCTCCACAGGACCCCTGGACTTGTTTGGGAAGCCTGCTGACCAGAAATGGTCACTCCCACACCCCCTCTCCCAGTTCCCCAGGGCTTCCCTAGTGCCACCTGCCCCCACCATACTGTTTTGTCTGTCCCCAAAGGGCAGCCAACGCCTCCACCTTCTCTTTCTCTTTCTGAATTAATCACACTTATGACAAGAATTTGAGAGCATCTTTATTCTCACGAGCTGTAGGATGTTGTAGTGTTTGCTTCCCCTGACAGGTTCTCATTGTAGAATTTATTTATTTGTTTATTTATTCATCTCAAGAATAAATGAGATTAACAAACTTTCACAGCTTTCCATTGTGAAGAGGTCAGTGGCACTAAAATTCGTGTGCCCCTTTCCCTAAAGGTGAATTTTACAAATTGTAACAAATCACGCCTAAGAGTGACAAAATTCTTGTGAGAAATTACTCTGCCCCAAACTGTGCCAGTTCGTTAGGTGTCACTACTACAGAGCACAGGGAGACTTGTTCATTGCCCTCAAATGAGATAATAGAGCAAAGAAGGATGCTCACCATGGCCAATAATTGCAGGCCCCAGAGAAGTTATAAAAAGGGTCAGAGCACTTCCCCACTTTGAAGCAAATGGCCAGTGTGTGCAACATCGTCTGCGTCCATCTGGTCCCACAAAACTTCAGGGTCGAAGAGATCTACTTAGACCTTGTTTGGAAGAGGGAAGGGAGGAAGGCCTAGAGGGAGGAAAGTGTACCAGCAAGTGGCTGTGGTGACACCTAGGTATAAGGAACACTTGGGGTAGCCAACGACGGAGGCGCTTTTTGTTGTCACTAGCTAGGGAGGCGGGTTGCTACTGACATCTAGTGCGTGGAGACTGGGGATGCTGTTAAGTATCCCACACTGCACAGGACTGCCCCCTCCCCCCAGGAATTATCCAGCCTAAAATATCAGTGGTGTTGAGGTTGAGAGACTCTGTTTTAAAAGACCAGAATTAAGTTTAGCTCAGAGAATGGGGCTGCCACTGACGAAGGCCAGCACCAAAGCTCCCCTCAACTCCCTGTGGTTTAATCATGCAATCTCTCCCCCTTAGCACCTGACGGCGTGGCTCCACACAGAGTCTCTTGTGTCCCAACATATGTGTGGAGGCCTCTTCTCCTTCTTGTTGGTTGTGGTCAGAAACCTTAAGGGCATTCCAGCACCTTCCCACATCACCACATATCTATTCAAGGGCTGGCAGGCCTTGTGCCAGCCCTCCGATGGAAAGGCGTTTGTGTCCTTGAGACCGCTTATGCTCCTACTGTCTGACTGACCTATGAGACTTTCTTTCAGTCTGAGCTCTCTGTCTCTGAAGGAAGTACCGCAAAGTGGTAACCACAGCCCAAAGTCCTTCCCCGCGATCCTCTGGGTTTGCCAATCCCCACACATGGCCCTGGTTTCCGCAGGGCCTACTAATCTACTGGGCATGGGAGATACAGCGCCAGGGCTCATGGTAATTTTAGGGGCTCATGGAAATATTTTGACTTTATCTACTTTTAAAATCAAAAGAAAACATAATATAATATAATGACATATAATCATTGAATTAATCTTTATACCTATACCAATGCAGTTATAAAATATAATTATATATATATATATATGTATATGTATGTATACATATATATGTATATATATAATGGAGGGAGAGGCACACGAAGGCACCAGTGCCGGGGATCCATGAAAGTCACAAGGGGCCCTAGGTTTCTAGAAACACATACCCTCTGCCACAGCCCCAGGGTCAGTGAAGCGTGTCAGCTGAATCATGAGAGCTAAAGGAAATCTGGCAGGGATCTCCCTTCCCCTTCCAGGAAAGACTCTAATTTTTAAAGAAATGTTTATCTACCAGGGCCTACAGTTTTCACCAGGGAATCTGTTAGACTTACTTTAGTGCGTTGACATAACCCTGCATGACCTCGGTTCTCTGTCTGAGGCACCAATGTCAGAAGAAGCTGCCCCCACAGGTTGTAAATTAAGCTCAGAGAGCTTCCTGGCTTCCCTTCAAATTTAAGATGGATTCAAAGGCCCTGGGCAGCTCACATGGGCTAGTCCCTCCTCCAGGCACCAAGTGTCCGAGAGTTTGGCTTTGTAGTAAGGATGCATTCTTGGACGACGATTTAATGTGTGCCATGTCTAGGTATTGCTGTTACCGAGTTGTACTGCACGATGGTTCAGCAAATCGAGCGATGATTCGTTGGGCAAGGAAGAGTGACTTTAATTTGGAAAGCCAGCAGACTGAGAAGATGGTGGACTAGTGTCCCGAAGAACCATCTTACCTGCGTTAGAGTTCAGGCTTCTTTTATACTAAAAGGGGAAGGAGTGTGGCTGGTTGTTGCAGACTTCTTGGTGTGGAATCCTTTGTTCTTGCTTGTGTCTGTGTAGGTCTGGTCAGGGTGTTCCTATAAACCTCCAACAAGACAAATGTTAGTCTCTGTTCTGCAATGGAAAAGTATTATAGCTTTAAAGGTCAGAGCTTTGAGAATGGACTATCCTGTATATTTCAGGCTATAGGCAACATTCTTTTAGTTATTAACTTGTAGCAAAAGCAATAAAATACAAAGATTAAAGTAAAAGAAAGAGATCCAATATGGGATCAGATGTGTTCTTCCCTATTACACTGCCCTTAGTGTTAAAAACCCTGGGCAAATCTCCAAAGTGTGCCCAGATATGAGCTGTCTTCCCCAGATAGTGTCTCTTTTCTTTCCATACCAATTTGAAGCCATCTGGGGGAAAAGCAAGGAAATATAGTGCATATAGAAAATGAAAGCTACAATAATGTGGAACAGAGCCCCAAGAGGAATTATAAACAACATGAATGAAGTATGGCTATCTATGGTAACAAATATATGGCAATAAATCCAATTATATGCCAGTCACAAAAGACACATTTATACCAAAGTGGCACAGAAGATTTAGAAGTAATAGCATGAGTAGAAGGATGCCAAACAAATGAGGAAAGAGGAAAAAAGCAAAAGCCACAGGAGTATAAAACAAAGCAATTAAATTGGACAAAAGTTCATCTGATAAATGCTAAAGGATACATCTACTTCAGTATTCATAAACCTTTATGCACAATTAGCACACTGTTGAACTTGAAAGGGCAAGATCTGCTAAATATGTAAGGAGAGATTGATAGGAACAGGGCCTTATGGGAGATTTAACATGTCCATGTCACCATTGAACTAATGAAATAATTGCAAAAGCAAGAGCATAGAGCGTCTGGATGACAAAACTAATAAAGTAGGATTAATATGCTTATAAGCCTCACATCCTACAAACAGAACACACCTCCCATTCAAGCATTCATAATACATTAAAAAATGATCTTTTTTTTGGGCCACAAAGAATGCTTCAAAATAAAATCCTCAAAGTAGAAACTGTACAGACCACATTCTCTAACAACATTGCAATAAAACTCTATATGAATAACAAAAATTGAAACAAAAAAATGCAAGTACTTAGGAATTTATATGCAGTCTCCTGAATAACTCTTGGGACAAAAAGAAAACCAATTCCACAATGATAAATTTTTAAAGAAATAATGACAAAGAAAAAGTCAATATATCCAACTTTATACGTACCACATGGTCACTATCATACCAAAAAATGTCATGGCAAAAGGGTAGAAATAAAATGCATCAAAGTATTAACAATGTTTGTCTTGGAGACAACATTAGGAGCTGGGGACCATATGCTGTTTCCTCGTTTTATATTCCCAACACCTGGGAGGTAAGAATTAATGCCCACTTTTACAGATGAGAAAAACAAGGTTCAGAGTATATGACGCTTTGGAAAACATCACATATTTAATGAACACAGAGTCAGAATTAAGAGCAGGTCTGATGCTACACATCCAAGTACTCTTTCTTCTACCACACTTCCCTGAACTGGGGCCTAGTTTTCTCCGAGTAAAGCTAGGAGACCACAGATGGTTTCTGAGAGAACCTTCCAGCTCAGCCCTGAACCAAAAGAGGAGGCAACATAGCCCTGTTTTGTTTCCACTCTGGCTGAGAAGATAAGGTTTTCAACCGGGAAGAACTCACCTGGAGGGCAACATGAATCATATGGATAGGGGTACAAAAACCAGTCTTATCAGAGGCACCACCTGTTTGTGTTGGCACAGGACATGTGACAGGTGGGCATCGGGGACGTGGAGAGCAAGTGGCCATCTGCCCTCTGACAGCTATAAGAGAGGAGCTGGCACACCTTCCAAGTCATGCAAGAGCCTTGTGGAACCTCAGAGGGTTGAAGGAAACAGAACCAGAGGTGGCCTTGGTGGTTGGATGGGAGCAGAGAGGGGAGGGAGCTTCAGCTGGACCACTGATTTGGACAAAGGCTTAGGAAGTGACATGAGCACAATGCTGACTGTTTACAGCCCTGAGTGGAGTTAAGGTTGATTGTGCTTTCACTTGGCTGGAAAGGCAGACATTCGGATTCTCTTGTTTTGGGTAAGGCTGTGCTCTCACCGTCACAGGAATCTCGGCTCACCTCCTACCCACCTTCTTGAAGACACCTGCAAAGAATGCAGTGTCTCTAACTTCCCCACACTCTCCTCTTCTTTCAAACATCTTCCCCACATTTCACATCCCATGGTGCTTTAGATAGTGTTCATGTTTGAGGTACACTTTCGAAAAATGAAATTTTTGGCGACACATTTGATGGGATTAAAAGATTCAAAACATCCTGCGGCCAAGTTGGTGGCTGAGGGTGCAGCTGTGTGGGTGCCTGTGGCCTAGAGCCCAGTCCTTAGGGCCACTGTGTGGCCTGAGCCTCGTACTTCAGAGGTGGGGTCTCGCCTGCCCTCAGCTGCTTTTGAAGAACCGAGATAGGGACCCCACCTCCTCCATCAGATGGTGATGCCCCAGGCCAGGGCTGTGACTCCATCATCTGGGGCCCCCTGAGGAGGCATGTGGTCTGTATTCTCCCACACTCTTTAGCCTGCTTTCACCCACAGCTCCCTGACATTTTGGGGAAAAGGACTTAGCATTGCAGCTCCCCAACCAGGAAGGCAGGAACATTAGTTTGATGGAATGTTAGAGATCCTCTCACCCAGCATTTCCCAACCACCAGTCCATGGACAGGCACAGAGCCAGGGCAGATTTTTACTGGTCTGCACAATTTTTCCTCCCCCGTGTTTCTTTCCTCCTAAACCTTACAGACAGAAGCACATCTGAGTGGCTCCAGCCTCTGCAGACATAGCAAGGAGTCTGGCTGGGGCTCCCCGTGGCTGTGGCACTCGTGTGCTGTTGTTGTCTTGGTCTTGAGCCTAAAGCCTGTCTTTTCCTCCAGTGTGTCAAGCACGAGTCAAGGTTCACCTCACCTGTGGGGTTTGCATGAGCTGTCCCCTCTGCCGGAGACACCTTCTCCCCTTCTCTGCTGGGCAAACTCCTATTCCCCTTGCACCACCTCTTGTGGGAATCTTCTCTTGACTGGCCTCCCTCCTCTGAGGCTCAGTTGGGTAGCCCTGTTCTGTGAACCCCCAGTGCACTACCCACCCCTCTAACTGCACACGTACATTCACACAGCTCAGCCGCTGTGCCTGTGTAGGTCTAGTTTCTCTGTCTTCCTCAGCAGATGTGAGCTCCTTAAGAGCAGCAACCTGGGCTCCTCCATCACTGAGTTCTCAGGACCTGGCGTGGTGTCTGGCATCTGGTGGGTGCCTAGTAAAAAGTTCACTCAGCAAATGAGTGGGTGGATGGATGGATGGAAAGACGGATGCTTGAAAAGAGTCTGGAC
The DNA here is from genome assembly GCF_003676395.1 of Aethalodelphis obliquidens. Classification (NCBI taxonomy): domain Eukaryota; kingdom Metazoa; phylum Chordata; class Mammalia; order Artiodactyla; family Delphinidae; genus Aethalodelphis; species Aethalodelphis obliquidens. Next base: position 16,294,809 of record NW_020837984.1, on the reverse strand, counting down.
TTTATTATTTATGCTCCAATGGGATGGGAGAGGGAGCAAGAGATTCTGGCTAAGACCCAGTCAGAATGGTATGTCCACCCCCTTTTCCCCACCACATGCTAGATGAAAGGTGTATCCTGCATCACAGTCGAAAGATGTGAGGATCACATGCTTGTGATTCCCTCTCCTTTGTCCTCTTCGAGAGGGTGTGATGGAAGCAGGAGGATCAAGAGGAGAATTCAGAATCCACTTCTTAGTATCTGGGGGTTCCAAAAGTGGCTGAGGCCCTCTTGATGACCGTGGTCACAACATCCAAAACAGTGTGTGTGTGTGAGTGTGAGTGTGAGAGTGTGTGTGTGTGTGTGTGTGTGTGTGTGTGTGTGTGATGGCAAGCTGTATGGGGCAGGAGAGGACCTAAGGCCATCTTTCCTGCCAAGCTGGCTTCAGGCTTCTGTCAACACTTAATCATCCCTCCCTGCTGGCCAGTCCACCTGATTGGTTGTTTCCTCTGCTGAGGCCCCTCTCACTGCAGGGTGGGTAGCCACTGTTGGAGGCTCAGGATGCAGATCACAAACATGAACACACATGTATTCACACACACCCCCCCACACCCTCACTTATTCACGTACACACAGGCACACACTCTTACATGCACTCATATGCTCACACACATATACCTTCTGTTTCTAATCAACTGGGAGTTGAATGGGGATCAAAGCCCCGAGTCAGAATCCCAGTGATTCCCAAGTGCAGCATCCCCTGCTGTGGTTGGATCAGAAGAAGAGAGGCGTGTCCTACCTCTTACCTGCAGTGACCTGACCTCTGGCTGAGGGGTCCAGAGGACATCAGCCTCTCACAGCAGCCTCCCCACCTCTGACCACAGCGCTGGAAGGAATCGCTCCATGGAGGACACAGCTAGATTAACGGGCATCATGTTTTTAGTTTTCTTATAGCTTTATTGAGGTACATCTTCATGCCATAAAATTCGCTTATAAGGCAAGGTCACCAATGATTTTAGTAAATTCATTTAGAGTTGTGCAATCGCTACCACAACCCAGTTTTAGAAGATTCCCATCGCCCCCCATCAAGTTTCTCGTGTTGGGGAACTTTCCCTCTCTTCCTAGTTTGTTGAGCATTTTCATCACAAATGGGAGCACCTTGTTTGGGGAGACGAATGAGGTTCTTAGTCATTTATATCTTAGTGTAGATTAATTTAATGCAGTGCTTTTATAAATTCATTAAGCAATGATCTAGTACTATTTCTACCACTGTCAAGGGTGGTGAGAGTCTGACGTCCCCTGGGCCCCTCAGCCAGGGGTTGGGTTGTTCTCCAGTGGCTCTCCCTCAACTCAGGTGAGCGGCAGGACATCGTGCTCTGCTCCCTGATTCAGTGACATCAGGGAATCCCACACTTGGGAACAGAGCCCATTCCCCAATAGCTGCAGTTCTGTAGAGACAATATAATAGTTACTCAATCACCGTGATGCAGTTTGGAAAGCATTTAGTGGGTTAATAAAGGTGCAAAATGACAGGGTGCTGTGAAATTTAGAGGGTGGAATGCTTTTTGGGGGGAAGGGAGAGGGCAGTGGAGTGTGAAAGGTCCTGCGGGTGGAGTGCTGGAACCAGGGATCAGAGAGTGAGAAGGGGGGGGGGCCAGGAAGCGTGACGGGGGATGCTAAGGTCACTGGGACATGGTGGTGTCCCAGAGCTCCTTCTGTGGGGCCAGCCAGCTCAGACATGTCCCCTGCTTTCTCGGGGGCCTCAGACGCTCCAGGTACTTTGGCCAGCTCTCATGGACAGTAATGCCTACCCAACAGGAGGCAGGGCTGAAGACTCACCCAAGCCTAGAGCAAGGAAAGATCTGCCTTAGACACTGTCACAGGGGCGATGTGGTCATCTTCCTCTGGGATGACCTGACAAGACCCACGGCCATGGCCCCAGAGAAGCCCCCAGCCGAGCCAGCTAATCTTCACCTCTTTCTTCCTTCTGTTCTATCTCCTTCCAGGACTTGGTTCTATCGCATTTTTTTTTTCTGCTATCCCTTGCCCCCACCCCTGCTCTCATTTCCTCTTTGCACAGTGCAAGGGAATTTCGGCTGGAACAGCCCATAGTGTGTGGTGGGCCTGAGGGGGCATCCAGAGGTCGCTGGAGCTGGGAGGGCCTCAGGCGGGGGCTGAGCAATGTGTCACTGCCAGGGCTTGGCAAAGGCTGCAGCCCTGGGGGGTTGGGAGCAAGGGAGGCCCAGGAGGTGGGAGGCAGAGGGCAGCCGAGAGGCCTGGAGCCTGCCAGAGGAGAAGACCTGAGGTGGGGGTGGGGAGACCCTTGAGCTTGGAAGGGAGATTCTCGCCGGACATTTCCTGTCCAAGCTCCCAGGGTCTTTGGTAGGGTCTCCTGGCTTGATAGGTACCAACCTAGCCAAGAATTCTTCTTTTTTTAAAAAAAAAAGTTCACTAAATTAAATAATAAAGGGACTGTGTCTATCTCTATTTCCATGTAGCCAAGTCTGAGCCTGGGCTGATCCTGGAAGCCAACCAGGTATGTGGAAAGAGGAAAAAGCAACAGCCAAAGAAAATGAAACGATGCCTTGAGGGCCAGATGGAGGCTGTGGGCAGGGATCTGCAGGAGGCCCTGGACTAGGGGGCCAAGGAAAAGGGGGTCCTGTCTGACCTCAGAGCAGGGGGTGAAGGCAAGCTGGGGGTTGGTCTCCCCACAGTGGGCTGCTTGGAGATCGTCAGCAGGAGGTTAGAGACATGGGTGACCTGAGCATGGATGGAGATCCCTAAGGTTCCTTGAGGAACACCCGGGGAGCAGGAGACCTCTAAGTCTGGTGGAGGGCAAGGAGGGAGAAGGTGGTGACCGGCCTAGTGGGAGGAGGGGTGTTACGTGGTGCTTGGACCTGCTCCCCAGCCTTGTGTCCCAGCTCCTTCTAGCCTAGAGCTCACTTTGGCCCTCACTCCCACCTCCCTGTGCATGAGTCTCCCCGTGAGGAACACTAGGCCTGGATCCCAAGAAGGAATATAAGGTGGCGGGCAGCGGGGAGGAACAGTGAGTCTGCCCTGTTGACTTTTCTGAAAAGGAGGAGGAGACACACCCAGAGCTCCTCTGCTTTTAACTGCCTCTCTCATTCATCCCCCTCTCTCCATGCCCATGCTTCTGGCTGGTGTGGGAGCCCTGAAATACCACAAAGGCAAAGCCCCCTAACCAATACTGCTGGCTGTACCCCAGGCCCCCCTAAAGCCATTCCCCACACCACAGCTAGAGTCCTCTTCCTCCCCTCAGATACTAATACCTGCCTTGCATTAAAACTCATCAGTGTTTTTCCTCAGCTCTCAAGATAGAGGTCAAGTTCCGAAGTACGTCCCCAAAGGTCCTACCTGGTGGCTACCTTCCTCCCACTCCAACACCATGTCCTGACACCCCTACCTTGCCCGTGTTCCTGTACCCACTTCACACCACTCACAATTCCCTGAGTGTTCTGCACTCTCCCTGCCCGCACACTGGCTGCCCCTCTGCCAGGGTAGTACCCTCCGCCATGAACCTGATTAATGTCTCTCATCCCAGCACCAAGGACAGCACCTGGCACCAAGCAGGTGCCAATGAATAATGATGAATGAATGAATCCTTCAGACGGTGCCCTCCCTCCCTTCCCTCAGGCCAGATTAGGCATCTCTAGCTGAGTTAGGCTTCCCTACTTTTATCACATTATATTGAAATATCCTGACCACTTATGCAGATGAGAGGATTTTAGCATCTTCATTGAGGTACTCTCTTATTCCGGTATTTATTTTCATCCCATGGCTTTCTCTTATTGAAGCTAGATTGTGAGCCATGCTCACAGGAAAGACTGCTTCAGTAGAAAAGCAGAAATAGACATTAGAGAATTCAAAGCCTAAACTCTGAGAGGATGGAAGAAGTGATGAATGCAGGTAGGATGCCCCAGAGTAAAGCAAACGGAGTGAGAGGGAGACATGAGGAGAGGAGTGTGCCCTGAACAGAAGGAAGGCTCTGAACCCAGAGGAACTGCGTGTCTGGTGGGGGGTGGGGCAGCGGGGGTGTTAAGCATCTGGAAATGCCTGGCCCTTTGGTAAGCAACATTCATCACCAACAGCAGGCAGCCATGTGGGAGTCAATTTGGTACAACCTCAAGCTCCCTGATTTCTACTTGAGTGGACCTCCTAGGATGTCCCTGATGTCTGCGCAGCACTTGCTATGGGCGGCAGCCAGAATGCTGCCTATTGATCATCCAGAGAAAGGGAAGCCTCTTTCTGTGCTCTGTGTCCTCAATCCCCATCCAACTCATGCAAGGTGGACCCCCATCAGCACTGCAATATCCCAGGGATGTGGGGCTTTGAAAGGGATGCAGGAATGGGATGCTGGGGAAGGAAATCTCACACGCATTTCACACCTGACAGAACAGAGCCCACTCAAGATGCTCCTTCACACAGGACACTAGGGAAGAATGCATAGCCCTGTTATACTCACCTCTCTTCCACACTAGGCCAGGAGCCTGGAGTCACCTGCATCCCCAGCTCTTAGCATACTCCCTGGCACATAGTAGCTTCTCAATAAATCTGAGGCAGATATTCTCCTTCTTTTCCTTACTAATGGAACCTCAAATCTGTTCAGGGAAGGAGTGTGATGTATTAAAAGTATTCAGCTTCCTAGAATCCCTTGCAGCTAGGGTCACGCTAAGACAGTGTTCTGGATAATAAAACATAAGTGGGATAATATAATATATATAATATAAAATATGTAATGGGTGGCACTTCTGGGAAAGCTTATTGAAAGGGCAGACTCAATGGACATGTTCCTTTTCAGCTTTTGTCCTTCACCCTTTCGTCTCTCTTCCTGCCTGGAACATGGACATGATGTTCAGAGGTACAGGAACCAGTTTGAAACAATGAGAACAAATTTTATGCACTAAGGATAGCAAAACAGAATGGTAGCGAAAGCATGCGTCTCTAATAGCATGTTGGAGGCCAGACTCTGCCATCCCTGGATTGCCTATCTTTGAACTTCTTGGTACTGAGCGTGTCAGTTAGCAACTGCCACAAGAGTACTGCATAAAAAATCATCCCAAAAGTCAACGGCTTAAAACAACCCATCATTCATCCTCACCCATGCTTCTGAGGATCAACTGGTCTTGGCTCTAAGCCATAGTTGTGTTGACTCCATGCACATCTCATCCTACTAAAGCTAGCACTTAAGCCAGAGCATATCTTCCCATAATGACAGTAGAATAACAAGAGGACAAGCTCAACTGTGCAAGCACATTTCAAGTCTCTATTTGCATCACATTGGCTAACATCCCATTAGCCAAAGAAAGTCACGTAGAGGCGCCCACACAGTTGAGGGTTAGCAAACTATACTTCTTGTGGGAGGAGCCATAAATTCTCATGGTAAAGGGCATGGCTATAGTGAGGAGTGAAAATTGGAGCCAATAATCAGAAAATACTAGCTGAATAAATAAATGTTGAATGTCTATTATACGTCAGGCACCACTTAGGCGCTTTGTGTTATTAATGATTAATTCATTACTTCATTAGTCTCCTTTGCAACAACTGATATGAAGCACGTTTTATTATATTTACTTTGTAGATTTAAAAATCTATTTCTCAAGGAGGTTAATATATCACTTGTGAAAGTCTAGGGCAGGGTCTCAGCCCTGGTTCCGACCATGCTGAAGCCCGTCCTCACCCATTACATCCTGTGTCCTTTCTTTTTTCCTAGAGTCTTCTGAGAAAGAAAGGGTGTCTGACTTGGGAAACCAGCACTGGAAGGAATGTCAGCTTGGTAACTTGTCACTACATATCTGACTGTAAGCCAGGTAGACTCCAAGGTATGGGTGGAAGATGGGCAAGTAAGCCTCTGAGAATCCAGACTGTGTTGGGTGCAAGCAACAGAAACTTAGTTTGGCTGATTTAAGCAGAGAAAGTCTATTCAGTGTTTCCCAGAACTGTCCAGAGGTGGAAAGACAGGCTCAGAAGACGGGGGAGCGGGGAAGGCTGAAAAGCCAGAGCGCAGCCCAAAGCATGCTGCAAAGGGGTCCTAACACCCACTGTTCTGCACGCTAGCACCACAACCGCCACTGCTGCTGCCACCCCTCAAAACTGGAGGCTGCTGCTGCAGCCACCACCAGAATAATTCTACCCTATCCTGGGTTTCAAGTCCAGGCAGGGTGCCTCCAATAGGCCCAGGCCAGATGCCCGGGTCCCAGCTGCACAGAAAGTAAGTATCTAGCTCCAGCATCTGTAGTAAGAGATGGGACCTGCCTTGCACCAGGACTCATTCAGTTCGGGATTCCTCCAAGCACAGGAAAGGGGTCCAGAGGCTAAGAAGCAAAAACGAAAAAAAAAGAATAAATGTCCCTCCACAGGCTCAGCCAGCAACCAGCAGCTACTGCAGTCAGTGAGTCTATGAAAGAGAGACAGGCCTGGCCCTGGGGTTCCCACCCCTGTTCGTACACCTCAGGGTGGGGGTGGGGCAGTGGTGAGGCAGTGAGGCCCAGAGCTGGACCTGAGCATCCTGGCCTCCAGCCCTGGGGGGGATCTCTGTTGCTTTTCCTGCCCTCAAGGGCATCCAGGTAAAGAAAAGTCTCACCTACAGGGAACTTGAAAACAGCACAGGGCAAGTGATGGGTCTCAGGCTTTAAGAGTTATGAAGACTTCAGAGAAGGGATTTGGGATATGGGGGGGGGGGCTGGGCCCTGAGCTGGGCCTTGGAAGAAGGTGGAAGGTTCGGGATGGGGGATGAGGAGGGAATGCTGCTATGAGGGGCTTGTGGGCAAGAGGAGGTCCCTGTCCCTTCTCCATCTCCTGCTGAGCTCTGCCAGTATGTCCTAGGCTGGCCAGCTTTCTCCAGGGTTGGGGGCAAGGGAGGATAGTGGTAACCTGCATTCGGACCCAAGCCCAGATAACCATGACGTTCATATCTAGAAGCCCTCTAGGTGTTAGGCTGAGCATGGACTTCAGATCCTCGTCCTGCCTCTTCTCACTTAGACCAAGTTACTTCATATCTCTGAGCCTCAATGTCCCCATCCTTAAAGCAAGCAAAATAGCGGCACCTCCATCATAGGTCTGCTGTGAGGACTGCAATGAGGGACCAAATGTAAAGTGCTTAGAACATTGTCCACACATAAAAGCCCTATGTAAGAGTTAGCCAGGGCTTCCCTGGTGGCGCAGTGGTTGAGAGTCCGCCTGCCGATGCGGGGGGCACGGGTTCGTGCCCCGGTCTGGGAGGATCCCACATGCCGCGGAGCGGCTGGGCCCGTGAGCCATGGCCGCTGAGCCTGCGCGTCCGGAGCCTGTGCTCCGCAACGGGAGAGGCCACAACAGTGAGAGGCCCGCGTACCGCAAAAAAAAAAAAAAGAGTTAGCCATGCTGCTACTGCTGATGACAAAGATGACACCATGAAGAACCTAGTGTGCAGATAAGGCCCAGAGCAGGCCCCCAAGAAATGCTTCCTCCTTCCCTTTCTCTTTGATTTCAGTGCCTTCTCTCCCTCCCAGTGTGCAGTGTCCTCAGGGCTGCCCCTCCCCAGGAATGGGACTTGCTCTGGTCATGACCACCCCTCAGATCTCTGAGCCTATAATGAAGGGGATGTGGAGGAGTGGGGGAAGGGTGCACATCCTCACCTGCTTCCACGTCCTGAGAAGCCCAACAGAGGCTCTGCTTCACTGGTTTAGCCTCAGCTCCCCAGCTCCCCAGGACTGCACCAGTGTTCTGCATGCCTGGTGAGTGTGCTCCGCACCTGGACTGGGAGCTCCCTGGGGAGGAGGACACGCTTGTTACGAGGCTGGGCCCAGGGCTGGGGCTGGTGACTGGCCTCAGGACAGTGGAGGGCACTAACCACAGCCTTACCAAGCATGGGTCTCCCCACCCTGCTCCCCTCCTCTCTACCTTCATGAACCCCACGGGAGAAGGGGAGAAGGGACTGGGGGCAGCAAGGGGCACATTGTGTCTCATCCCACCATGGAGACTTAGAGGAACTTCAGGAGCCCTTGCCCTGTAAAAACGCCAGAGTGGGGCTGGCTGGACTCCCTGAGTCTCTGAAATAAACTCCTCCTCTGACAGCCCCAGGCAGGCACAGCTTGGACCCCAAGTTCTGGGGTCAGGGTCTGGACACTTTGCACCCTCCAGTCCCGCAGATCCAGGGCCTGGGCTGCCCCATCGCTGAGCAAGCCTGGGACGGCCCTAGCGGCCTCCTCACCCCCCCAACTCCCCTCCCCGTCCTCAGCACAGAAGCCCCCGTCAGGGATCACTGCAAAGCACCACGTGGAGATCTAATCTGGGGCGGGGGCACCGTGCTGAGGCGGGGTGGAAGGGGTCGAAGAGAGGAGGAAATTAATGATTAAATAATGGGTTCCAAATGTAGTGGCTCTGAGTGAAATCCCCAGCCGCAAGCCGGCGGGCGGCACGCTCTCGGCCCGGCTCCAGGAGCCCCGAGGAGGCCTGAGCAGGCAGCGGAGACGCTGGTGGCTGCAGCAGGCGGGCGGCTCCCCCCAGGTCTGGTCAAACGGTCCCGGCCCGGACGCAGGGTCAGCGTGGTGCCTGTGGGGCCCTGGTGATTCCTGATGACAGGTGGGAGCTCTGCCACTTGGAGTGAGGCCACCAAGCAGATCAGGGCCCTTGCAGGGGACACAGCAGTGGTGACTGGGCCAGGCAGGAAGAAGTCTTGGCTGGCAGCTTAGCCAGGGCTGCAGCCACTCTTGGCCTCTATGCCTGGCACCTCCCACCCCCACTTCATTCCATCCCTTCATCGTCCTGGGTACCCTGAGCCTCAACTCTCTCTAGAGGAGACCCCTGCCAGGAATCCAAGGGGAGGGGACGTGCCCCCAGCCCAGACCATCACTCCCACCCTAAGCCTTCCCCTATGATCGCACCCCCTTCCTATGTCCTGCTAGGATGCTCGCCCCTTACATGGAAGAGGCAGTCCCCACACTGAAGCTCTGGTCTCGTCTAGAGCAAATTCTTTCTCATTATGCCTCAGGTTCCCTTTGAACACTAATGGCTGGGGTTCCTCTATAGCACTGCCCTGGGAACTAGGACGCTTTTATATGTTTTTCCTGACCTGCGTAAACCCCTTAAGGGCAGGGAAGGCGTGTGAGCCAGCAGCCCTGGACTCCCTGGGTTTCTGCTGGAGAGTACTGCCTTGTACCCTCGTCACACCTCCTGCCCCTGGCGGGACGGCCCAGGCCTGGGAAGCCCGGGACAAGCATCTTGGCCCCAGGGCTCCTTTCCCCCTCCTCTGGAACCCTGCTTGGAGCCTGAAATTTTCCACACTGAGACTTTGGCTGCAGACACTGGAACTTTTGCAATTTCCTGACTTGAAAACTGCTCCCCCACCCCTGCGCCCTCCACCACATCCCCGCAGGTCTTACGGGGTGGTCACTTCAGCAGGGGCTCAGAGCCCAGACTGTCGGCAGCATAGCACTACGTCTTCAACTGTGACATTGCAAAGTGCACCCTTCACCTAGAAGCTCCCATGTCCCGCCTGTCTCCCCGAGGGCCTCCCAGGAGAACGATAGGTTTAAAGACCCAGGAGAGTAGAGATCAGTGGGGCAAGAAGGAAACCAATCTCCAGGTAAATGCGCTAGAATGATGGGAATAGAATTTCTCTGCATGACACCAACCATACAGAACAGACTTACTCTGGAGTTTGGGGCCAGTGCTAACTTCCAAGACCGCGTGAGGGAATATTGAAGGATATCTGGGCCTGGGAAGGTGACACCCCGAAGAGCACTGGGTTCAGAACCTGGGACCAGGCCAGCACTTGAGAAAAACTGGAAGCCAGGAGCCCAAGCCTGCTCCCCACAGGCTCGGGCTGCTTCAGGTTTCACAGGTGGCCCCCGCCTGCCTCAGAATGATGCTCGTGGCCAGGGGCAGCTGATGGGCTCCCTCAGGAGTCTGCAGGTAAGAGCCGAAAGGGAGCACTTCCTATACGCTTTGCCCCGCGGTGCTCGGCCCTGTGCTTTCTCTGCCCACACAGCTCTCCTGAGTGTTTCCTGTGTCGTCGGGGAGCTGGCAGCCGGAGCCAGGCCGAGGCCTGCCATGGCCCCTGTCACACCCCACCACCACGCTCTGGGACACCAATTTCGGGCCACCTTTGTGGGCTTCCATTCTCTACTACTCTGGAAAGGCAGGCCAAATAAACACCAGGCCGAATAAGCCTGAGGCCTTCCTCTCCCCGGGTCCCCCCAACACCACCTCATCCAAGATACACACCCTCCGGGATTGCGCGTGCAGAAGAATTTTAATAAAAACAAGCAATTCAGAAGGTCTGGCGGGGCAAGCAGGCTGGCCGGCCCCGTAGACTCGGTGCTATTCCTGGCCTGGGAGACCAAGAGGCTCTCCTAGGAACAGGAGCTCCCAAGACAAATATGGAGCAACAAGCAGGCTTTGTCTTCTCCCTTTGAAGATGGAGTGTCCAGGCTGGGACTTGGCCACACAGGAGGAGAAGGGAGGGCCTGGGAGGGAGTGGGGTAAGCGGAGGTGGTCAGGGCTGACGGTGCTGAGTGTTCGGGCCTCAGGTCCTCCGGGAAGTTCCCTGAGGGTGGGCATTTAGGAAGCTCGAGAGGAAGGCATTTTCCTTGGCTTGGCCTCCGCTCTGGCCTCACGTCGTCCCCTCACTCAACACCCCCCCACACACACATCTCGATCAGGTGCCTGTTGTCCCCAGCGTGAAAATCAGTCATGAAGGGCCCCCAAGCCACGGCACAGACAGGACGAAAACAAAATTCAAAAACAAAACTGAAAACTTTTCATCCCTTGGTTCTGCAAAGATGGATTATTTCCAAAAGGAATTTAATTAAAGACAGAAAAAGACCAACATAAACCAAGAAATCACACACACATGTGAAAAGGGTCTTGACAGCCCTGGAGTCCTGGCCTAAGAGCAGGGAAGTTTGGGCACAGGGTTCCAGGGCCCCCAGAAGCTGGGCCTGTGGAGTCAAACCTCATCTACAGCTGTTTCAGAAGGCCTGGGGGCTCTCAGCCTTTCTTAAAGTGTGAGCCAGGCAGTCTGGTGGCCCCAGTCAGGGAAGCTCGGGTCTTGGCCCTGCCTAATATCCATCCAGACCAATGATCAGAACCCAAGCTTACACCTTGGGACACAGCCGCTTTTCCAGGGCAATGAGTGTTGATACTCCCTGGTCCTGCATGGTCATGGCTCAGGCCCCTCCCTGAAATCTCGCCCTTTCTGACCCAACCCCAGTTTTTTCAGATTTTGACCTTGTGTTGTCTCCTTTCAAAGCCCTCACCTCACCCCTCAACCTGTTTTTCACTCGGACTGGTGGCTTCTCCCTGTAACCAGGACGCAGGATTCCCATGGCTGCAGTGCTGCCCCTGCCTTGGGGAGATGCTGTCCTGATTCAGCCTCACCCTGGGCTCTTTTATCTGGGCACGGACCCTCCCGACAGCCCTCATCCAGGTTTATCAGGGCCCCAAAGAGAAGTTTAATGAATGAATGAATGAATGAGTGGTGAACAGTAAATTCCTATTCAGTCTTCACACACCAAGGCCTTTACCCAATGCCCAGGCAGAGTCACTCACTCCATAGTAACACCTTATTCATAACTCTTATCACACACTTACCACAGCAACGTTCAATAATACATTATTAGCTAAGCCAACATCGCCTGCTGATTCTCTCCAAGCCTTGTTTACCTTTGCATCTTCCTAACATCTAAAACAATGCCTGGGACATAGAAGATGCTCAATAAATGTCTATGAAATTCCTGATTGTGATATAACTTTGAGTTTTCTCAACCTGGACTGTGAGCCTTTTTCCACCTTTTGCTTCTGTCCGTGCCTCTTACATCTAAGCTCTTCCTCTTTCCTTTCCTTTCCATGATCATTCAAGATTCTCCAGGCAGCATTTCTCTTGGGATTCTAGGCTGTAAAGACCTCTGTTCTCTATGAGCTTCCCAAGGGAAGTGACCTTACCTTCTATGCCAGTGTCCCACGTCATAGTATAATGCCTGGCACTCAATAAGTAACTGTTGGACAAATAGAGAAGGACTGACCAAATGCCTGAATTAATGAGTGAATATTTTTCTCAGAGCTTTTGGAAATCTCTTTAGCTATATAATCACTATTCATCAGGATTCCTCTCACGTTCAATTTTCTAATTAATTTCTTCTTGCTGATCAGAACTAAATCTAAAAGAGTATTTATTCCATTTCCCCCAGTTGCTTTAAAGACCTTCTGGAAGATGGCTCTTCTATCCTCTCTCCCCTTCCCACCCCCTACCCCCAGAAAGGATATTGGGCTCAGCTTGGTAACAGTCAGAACAGGCCACGTCATGATACAGTAACAAATAGCCCTAAAATATCAGTGACTTAAATAGCAAATGTCTGGGCAATTCTCCAGGGCAAGGTCTTCCTTCCATGTAACGTCTTAATGTTGCTCTTTCGTATCAATGGTGCTTCCACAGTCACCACAACAATGGGAGAGAGACCTGGAGAGTTGAGCACAAACTATTTAATTTTCCACCAGAAGGGGTGCACATTCCTTCTGCTCACATTTCACTGGCCAAAGCAAGTCATGTGACCCCTCTTAATTTATAGGTGGTAGGGAAGTTCAATCCCTCATGTACCCAGAAGGTGAAGAGACCAGATATTGGGGGACAGTGAGGATCCCTCCCACACCAGAATCGAGGTCAAACTCTGGCCTGCCGAGGCCGTTAAAGGTTCATTCTGTGGCCAAGGAGAGGAGATGAGAAGCAGAACAATGGGAATGACCCCACCCTAGATCTGAACTGGGGCTTGGACAGCTCAGTCACTCTAATTACCATACCAGTCACTTCCTAGGATTTCTGCCAGGAACTTTGCCAGGAGCACTGAGTAATCACAGCTTCACAGTCAGCACCAGGGAAAACTGTCCAACTTCTCTTAGGCCTGTGGTTTTCAAGTCAGGTCTGTGGAATTGAGGCCTGGGACCTGAGGCCTGAGATGCCTATCCCAGGGGCCCTCTCATCCAGACCTCGTCCCTGTCGAGGGGATGCTCCAGGGAGAGTGACTGGAAGGAGATGGTTTGCTGGGTTGGGTCACCCACCACATCTCCACCTCTGTAGCAGCCCTTCCTAGCCTCCACTCCTCCCTCCTTCCCCACATACTCCTGCATCTAGTGATGCCTCTTCCCCTCTGGCTTTCTTGGCCAAACCCCATGGTCTGAGTCCTAAGGTGCAGTCCAGTGGCAGGGCCAAAGAGAGGAGTTCTGGTCTCTCATTAAAATGCAGGAAGAAGGAGGAGGAAGAGGAAGTGGACAAGTAAATACATAATATCATTTCTGGGGGTGATGAGGGGACACGGTGGTGTTGGTGGAGGGGGTCTGATGAAGATCCAGGGTCCTTATGAGGAGATGGAATCAGAGCAGAGACCTAAGGGATGGCAGGGAGCCAGGGTGGCCTGAGTAAGGGACATGGAAGGAGAGATGAGCCTTTCCCAAGAGAAGGGTCTCCTCTGCCTCTGACCCCAGGATTAGGGGAAGGATTTAGGGAGAAGGTTCGGCACCAGTGCGGGAAGACAGTAAGGATGTCTCCTTCCTGTGGTAAAGATGTCTTCTTCTCTTGTTTCTATCACAAGTGTCTTAGAGCATGTGACCAACATTGCCTTGTTAAATTGATTTTCAATAATGTTCTTTTTGGTGCCTCGCTTTGAAGCCATGCAGCTTCCACCTAGCTCTGGGTTTAGTGGGTGGAGTTGCCAGGGACAATTCTTCAAAAGCCTGACAACCTTCTTTATTCCATGCTGCTCCCTGTCTGCCTCCTTCTAACACTGCTTATCATTATAGAACTTGAACATTTCTGCAGAATTCCCATTTCCCACCCTGGGCAGGCTGGGCAAGAGCTGCCTGAGGTCCTTGTCTCTGGGGTAGGTAGGAAGGCATCCCAGCCAAATATTGGCCCAAGGCCTGGCCTTCTGGTTCTTCTGGACTTGCTCCCATCTCCTTGGTAAACTCTGACACATTCCAAACCTGCTTCAGGGCCAGGGCCTCTGCAGTTCTGGCTGAGATGCATGCAGATGAGTTTGGGGTATTCGTTGTGAGGAGTGTGCTCTTTGTACAAGCCCAGCCTACAGGAGGGTGGAGGGCAGCGTTGAGGGTCTGAAATACTCCCTCCATTCAGAATGGTTCCCAGCCCCAATGGACACCCAGGCCTGTCCTGGAGGGACAGAGAGGAAAGGACCAGAATGGGTCAGGGACAGCTCAGAGGTAAAGATTGGGGTAATAACAGAACAGATGTTTAGGAAGTGCCTGATGTAGGGGGTCAGGACACTAAGGAGGCTGAGTCCTGCTATCTAGACCCTGGAGGAGCCATAGGCTCCCAGCAGAGGCACTGGTTCACTAAGAATAGGTGCTGATGGGCAGACAGGTGCCTAGGGCATAGGGCTCTGTGTGTTACTGGCCTGGAGAAACCTCGTGAGGCTGCAGTAGTAAAGTGGGGCCTACCTAGGACAGAAAGTAAAACTGACATGCTCAGGTTGTGGCAGGATTCTTTAAGGTTCATTTTTCACTTTTTTAAGATAAATCATCCCCTTCTTCTCCACCCTTGACTCTCAGATTCACCTGTCTCATCTTGGCTTTCTGGAGCCATTTCTTTGTAATTGACCTTTATCTGTGCCTTCCCAGGCTGACTTCCACATCACTAAGGACTCCACACCCCCTGCCTCTCTTCTCTGGGTATTCTCCTCATATGGCTTCAATAGTACCCCTGCACCCCCGAGCCTGTGATGAGAGTCCGGCATCCTCCTTCTGACATACAGGACGCACCATGGGTAGGGCCCAGCTTACTTCTCTGTAGCCTCCAAAGCCTCTATTAAACTACCATTTCCTCATCCTTGATGGGCAGGAGCTAAACCATTGCTGGGGAAAGAGATAAAGGCCAGCCTGGCCCTCCAGGAGCCAAGTGTGCCGAGAGAGGCACAGACCACATGCATCCTAATTGGAGTTTCCCAGAAGCAGAACCTGAGACAAGGATTTAAGTGAGGTCGTTTATTTGAGAGGTATTGAGTGGGCCAAAATATTCGTTCAGGTTTCCCGAATGATCTTTTTGGCCAATCCAGTATTTCCAGAAAATACCAGTATTGGAGTGGAGGCATGAGACAGGGAACGGAGGGCGGTCAATGGGTGCCCTAACAAGCTAGCTACCACTGTGGACACCTAGAGTTTAATTCCACTTGGAGTTCTCTGGGGCCCAACATAAGGCACTCAATTCAGTTATTTTACCCAAGAGTAAGGGATCTGGATAGTTTATTGGTAGAGAGCTATTTTCAGAGAGTGTTAATATCCCAATACTTCTAGCCTGCTACACAGAGAACAAAGCTACTGGTAAACAGAGAAAACCTACAGGAAAATAAATGTGAGCACTGTTGGTTGGAAGTTGAGCCAGAATGCACTAAAATGGAAAGGGCAAACAGATATGTGCAGTGACAGCATCTGTTACAATGTACTAAGGAGTTTGTTTAAAGGAGACCGAGATCAGGAATGGCTCATCTAAGAGTTAAATCTGAGGTGGAATTTGAAAATTGGGTAAGGTTTGAAAGCCAAAAACAAGGAAAGGGGAATAGCAAGAATAAAGTCATGGAAGAAAGACCACAGAAAGAGTGGAATCTTAGAATGAGTTATGGGCTAAGATATTTTGTTAGGTGATGTTCAAGCCATGGAAGGTATGGGAAGACCAGAGATCTATGCATAAATGGGAACTGATGGAGTGTTTTCTCTGATGGGATCAAGGCAGGTTTTAGGAGGAAGTAGAGGTTTGGGTACATTGAATTTGAGGTCTCTGTGAGTCATCCAGTGGAAACGTCTGGTAAGTGGTTGCACATAGGGATCTGAAGCTGGGGTAAGAGGACCAAGCTGGAGACAGAAATTCGAGAGTCACCTGTTTAGAGGTAGAGGTCAAAGCCATGGGATTGGTGAGACCATCAGGAAGAGAGTAAAGGAAGGATCAAGGAGAATGTGAGGGAAAGTGGGAAAATACCTACACTCTGGAAATGGAAAGAAAGAAGAGATGTAAATCAAAGAAGCAAATGAAGAATCAGCCAAACTCAAGAAGCCAAAGGAGGAAGTCCTCTAACAAGGAGTCAAGGAACAGTAACAAATTCTGCCAAAAATCAAGGTGGATAAGGGCCATAGGTGTAGCAGATAGGAGGTTCACTGGAGACCAGATAAGAAGTGGTCTTGGGGTACAATGGGAGGGGAAGTCTGGTAGTAAAGAGAACCAAATAGGGGTCATAATCCACCAATCTTTCAAGAAACTCTGTTTTGTGATTAAGTTGAGAATGAGAGCCTTAGCTGATGGGAAGCACCGAAAATAGAAGGCATTATTTTTAAGATGGAAGGAGGTAGCATTTTTAATGTCTATTAATATATATATACAATGAAAGAAAGCTTGAACTGTGGCATCTATCAAACTTAGGATTAAGGCCTGTCTATGAAACTTGCCAGCTGTGTAACTTTGAGAAAATTACTTAACGTCTCTAAGCCTTTGTTTCCTCATCTTTAAAAATGAGGATAATAATACTTGTCTTAATGGTTGCTCTGAGAATTAAATAGGGTTATGCTCAGCAGAAAGCCTAAGTTATCTTCAAAAACATTAAGTTTCTGTCTATTTGTCCATTTTTCCATTACATGAAAGAAGTTGGTTGGGTTTCCACCAAGGTCAGAGGATATGTTTCGAATGGTCTCATAATATTAGGGGTTTCTAAAACTCAGGAATTAGGAAGCTCAGGTTTGAATGCTCACATAGAACCAGGAAAGATATGTCCTCTAAAGTTATGGAATTGGAATTTTTTAATATTGATTGATTTGGCTGCATCAGGTCTTAGTTGTGGCATATGGGATCTTTGTTGCAGCATGTGAGCTCTTCACCGTGGCACACAGGTTTCTCTAGTTGTGGTGCATGGGCTTCTCTCTAGTTGTGGTGTGCAGGCTCCAGAGCACGTGGGCTCAGTAGTTGCAATGCATGGGCTTATTTGCCCCATGGCATGTGGGGTCTTAGTTCCCCAACCAGGGATCGAACCTGCATCCACTGCATTGGAAGGCAGATTCTTAACCACTGGACCACAAGGGAAGTCCCAGGGAGTTGGAATTTATCATTCTTCATAATGCCAAGATCATGGGATGTACCCTTAGTAAAACAGTAGAATAGAATGACATTTACCTATTTTCTCCATCTATGATCTAGTTGTAGAGAAAAATTAACCTCTGAAAATGCTTAATCATTCACCTGCCTTTATGCAAGTTGGGGCTTCATTCACTCCTTGAATGATCCTTCTGAAAAGCAGTTCTATCTCAGCAAAATCCCTAGGATGCCTGGCAGAAGCAAACACAAAATCCTTGAAGAGCAAGTACTCAACCCAGATAGCACTAGGTTCTTATAAATAAAGACTCTGAAGATGAAACTCAGAAAGAAAAATTTCTGTCATGAGCAAGAGTTAGTAAACAAAACAAGTATTTGGATTAGACTCTCAAGAATTCAGATAATAGATACTGTAAAATATCTATCCAATAGATATTGTAAAATAAACATTTTAATTATTAAAGACAAAAAGTTAAATATATGGCAAAAAACAAAAATTCTCTCTAAAAAGGATCAGATGACCTTGAACAAAAACAAGTACCTGGCTTGTATCTTCTAGAAACAAAAAATAGAATCATTAAAATTAAAAACTCAATGGATAAGCACATTAAACACAGCTGAAGAGAGGATTAGTAAACTGGAAGACAGTTATGAGAATATTACCCAAATTGCAGGACAGAAAGAAACACAAATGGAAAATATGAATGAGAGTTTAAGAAATGTGGAGGGTAGAATGAGAAAATACTACATGTTTCTAATAGAGGTTTCTGAATGAGAAAACAGAGAGTGGGAGAGAGGCAACATCTGAAGATAATGGCTAAGAACTTTCCATGTTCTTGATGAAAGACATGACTTATATTCAGGAAATAAAATCTAAAAAGAAATCCAGGTCTAGACATATCATAGTGAAATTACACAACCCAAAAGATAATGAGGAAATATTGAAAGTAGCCAGAGGAAAGAGACAGATTACTCAAAAAGGAACATCAGTTAAACTGACAGCAGACTTTTCATCAACAACAACAGATGTCAGTTAACAATTGGATCACCTTCAAAGTAATGAGGGTAATTGTCAACTATGATTCCATACCCAGCTAATGTATAATTAAAAAGTGAGAATAAAATAATATTTTTAAAAGGACAAAGGGAGTATACTATTCACAGGTCCTCACAGAAAAAAAACTACAGAAGAGTGTTTTTCAGGAGAAAAGAAATTAAACCCACAAGTTAGTAATGGGATATGAGAAACTATACTGAGCAAAGAAATTGATCAACATGTAGGTAATCTAAACAAGAATTGATTCTATAAAATAATAATTATTGTGATGATTAACTTTGGGAATAATGGAACTGAAATATTGGAAAATTATATGTTAATAAAAGTTAAGGCATGCTTGATCCTCATACTGTGGAAAGAGAGTAGATAGGTTGATAGAGAGTACATAGGTTGAGAGTAGATAGGTTGACTTAGTTATATAGTAATGTAAAAAAAATAAGTCCCATAAAAACAGAAATAAATGTGTATCTTCCAAATAAGATAAATGTGTATCTACCACCTTTGGGCTGCCTACCCTTAGGCGTCTCTCTTGGGAGAAAGTAAACAGGTTTTTGTTTAAGGTGTTGAAGTTGGATCTCTACCAGGCCCTGCCATATCTAATATTAACTGGTATAATTGTTGAATAATATTTCTCCACCAATATACCATAAGATCCAACTTGGAAGGGACAATTTCTATCTTGTCCCTTCCTATATTTTGGAACTTGGTGCAGTGCTTGTACAAATTAGATTTATGTGAAGAAGGGAGGGAAGGTAGAAGGAAGAAAGGGAGGGGAAAAGGAAGGCTCTCTATAGATTCTTAACTCTCTGGATAATCATAAAGAATGTTTATTAATGAATCAGCATCAGCCTGAAGAAGGATTTTAGTGTTCAATCTATACTTAAGATTTTAATCAATAATTTGGATGAGAATAAAGACTTGATGCATTCAATTTGACAGATGCTATAAATATTAATAGGAATAATGAATATATTAGGTGATAGAATCAGGACAAAAATCTTCACTGGCTGTGGTAGGCAGAATAATGTGCCTCCCCCCACCCCAGAAATGTTCAGTTACTATTCCCTGGAACCTGTGAATATGTTACTTTACATGGCAAAAGGTACTTTGCAGATGTGATTACATTAAATACCTTGAGAAGGGGAAATTATCCTGGTTTATCTGGGTGAGCCCAATGTAATGATAAAACTCCTTCAGATTCAGAGAAGGAGATGTGCTGACAGAAACAGAGGCAAGAGAAGTTTGAAGATGCTGTGCTTCTGGCTTTAAAGATGGAAGAAGGGATGGTGAGCTAAGGAATTTGGGAAACCTCTAGAAACTAGAAAAGGCAAGGAAACTGATTTTATCCTAGAGCCTCCACACCTTGATTTTAGCCCAGTGAAGCCTATTTGGGACTTCTGCTCTCTAGAACTATTAGATATAAATTTGTATTGTTTTAAGACACTGAGCTTGTGATAATTTGCTACAGCAGCTAAAGGAAACAAATATATTTGCTGGAAGTATAAGATGGTCTAACAAAATACTTTAAAATATAGATTCAGTGCAAAATTTTATACTGAGATCAAAGAAAACAACCAAATCCCGATTGCCAGGATATAGGAAACCACTTTATAATATGTAAAGGGCCTATGAATTTTAATTGACTACAAGCTCAGTAGAAAACAAAGAGATGCAAGAAAAAGTGTGGGCTTGGAATGGAGAAATAGAAGTTCCATGTCATCATTGAGAAGAGTCCTAAGGCTCCACATCATCACTGATGCACAGTGTTCAGCTATGGGTTCAACACTTTTAAAAGGATATTGACAAACAGGAAGGACATCTAGATGGGGGAGGGATCTAGAATCATGTTTAAAAGGGAGGTAGAGTGTATTCAAGATGGCGGAGGAGTAAGACATGGAGATCACCTTCCTCCACACAAATACATCAGAAATACATCTACTTGTGGAACAGCTCCTACAGAACACCTACTGAACATTGGCAGAAGACCTCAGACTTCCAAAAAGGCAAGAAACATCCCACGTACCTGGTTAGGGCAAAAGAAAAAAGAAAAAACAGAGACAAAAGAATAGGGATGGGACCTGCCCCTCAGGGAGGGAGCTCTGAAGGTGGATATGTTTCCATACACTAGGAAACTCCTTCACTGGTGGAGACAGGGGGTGGCGCGCTGGGGAAGCTTTGGAGCCACGAAGGAGAGCACAGCAATAGGGGTGCAGAGGGTAAAGCGGAGAAATTCCTGCACAGAGGATCAGTGCCAACCAGCACTCACCAGCCTGAGAAGCTTATCTACTCACCTCTGGGGCGCGTGGGGGCTGGGAGCTGAGGCTGGAGCTTCGGAGGTCAGATCCCAGGGAGAGGACTGGGGTTGGCTGCGTGAACACAGCCTGAAGGGGGCTAGTGCACCACAGCTATCTGGGAGGGGGTCTGGGAAAAAGTCTGGAATTGCCTAAGAGGCAAGAGACAATTGTTTCGGGGTGTGTGAGGAGAGGGGATTCAGAGCACTGCCTAAATGAGCTCCAGAGACAGGCGCAAGCTGCGGCTATCAGCGCGGACACCAGGGATGGGCATGAAATGCTAAGGCTGCTGCTGCAGCCACCAAGAAGCCTGTGTGCAAGCACAGGTCACTATCCACAGCTCCCCTCCCGGGAGCCTGTGACGGCCGCCACAGCCAGGGTTCTGTAATCCGGGGACAACTTCCCTGGGAGAACACACGGCATGCCTCAGGCTGTTGCAACGTCACGCTGGTCTCTGCCACTGCAGGCTCGCCCCCCATTCCATACACCTCCCTCCCCCTGGCCTGAGTGAGCCAGAGCCCCCTAGTCAGCTGCTCCTTTAACCCCGTCCTGTCTGAGCGAAGAACAGACACCCTCAGGCAACCTACACGCAGAAGCAGGGTGAAATCCACAGCTGAACCCCAGGAGCTGTGCGCACAAAGAAGAGAAAGGGAAATTTCTCCCAGCAACCTCAGGATCAGCAGATTAAATCTCCACAATCAACTTGAAGTAAACCTGCACCTGTGGAATACCGGAAGACACAATGAATCATCCCAAAATTGAGGCGGTGCACTTTGGGAGCAACTGTAGACTTGGGGTTTGCTGTATGCGACTGACTGGTTTCTGGTTTTATGTTTATCTTAGTTTAGTATTTAGAGTTTATTATCATTGTTGGATTTGTTTATTGATTTGGTTGCTCTCTTCCTTTTTTTTATATATATAGATTTTTTTTTCCTTTTTCTCTTTTTGTGAGTGTGTATGTGCATATTTCTTGGTGTGATATTTCTATATAGCTTTGCTTTTACCATTTGTCTTAGGGTTCTATCTGTCCTTTTTTTGTTGTTATTTTTTTAATATATTTTTTAGCACTTGTTATCATTGGTGGATTTGTTTTTTGGTTTCATTGCTCTCATTTTTCTTTCTTTCTGTATTTTTTATTACATTAAAATTTGTTTTATTTTAAATAATTGTTTTATTTTAATAACTTTATTTCTTTTTATTTTATTTTTTTCTTTCTTGGTCTCTTTTTTTCTCCCTTTTCTTCTGAGCTGTGTGGCTGACAGGCCAAACGACCAACAGGGAGGGAACCCAGCCCCACCCATCAACAGTCAAGTGGATTAAAGAGTAAATTTTACTGAGCTCTGCCCACCACAGCAACAGTCAGCTCTACCCACCACCAGTCCCTCCCATCCAGCCTCTTAGATTGCCTCATCCACCAGAGGGCAGATAGCAGAAGCAAGAAGAACTACAATCCTGCAGCCTGTGGAACAAAAACCACATTCACAGAAAGATACACGAGATGAAAAGGCAGAGGGCTGTGTACCAGATGAAGGAACAAGATAAAACCCCAGAAAAACAACTAAATGAAGTGGAGATAGGCAACCTTCCAGAAAAAGAATTCAGAATAATGATAGTGAGGATGATCCAGGACCTCGGAAAAAGAATGGAGGCAAAGATCGAGAAGATGCAAGAAATGTTTAACAAATACCTAGAAGAATTAAAGAACAAACAAACAGAGATGAACAATACAATAACTGAAATGAAAACTACACTAGAAGGAATCAATGGCAGAATAACTGAGGCAGAAGAATGGATAAGTGACCTGGAAGACAGAATGGTGGAATTCATTGCTTTGGAAAAGAATAAAGAAAAAAGAATGAAAAGAAATGAAGACAGCCTACGAGACCTCTGAGACAACATTAAACACAGCAACATTCATATTATAGGGGTCCCAGAAGGAGAAGAGAGGGAGAAAGAACCAGAGAAAATATTTGAAGAGATTATAGTCAAAAATTTCCCTAACATGGGAAAGGAAATAGCCACCCAGGCCCAGGAAGCACAGTGAGTCCCATACAGGATAAACCCAAGGAGAAACACGCTGAGACACATAGTAATCAAATTGGCAAAAATTAAAGACAAAGAAAAATTATTGAAAGCAGCAAGGGAAAAACGAAGAATAACATACAAGGGAACTCCCCTAAGGTTAACGGTTGAGTTCTCAGCAGAAACTCTACAAGCCAGAAGGGAGTGGCATGATATACTTAAAGTGATGAAAGGGAAGAACCTACAACCAAGATTACTCTACCCGGCAACAATCTCATTCAGATTCGTTGGAGAAGTCAAAAGCTTTACAGACAAGCAAAGGCTAAGAGAATTCAGCACCACCAAACCAGCTCTACAACAAATACTAAAGGAACTTCTCTAAGTGGGAAACACAAGAGAACAAAAGGATCTACAAAAACAAAACAATTAAGAAAATGGTCATAGGATCATACATATCAATAATTATCTTAACATGAATGGATTAATGCTCCAACCAAAAGACACAGGCTTGCTGAATGGATATGAAAACAAGATCCATATATATGCTGTCTACAAGAGACCCACTTCAGGCCTAGGGAAACATACAGACCAAAAGTGAGGGGATGGAAAAAGATATTCCATGAAAATGGAAATCAAAAGAAAGCTGGAGTAGCTATACTCATATCAGATAAAATAGACTTTAAAATAAAGAATGTTACAAGAGACAAGGAAGGACACTACACAATGATCAAGGGATCAATCCAAGATGAAGATAGAACAATTATAAATATATATGCACCCAACATAGGAGCACCTCAATACATAAGGCAACTGCTAACAGCTATAAAAGAGGAAATCAACAGTAACACAATAATAGTGGGGGACTTTACCACCTCACTTACACCAATGGACAGATCACCCAAAATGAAAATAAATAAGGAAACAGAAGCTTTAAATGACACAATAGACCAGATAGATTTAACTGATATTTATAGGACATTCTATCCAAAAACAGCAGATTACACTTTCTTCTCAAGTGTGCACAGAACATTCTCCAGGATAGATCACATCTTGGGTCACAAATCAAGCCTCAGTAAATTTTAGAAAATTGAAATCATATCAAGCATCTTTTCTGACCACAACACTATGAGATTAAAAATGAATTACAGGGGGAAAAAATGTAAAAAACACAAACACATGGAGGCTAAACAATACGTTACTAAATAACCATGAGATCACTTAAGAAATCAAAGAAGTAACCGAAAACTACCTAGAGACAAATGACAATGAAAACACGACGATCCAAAACATATGGGATGCAGCAAAAGTAGTTCTAAGAGGGAAGTTCATATCTATACAAGCCTACCTCAAGAAACAAGAAAAATCTCAAGTGAACAATCTAACCTCACACCTAAAGGAACTAGAGAAAGAAGAAAAAACAAAGCCAAAGTTAGCAGAAGGAAAGAAATCAGAAAGATCAGAGCAGAAATAAATGAAATAGAAACAAAGAAAGCAATAGCAAAGATCAATAAAACTAAAAGCTGGTTCTTTGAGAAGATAAACAAAATTGATAAACCCTTAGCCAGACTCATCAAGAGAAAGAGGGAGAGGACTCAAATCAATAAAATTAGAAATGAAAAAGGAGAAGTTACAACAGACACCGAAGAAATACAAAGCATCCTAAGAGACTACTACAAGCTGCTCTATGCCATAAAATGGACAACCTGGAAGAAATGGACAAATTCTTAGAAAGGTATAACCTTCCAAGACTGAACCAGGAAGAAACAGAAAATATGAACAGACCAATCACAAGTAATGAAATTGAAACTGTGATTAAAAATCTTCCAACAAACAGAAGTCCAGGACCAGATGGTTTCACAGGTGAATTCTGTCAAACACTTAGAGAGGAGCTAACACCCATCCTTCTCAAACTCTTCCAAAAAATTGCAGAGGAAGGAACACTCCCAAACTCATTCTATGAGGGCACTGTCACCGTGACACCAAAACAAGACAAAGATATTACAAAAAAAATAAAATTACAGACCAACATCACTGATGAATATAGATGCAAAAATCCTCAACAAAATACTAGCAAACAGAATCCAACAACACATTAAAAGGATTATACACCATGATCAAGTGGGATTTATCCCAGGGTTCAAGGATTCTTCCATATAGGCAAATCAATCAATGTGATACACCATATTAAGAAATTGAAGGAAAAAAACCATATGATCATCTCAATAGATGCAGAAAAAGCTTTTGACAAAACTCAACACCCATTTATGATAAAAACTTTCCAGAAAGTGGGCATAGAGGGAACCTACCTCAACATAATAGAGGCCATATACAATAAACCCACAGAAAACATTATTCTCAATGGTGAAAAACTGAAATCATTTCCTCTAAGATCACGAACAAGACAAGGATGTCCACTCTCACCACTATTATTCAATATAGTTTTGGAAGTCCTAGCCACAGCAATCAGAGAAGAAAAAGAAATAAAAGGAATACAAATTGGAAAGGAAGAAGTAAAACTGTCACTGTTTGCAGATGACATGGTACTATACATAGAGAATCCTAAAAATGCCACCAGAAAACTACAGAACTAATCAATGAATTTCGTAAAGTTGCAGGATACAAAATTAATGCACAGAAATCTCTTGCATTCCTATATACTAATGATAAAAAATCTGAAAGAGAAATTATGGAAACACTCCCATTTACCATTGCAACAAAAAGAATAAAATACTTAGGAATAAACCTACCTAGGGAAACAAAAGACTGTATGCAGAAAACTATAAGACACTGATGAAAGCAATTAAAGATGATACCAATGGATGGAGAGATATACCATGTTCTTGGACTGGAAGAATCAATATTGTGAAAATGACTCTACTACCCAAAGCAATCTACAGATTCAATGCAATCCCTATCAAATGACCAATGGCATTTTTTACGGAACGAGAACAAATCATCTTAAAATTTGTATGGAGACACAAAAGACCCCGAATAGCCAAAGCAGTCTTGAGGGAAATAAATGGAGCTGGAGGAATCAGAATCCCTGACTTCAGGCTATAGTACAAACTACAGTAATCAAGACAATACCGTACTGGCACAAAAACAGAAATGTAGATCAATGGAACAAGATAGAAAGCCCAGAGATAAACTCTCGCACCTATGGTCAACTAATCTATGACAAAGTAGGCAAAGATATACAATGGAGAAAATACAGTCTCTTCAATAAGTGGTGCTGGGAAAACTGGACAGCTACATGTAAAAGAATGAAATTAGAACACTCCCTAACACCATACACAAAAATAGACTCAAAATGGATTAAAGACCTAAATGTAAGACTGGACACTATAAATATCTTAGAGGAAAACATAGGTAGAACACTCGAAGACATAAATCACAGCAAGATCCTTTTTGACCCACCTCCTAGAGAAATGTAAATAAAACAAAAATAAACAAATGGGACCTAATGAAACTTAAATGCTTTTGCACAGCAAAGGAAACCATAAACAAGATGAAAAGACAACCCTCAGAATGGGAGAAAATATTTGCAAATGAAGCAACTGACAAAGGATTAATCTCCGAAATGTATAAGCAGCCTATGCAGCTCAATATCAAAAAAACAAACAACCCAATCCAAAAATGGGCAGAAGACCTAAGTAGACATTTCTCCAAAGAAGATACACAGATTGCCAACAAACACATGGAAGAATGCTCAACACCACTAATCATTAGAGAAATGCAAATCAAAACTACAATGAGGTATCACTTCACACCAGTTCAGAATGGCCGTCATCAAAAAATCTACAAACTATAAATGTTGGAGAGGGTGTGGAGAAAAGGGAACCCTCTTGCACTGTTGGTGGGAATGTAAACTGATACAGCCACTATGGAGAACAGTATGGAGGTTCCTTAAAAAACTAAAAATAGAACTACCATATGACCCAGCAATCCCACTACTGGGCATATACTCTGAGAAAACCATAATTCAAAAAGAATCATGTACCACAATGTTCATTGCAGCTCTATTTACAATAGCCAGGACACGGAGGCAACCTAAGTGTCCATTGACAGATGAATGGATAAAGAAGATGTGGCACATATATACAATGGAATATTACTCAGCCATAAAAGGAAACGAAATTGAGTTATTTGTAGTGAGGTGGCTGGACCTAGAGACTGTCATACAGAGTGAAGTAAGTCAGAAAGAGAAAAATAAATTCCGTATGCTAACACATATATATTGAATCTTAAAAAAGAAAAAAAAAGGTTCTGAAGAACCTAGGGGCAGGACAGGAATAAAGACGCAGATGTAGAGAATGGACTTGAGGACACGGGGAGGGGAGAGGGTAAGCTGGGATGAAGTGAGAGAGTGACATGGACTTACATATACTACCAAATGTAAAATCTATAGCTAGAGGGAAGCAGCCGCATAGCAGAGGGAGATCAGCTCGGTGCTTTGTGACCACCTAGAGAGGTGGATTAGGGAGAGTGGGAGGGAGATGCGAGTAGGAGGGGATATGGGGATATATGTATATGTATAGCTGATTTACTTTGTTATAAAGCAGATACTAACACACCATTGTGTTAGCAATTATACTCCAATAAAGATGTTAAAAAAGGGGGGGAGGTAACAGGTATGAAAATTTCATGAAAATAAGAGAAAATCTAAGAAGTTATGCCACTTTCTTAAGGGATGGGACTTATTTTCTGTGGTCCCTAGAGGTGGAACTCAAACCAGAGGGCTCCAAGGGGATCTATTTTAATTCAAAATGAAGAAGAAATCTTTCACCCTCCCAGTGGTCCTGAAATGGGATGAATTTACGGGGAGTATTCTGAGATTCCTGCCCTGAGATGTAACGGAGCATAGCCTGAACATGTCTTTTAAGGTCCCTTTTGACCCTCGAGAGACTGTACCCCTTGAATGGGAAGTGAGGTAGGTATGGGATCATGGAAAGTAGAGAGATAACTCCACTTTCTCACCCAGCCCTCTCACCTCCATCCAAGCCACAACTGCAGAAAGAAACCTGGGCAGTTAGAATTCTGCCTCCATCTTGGAAAACTCAAAATCCTGCTGATAAAGGAGAGGACCTTGAGTCCTTGCCAGGCAATTCATCCCATCTCCCAACTCACTAAACAACAACATAACCAAAGAAAAGTCTGTAATTACATCAGTAGTCCTTCTCACAATCAATACAATCTTACAGTTGAGGAAATGTCATATTTTCTGGGCTCTTGTGCCAGTTCTCAGAAAAAGATAGAGCACCAGTGTCCCATTCATCACAGAGCCTAGTTCCACCTGATCATGAAGAAGGGAGGTCCCTACCCGTTCCCCCCTCCCTGGAGTACTTTGCACCCATTCCCTCAGGAAACCCAGTCCCGGGGGGGGAGGCATGGGGGAACTCCTTTCCCAAAATGAGACAGAGCTCCTGACCTCAGGGATAACTCAGGTCTCTGCCTTCCTCTTGTCAGGGCCCAGCCTTGATATTCGTGTGGGGAGGGGTCAAACAAGTGGCACGGATTAATGAAAGGGTGGACAGCCCAAGCAGGATCAGGACCTATTACAGGTTCTAGGGAACAGAGGGCCCTTGGGTACAGAGGGGTTCCAAGAGAGGGTGCAGGATGTGGGGTGGAGCAGACAACGCATCCTTCCTGGAATGGACTTGAAGTCACAGATTTGTAAGTTTCAGTCCTACACATGGCATCCCCCACTATCACCAACTTTAAGGGAATTTCCATCTCCTCTTTGCCCCTCGGCTCACCCTCCACCCCTGCCCAGTCTCCAGGATGGGTGGGAAGGGAACCTTGGAAATTCCCTTTTCAGGAACATGGGGGTGACCCAGACAGCAGGGGGTGGTGGAAACAAAGGGAATACTGAAAACTGAGAAGGACCCCTTGGCTTCCTGCCTCCACTTTTATCCTCAGCCAGGGCATCCTCTGAAAGGAGGAAGGATTCACCAGACCCACTGGCAGGTGCTGAATTTTCCCAAGGCTTCATGCCCACACTCCTCCAGTCCCCCATCCAGCCCATCCCACTGGGGAGTCAGAAGGCCCAGCCGACAGCTGGGTTGTGCAATCAGCAGCCCAGATGTGGCTGGGACTCTGGCTTGCGGCAGCTGCCTCTGTCATCACCCAGGGCCTATGGCCTTTATTTCACCCTTGAGCTGTATTCTAGCAACATTCCTGTCCCTACCCCAGACGGGCCCCACCCTGGCCACCATCCTCCTCCAGCAACTCCAGAGAACACTTAACAGCTGAGAATCATAGGCCCAGCTCAGCCATACAATGCTTACTATGTTGTCCCACCAATGGGGAGGACCTTACCCTCCCTGGGCCTCAATAGATGCGTGCTAATGCTTGAGCCCTAAGTTCTCTCCAGAGTTTCTTCATCATTTCTGACGCCCTTGAGTTTAATGATGCATTTATTGGCTCCCCACAGGAACTTGGATAAAATATAAAACCTCTTTTATTGCCCTTGGGTATTCTAACCAGGACAAGGTCACATCCCATTCAGCAGCTACCATGGCCACTGTTTTCATGAAGCCTTGGGTGTGGTCAATTTTCAGGCAATGCCATTGATCTTTGGCTTCAGAATTGGCAGTCAATCAGACTTACAATAATCTCAGCCTACTCTCTGCTTCACACAGGACTGCCTGGCTCAGAGGAGATGCACTGTAGTTATTTGCTAAATGGAAAAATGAAATAAAGATTCAGAGAGATAGCTACCTGAGGTCACACAACAAACTAACGGCTGACATAGGGTGAAAGCCCAGGTGTTGGGCCTTGGAATCAGATTCCTTTCCCCTGCACCATACTCTCTGAATTCATAATTGTGATGGTGGTGATGATGGCAGTGATTGTGGTGATCGTGATGGTGATGGTGGCGATGATGGTGATAGTGGTGGTGATGATGGTGGTGGTTGCAATGATGGTAGTATTGATGCCAGTGATGGTGGTACTGGTGGTGAGAGTGGTGGTGATGAAGGTGGTGGCAATGATGGCAGTGACTGTGGTGATAGTGGTGGTGATGGTGGAGATGTGTTAATGGTGGTGGTGATGGTGTTGGTTGCCATGAGGGCAGTATTGATGAAAGTAATGGTGGTGATGGTGGAGATGATGTGGTTAAGGTGGTGATGGTGGTGATGATGGCAGTAAAGGTGATGTGGTAATGATGACAGTGGTTACAGTAGTGATGATGGCGCTGAGGGTGGAAATGGTGGTGATGATGGTGGTAATGATGGTGAAAATGCCTTGATGTGATGATAAAGATGAATTCCCCTTCTCTCAAAGGATTCTCTTTAGGAATGCATAGCACATTCCAATAATTTCAACTCTGATCTTCAACTTCGGAATGATTCAGGATCTGAGCCCTTACTCTAATCTTTCTTCAGCAGCAGAAATTAAGCCTCCTGAGGCAGCCATGAAAATATGCTGTTCAGAATTGCTGCTTTGATGAGCACATGGAAAGACAGCTCCAGCTGCTGCCCTTCTGGATCCACCACAGTGTTTCCCGTGCTTCCCAGGGCTACTCCAGGCAATGACAGAGCACAGCAGGGCTACTAATGCTGGCCCATTCCTGGAGGTGCAGGACTCTTCAGCCACGTGAATTTGATTCAGGGGCTCCCATCCTCCCCATGGCTGACTTTCTTGGAACTGTACTGCTGTCTCAGACTCTTTCTCCCCAGCCCTCCTTCCTTCCCTCCCTCCTTCACGGGGGGCAGACATGCACTGCCCCCTGAAGGCTCCCCTTGCTCCCCTTGCTTCGTCTCCTTTATCCCGGGAAGGTGTTCCTCCTTTATCCTTCACAGGTGTTTCCCCTGGTAAATCTCTTTTGTGTCTTTTCATGTCTTGTTCTATGCTTTTCAGAAGACCCAGGGGAGCAAACCTGAGTGATCAAGCTGGGTAATACCATTCTGGCAAAAATAAAATTTTAAAAACTAGATAAAACATTTTTTAAAATGAGATGGATCTTCTTCTCTGACTTTCAAACTGCCACTGAGAACAATTCCAGGCTGGGATGTGTTGTATGCTTTAAGAAATAAAGTAAAGTTTGCCTTTAGAGGATTAAATCCTTGCTAAGGACTTGAAATAGACTGGAAGAAGGGAGGAAGGTGAAGGAACCACAGAGCAAAGACTTTGAGACAGGAATAAACTTGATATGTTCTGGGAATGACTAGGATGGAGGAGAGGATTCAAAGAAGAGGCAAAGCTGAAGCTGAAAGGAGGAAGGAATGAGGGAAAGACGTGGAAGCCAAGGAGAGGACATGGGATTTGATGACACAAATAAAAGGTGACACGTAGGACTCTCGGTCAGGTGGGAAGTGCATTACAAACTGGCTGGGCAAGGAGGGCTCACAGGGAAGAGACCATCGGGAGGCGGCTGGGGTCATCCAGTCAAGCAGCAATGAAAGTGAGATTGAAATGGTGAATGCAGCATCAACACAAGAGATGGGCTGAGCAAGAGTGAATCTGTCTTGTCATCTCACTGGATTTGTCCCCTGAAGAGGAGGTGAGGCAGTGAGCCTCGGGCTTCCAGGCTGGCAAGTAGACTTGTGGTACCTCTGACAGAAACAAGATGGTTGAAAGGAGTTATGCTCTGGAGGGAAGATTATGAATTGATTTTGGTCATGTTTTTCCAGTAGTCATGTCCACCAGGGACTTGGAAATGTGGGCCTCAAGCTTAGAAATGAGGCTTTGGACCAGGATGTGGGCTTAGAAGGTGAAGAATCAAAGGAGCTGTCCCCCAAGGGTGATCGAGGGTGTGTGACAGATGCTGTGAGGGAAAAAGCAGACCTTGGGAACTACCCACAGTGGTGGAGGGAAGGACGGAGTGGAGCACGATAGAGAGGGAGATGGAAGTAGGAAGAGAGAAAATCAGAGCGTCCCCTATAACCAGGGGAGTCCTGGAGGCTGGATCATCCAGCCTGAGGGGGTCCCATGTTGGCCCTGAAGGGAAGTGGGGACGGGCATCTGGGGGTTTCTCATAACCTCAGAGAAGCCCTCCTCTAGAGGCAGGCCAAAACAGAGGGGTGACATTCCGGCAGTGCTCAGGATGGCTGTCCCTGCCACTGGGGTGGCCTCCCACAGGCTGCTTCTGTGGTCCAGTGGACACGTCGCTTTCCTGGGGTCAGTGCCAGGGTGGCAGCAGCCTCCTTGTGAGATGGTGGTGCTGGCATCTGCTTCCCTGGAACAGGGACTAGGAAAACAGATGACCTCAGGCTGAAAGCTCTTAGAAGCATTGCTCAGAAGAGGACGGGAAGGACTAGGCTAAAAATACACGCAGACCCAAATTCCCTACCTCTCCAGATAAATTCCAGGTAGAGTGTCCTACAAACATGTCTGATGCAGGCCCCTGCAATTGGCCGTTCCCTCACCAGCCTTATTCATCATGCTTGTCTCTGGTCTGTGCACCTGCCCTCCACCTAGGCTGGCTCCTGTCTATCTCCGGGGCAGGAAGGGTTCATTCCTACCTGCTGCCTGTGCGTACGTACCCTCTTCCACCTGAGGCACCTTCTTTATCCACTGGGTTTATCTCCACCTGTCCAGGACTCGTCTCACAGACCCCCTCGAACCTTCCCCTCCCAGGAGCTTCCCAGGCCACCCATGCCAGGACTGAACTTCCCACTTCTGAGTCCCCTAGACCAAGAACCAGAACCATACAACCGACCGTCAGATGGTCTGTCTTTCCCTCAGCTTCTGAAGGTTAGATGGGTCTCTTACAGCCATAATGGTATCTTCTTAATGGAGGTGGGAACGAGAAGGGACTCCTAATGTTTTCCTTTTCTTCTACCTTCTAAAACACTCAGTCTAAAATTAGGCACATGTAGGTACTTAATACATGTTAATGATCAATTGAATAAATAGAACAGCTTAGTTCATTTGAATATACTCAGCTTACTAGCAATAGAAAAGGGGGTTTAGAATGTGGAGGGTTTGGAGGATAATGGGGAAGGACGGGGAGCCTTACCGCAGTGTGTGTGTGCGCACACACGTGTGTGTACATGTGTGCCTGCCCTCGTGCATATGTGTGAAAGACTCTGTACTAAACCAAAGGAAAGAACTAGCATGTTTGGGATTCCTGAGTCATTTCTGGGGTTTTTAAGACAGACCTTGATACTCTGAAGAGAAAATGTCCCCATCTTTTGTTCCAGAACTGCCTAGATCTTGCCCTGAACCTCCTCACTTTGGCTGAAGATCAGGCAGCCCTCCTGGTGGAACCCCAGAACAGAGCATTTGGAGGGTTCACTGCCTTGATCACTCTAATTTCTGTTCTTCAGGGGAGGGGGATGGGACACAGAGAGTCCGGGTCATGTCTAATGGCCGACCATTTCTTTACAACTAACTGTTCCTTCGCTTTTCTCTCAGTACCCTGTCCTTCCCACTGCCTCTATCCAAATGCTTCATTCCTAATCCTCTAAGCTACAGAAGCCCTGAGCCCAGCATAAGAGCTGACCCTCAGTAGGTAGCCCAAAGTTGCAGCAGGATGGAAGGGAGGGAAGGAGGAAAGGTGGGAGAGGAAAATTCATTTTCAGATCTAAAATGTCTGGCAGGAGGATAGTAAAGGGGAAAGAAAGGATCAGAATATGTAGACTTCCTGCAGCAACATTCGGTGTCAGTGCAGCACACACGGTACCCAATCAGCACAGTGGCTCACAGAGACGCTGCCTGATCTCCGTTTTAACAAAGTGACTATCGAATAGTAAACATTAAAGCTTTTGATATGCTGGGGAAGGGCACGAGATTCTGACCCCCCATAATTCAGCTTGACTCATGGGGGGACGCCCACTCCATCCCTCTCCAGTCTAAGGAACATCAGGGGAGAATCTTGGACCTTCTCCTCATCTCCCTCCCATCTGCCCCTGGCTAGCCGAGTTGGCGATCTGGTCGGAGCCGACACTTCCCTAGCAGGTTTCACAGTGGATGGGCTGACTCAGGTGCCACCTTCTTGTTTCTTTCACTTCCTGGGACTCAGCCTTCCCAGGCCAGCCAGGCCAGCCTCCTGTCTCCTCTCACTGTGCTGCAACATGGCTCCTAGAGAAGAAGGCAGCCACGTCCTCACAGCTTCTCTGTGGCCGGGTGGACCAGCCTACAGCCGAGTCTGCCACACGGCCCCAGGCTGCCGAGTCACAGGGGGCTGGGGGCAGGAAGCCCCCCTTGGACTTCCAGACAGAGCTTCCCGTCCACCCAGCTCATCAGAGCAGCTCTGCTTTGGGGAGATGCTGGGCACTTGTCCAGAGATTAGGGAGCTGCTACTTTGTTTCCCTTTTGGATTTTATCCTTATGTTCAAGACTCCCTTGACAGGAAAGCTGGAAGGCAGGGAGGTGAACAGTAGAATTCAGGCCCCAGACCTCCCTGGGAACCCCTAACAAGGAGCCAGAAAGCGATAACTCAGCAAAGACGCTAACAATGCATCCTCAAGGTCACATTTCCATCACTTTCTGCTCCCGAGGCAGATGGGGGAAGAGCACAGATAGGAGACTTGAGATTTCGGCTCTGCCCGGAAGGAATCCTTCCTCCTCCACGGCCCAGTCTCATCATGTGCAGCATGAGAAGCTGTGTCTAGAAGACCCCAGAGGACCTCACAACCTCTCGTGTTAAGCAACTTCAGGATCGGAATTCAGTTTGACGCCTTCAGCTCTGCGTGCAGGACAGAAGCCGAAGGAACTTAATGGTGGAGCGGTGAAGTTAGGAGAGAAACTCACATGTGTGAACCAACTGGAGACAAATGCTTGGCAGAGTTTGATTGAATGCCTGAGTGAGTGGATCAGACCGGCAGTGCCGGCTTGTGGGCTGGAAATCTTGCAAGGGAGCTGTACGTCCATATGCCCTACAAGCATCTACCGAAGGCTGAATAAATAATACAACTTGCACGTATATGTGTGACTATTTTTCAAATCATCAATGTTGCTGTCACGAATGAAACACAGATTCACTCGAAAGTGGTCCTGCATGCAGACCGCCTTTGGGTTTCTAGGTAGTTTCTCAAACAACAGACCTTATAAAGACAACTGCGGTTAACAGTGAAATAAAACGATATCTGTGCTCTTCTTTAAAATACTCAAGGGAGAAAAGGCAGGGGGTAGATGAAACTAGAAGGAGAGAATGTTAATAATTATTGAAGCTGGATGATGAGTACATGGGGGGCTATTATACTGTTGTCTTTACTTTTGTATGTTCAAACTTTTCCATAATAAAATGTTTTTTGAAAAGTATAAGTGCTCTTATGTGGTCATTCATGGAATCTTTTGACATTTAAAAAGGGATTTTTTTGTGGAAAGCTGTTCACAATACATTGTTGGATGAAAAAAAAAGCAGTTATGAAGTCATACCATATGTAAGTATGACTTCAATTCTTTTTCTTTAAAAAAGTTAGTGCGAGTATGCAAGTGTGTGTGTGTGTGTGTGTGTGTGTGTGTGTGTGTGTGTCTAGAAAAAGGGCTTACTTTTCTAGGTGGAGATGTGAATGGTAGTTACCTCTAAGTAGAGGGAATAGGGCCATTTTTATTTTATTTATTCTGTTTATCTGTATTTCTAATGAATCTGTTTTCCTTTTGCTGTCCACCCCAAATATTATATTTTAAAACATTATAATAAGTATTCTTAGAGTCAAAAAGGCTGGGAGGTATTCATTTGGACCCCCCAGTATGGTCAGAATGCAGGCTTCAGGGAGATGGGCATGGGGACCAGGCCTTGGGAAGCTGTCATGGCGGACCGCCTAGCACTGGGTCTTAAGGACAGGCAGGGTTTAGACATCCTGAGGCGGGTGGGAGGGCGATCCAGGCAACACAAAAACAAGTACATCCTGTCTTGAGACAGTGGCCTTCCCAGAGCAGGGGTGAGCCCGGGGGCCAGGGGGCCAGGGGGCTGTGGAGCAGGGATGGAGGGGCTGGGTGGGGCACGGCCTTTAAGGGCCATGGGGTTCTGGGAAAAGAGGAGCCTGAATGTCTGGCTAAAAATTGTCCCGGGTATGTGAGTGAGTGTGCACGCGCGTATTAACTGTGGCATTCAGAACAAGGGATAATTGGAAAAACATGACTGATGCTGAGCCACACGCATTCGGGGACATGTGGCTCCGGTTCTGGGATTGTTTGTCATTCCTTATTTCAGGAAAGCAGGAAGACAAAAGATGTAGCTTCGAACGTAACGAAGACTCAGATGTCACCGAGGAATCAACATGGGGCCAGGACCACCATCTACCAGCAGCTGCCTTTTGGGGCGGCCACCCACCCCATGACCAGCCTCATGCCTGGGCTGTCCATATGCACCGTGCCAGTTGCCAGACAGGACCCAGGGCCCTCCGAGATCTGAGCTTTCGCACGCTGGGAGAGGGAACTCTGGCACCTTCCCAAGGGTTTGCCGGAAGGGAGCTGGAGGGGCAGCAGGATGGAGAGGAAGAGGCTACATTACAGGCAAACTGGAGACGATCCGGGAAACTCCCAGAAACCCCAACACAAACTGTGGAGCGAGCCTGGGTGATCCACAGAGGCCTACATGACCTCATGAAGGCACAGAGGACACTGGCTTCCAAAAGCCAGGGAAGTCGATGGCCCACTTCTCTGCACTGCTGTGTCCTTACTGGCAATTGAAGCTGAGGCATTGGGATTGGGGCAGGGGCTCAGATCAGACCTCCCGGGGACCTGGAGAGTGAGGAAGACTTAAACAGCATCCACACACTAGGTTGGGCAGGTGGACTCCTGCTGGGGTCATCTGCATTCAAACCCCTTTGAGTAATGCTAACTGCTAGCATCCAGCTTCTCTGAGTTTCTTCACTCACCGGGACCCAGCAGAGTTTGACTCCTCACCTAGTGCATAAAATCTTGGCATTTTAGAACTGGATGTGACATTACCAAAACTTGTTCTGACCTTTGAGAGAACACGGTGCCTGGCTCTGAGTAGTGGCTCAACAAACGTGAGGTCCATTTACTGTCCCCATCCCAGCCCTGAGTCCCAGGAAGCCTGGGTGGCAGCCTCACGAGAAAGACAATAGCTTCCTCCTTGCTCTTCCAGCCAAGTCCTTTTCCCCTTCAATCAGCCAAAAATAAGGTTGGGGTTTTTCAAAATGTTTACTAGGAAACTAAGAAACAAACAAAACAAAATGGAATGAAAGTGATGGAGGTTGAGGAACTATTACAGAATTCCAGAATTTATCAACAGTCTTGGATCAAAGAACGCAACCTAAATCTCCCAGGATTCTTTTCTTTTGTAGAAGTGTTTCTTATTCTTATTTTAGTGTTCTAATTCTCTTTCTCATTATTTTTGCTAATATTTTTGAGCATTTGCCATGTGTCAAGCACTTTGCAATGTGATCATGAGCCATTTTATCATACTCAAGCAATGTGCACATATATCATTTTATCAGGCTCAGAGGGGTTAAATAATTTGCCCACATTCACTCCTCTGTGGCAGGAATGAGAGCTGAAACCAGGCTCTCTGACCCCCACACCTGTGTTTTGATCACCTTCTTCCCTGCCTCCCTTTGGCCATGTGTCTACATCCCTCCTTGTAATACAAGGCATCTAAGCGGGGTGGGGGTAGGGTGGACAGCCAGAAGGCACATGTAAACCTTGGAATCCACTTCTGGCCCAGACCTACTTTGTTCAAAGGCTCCCAACGCTAACTAGGAAACAGTTTGCAACTTCAAGAAGACAAATAAATGGGACTGCCTTGTATTTCCTTAACTTCTCTTTCTTATGGACTCAGGTACACAAAGTTACAATAATACCCAACTTACCTCTTGGAACATTATCATCATTGGTTCATATGTGGCTCTAGAGTATTTTTTATTTACGTATTTTTGTTTATTTCTAAGAAACTGAACACCCACAGAGCACCACCCAACATTACAGATAATGAACAACTTCCTGTGTTCCCCTCCCTTCCTGTCCCTTGACCCCACCACTTCAGAATAACTATGCTGAATATCATGTGTACCATTCTCTTTTTTAAAAAAAGTGTAGTTTTATCAGACATATATGTATGTTTAAATATAAAACTTTTAAAATTTTACTTGTTTTCAAACTTGGGGGATTATAGCTGAGCACCAGAGCTTTCCAAGGTTTCTTTTTTTCTCTCAGAATTATGCTACCGAGATTCATCTGTGTCATAGTGGGCCCTTTCTCTTTTTTCTCTTTGATCCTGTCAATAAAAACAGACAAGTAAATAACTTTGCCAAGATTTTTGATCACCTTTGCATCTGATATATCTTGCATTGTCACTTGAGTTGAGTTCTCTCCTCAAAGGACACTTCAAAGAGTGTCTTCAATGTGGGTTTTTCATGTTGGTCATCCAAGTCCACGTATCACTAAGAATATTTTTATTATGCACTGTCACTCAAATCACAATTTGGTTAGATATATAATTTATGTATATAAATAACTGTGGTAAGAATGCATACATGAGATCTACCTTCTTAACAAAATTCTAAGTATATACTACAGTATTGCTAACTATAAGCATAATGTTGTACAGAAGATCTCTAGAACTAACTAATCTTGCATAACTGAAATAGATAAGTTGAGATTATATCAAACTAAAAAGCTTTTTCACAGCAAAGGAAATGATCAACAGGGTGAAAAGACAATCTATGGAATAGGAGAAAAAACTTTCAAATTGTATGTCTCATAAGGGGTAATACCCAAAATATAAAAGGAGCCGAAAAGCAAAAAATAAATAACTCAATTTAAAAGTGAGCAAAGGGGCTTCGCTGGTGGCACAGTGGTTAAGAATCTGCCTGCCAATCTAGGGGACGTGGGTTCGAGCCCTGATCCGGGAAGATCCCACATGCCGCAGAGCAACTAAGGCCGTATGCCACAACTACTGAGCCTGCGCTCTAGAGCCCTCAAGCCACAACTACTGAGCCCACGTGCCACAACTACTGAAGTCTGAGCACCTAGAGCCCGCGCTCCGCAACTAGAGAAGCCACGACAACGAGAAGCCCGCACACCGCAATGAAGAGTAGCCCCCGCTCACCGCAACCAGAGAAAGCCCGCGCACAGCAACGAAGACCCAACACAGCCATAAATACATAAATAAATTTATAAAAAAAATAAAAATAAAAATGGGCAAAAAACTTGAATAGAGATTTCTCCAAAGACATATAAGGCCAACAGGTATGTGAAAAGAGGCTCAACGTCACTAATCATCAGGGAAACACAAATCAAAATCACAATGAGATATCACTTCAAACATTTTAGGACGGCCATTATTTTTTTTTAAAAAAAGAGTGTTGTTGAGGTTATGGAGAAATCAGAACCCGTGAACACTGTTGGTGGGATTGTAAATGGTACAGCCACTATAGAAAACAGTACAGAGGCTCCTCAAAAAATTAAAAAATAGAATTATCATATGAACCAGGAGTTCCAAAAGAACTGAAATTAGGATATTGAAGAAATATTTGCACTCCTATGTTATTGCAGTGTTATTCAAAAGAGCCAAGATGTGGAAACAACCTAAATGCCCCATTAGTGGATGAATGGATAAAGAAAATGTGATATATACATGCAATGGAATATTATTTACCCATAAAAGATGGAAATCCCGCCATAGGTGACAACATGGATGAACCTTGAGGGCATTATGCTAAGTGAAATAAACCAGTCACAGAAGGACAAATACTGCATGACTCCACTTACATAAAAACAGAAGGCAGAATTGTAGATGCCAGGGGCTGGGAGAAGGGGGAAAGGGGGAGTTGCTGTTCAATAGTTATAAAGTTTCAGTTATGCACGATAAGTAAGTTCTATAAATCTGCTGTACAACATTGCCCTGTGTTATTTTTAAATAATATTCCCTGACCCCGTCTACAAAGCTAAAATATACCTAACACAGAATGCTCGAAAAGCACACAAAAGCACAGAGCAAAAGCCATCTGCAATGTTACCACCCTGAAATTTCTTCTGTTAATAGTTCAATGCGTATAGATCCTGCCAAAACCTTCAAGAAGGTTGTAATGATGTACATGTCAACTAGGCGCTTGAGACTCCTATTTCCTGAGACCCAGTACTAATGATGGATAACATTGATCTTAAAAACGTTTGCCAAACTGATGGTTAAGAAAAAATGTAATTCCTTGTTGGTTTAATGTGTAGTCCCAGAGCTGCAAGATGGTAGGGCATCACTTCATATGTTCATTAGCTATTGGCACTTCTGTGAGATGCTCATTCTTACTCTTTGCCCAGTTTGCTTTTGATTTGAATTTTTTCTTGTTGATTTGTAGAATTTCTTTGTATATTATTAATATTAACCCTTGTTATATGTGCTTCAAACATTTTCTCCTCTAAATTAGAGGGAATGTGATTTTCATTTAACTGTCTTTGGAAATACAGATGTTTAAAATTTTCATGTAGTTTCAATATTTGCCTTTAACATTTCTGAGATTGTGCAATGTCTAGGAAGGTCTTCCCTGTCCCACAATTAGAAGAAAAAAAATTCCAGAGGATCTGAATAATTATTTCTCTGGCAGATATGCAAACGGCCAACAAGAACATGAAAAGATGATCGACATCATTAACCATCAGGGAAATGCTAATCTAAGCCACAATGAGATACCATGTATCTACTAGGATGACTATAATCAAAAAACCTGATAATTACAAGTGGAGAAACTGGAACCCTAATACATTGCCGGTAGGAATACAAAATGGTGTGGCTACTTTGGAAAACAGCATGGCAGCTCCTCAAAAGATTAAACATAGACCATACAACTCAGAAATTGTACTTCTAGATAAATACCCAACAGAAATGGAAACAAATGCAAAAACTTGTACACAAATGTTCATAACAGCATTATTCTTAATAACCAAAAAGTAGAGACAACCAAAAAGTTCATCAACTAATGAATAACAATAAAATACGGTATTCCATACAATGGAATATTATTTGACAATAAAAAGGAATGGAATACTGACACATGCTATACCATGGATGAACCTGGGAAACATTAGGCTAAGTGAAAGAAGCCCGTCACAGAAGATCACATGTTATATATAATTCCATTTATATAAAATGTACAGACTATGCAAATCTATAGAGACAGAGAGTAGATTAGTGGTTGCCTAGAGGTGGAGAGATGGTAATGGTTGTATAACTCAATGGCTTTTGTAATATACTAAAAACTATTGACTTGTACACTTTTTTAAAATTTATTTTTTTGCTTTAAAATATGCTGTTTATTTTTTTTCTCCAGTTATAAAAATAACACATCATCCAAACAGATAGTTTAGGAAGCACAAAAATCCACCCAGGAAAACGACAACAAAAGCCCCTCCTGAGGCCGTGCACCACGTACAGATGATGCCTTTTAAGTCTGGGCAGAAGACAGAAGAACTCACACTAAAAGGAAGGCTGCAGTGAGGCTCCAAAGTTTCTGCGCATAGAACGGTGGCCTTAAAGTCTCCTTCGCTTGACCATCTTTGATGCTGCAGAGCCCCACCCACCCGGGGACACAGGAAGAGCACGTCCCGGCTCCCTGGGGACAGGGCTGGCCTCTCCTCCCCTCAGCCAGACGCCCACGTCCATGGCCACAGGGGACGCCCCAGGGCTCCACGGGACATAGCGGGGACCTGGGGGCAGGGACCCCAAGCCTGTGGGTATGACCATGTGTCCCAGAGCAGGCTCCAGGAGACGGGGCTGGAGTCCCAGCCCTGCCGCCCACTGTCCTTGGACCAGGCAGTCTCTTGGGCCTTGGTTTCCTCGGCTATAAAACGGGAATAACTCCCACCTCATGGGCTCCTGTAGGGACTAAATAAAACATGAGAAGCAGGTCACAGCACTGGCATATCTCAAGGGTCAATAAATATCACAGTACCCATCACTCCTTCCCATTAACCTGCTTAGTGTCAACACTGTGGCTCTCATTTTAAAAAAAAACTGTCCCTCTGAGCGCTGACCAAAGCCCGGGGGATATAAAGGGGAGGTTTATCCTATCCAGAGCCAACTCAAGTCTAGATCCAGTCAGGCCTGCCAGGTGACAAGAACCTGTGAGCCAGCAGCCTGGACCTTGGACCAGAGAAGAACAGCCCTGAGAGGGTCCTGCGAGGGCCGCATTCACACTACAGAGCAGATAGGGCCCAACAAAGGACGGGCTTGTGTGGAGGGGCCCCGTGGGGGGCACCGAGGCGACCTGGCAGACCTGGGGGGAAGGAAGCCCTTTCACCGGCCACGCTGGAACCCTCCCTGCAAAACAATGAGTCCCCCCTGCAAAACAATGAGTTCCCCATCATTGTTTTGCCTTCAATCATATTTTTAAACACTTAACATATGAACATCTGTTCCCTGATGTTTCGTCTTTGTGCGTCTGTCATCCTCAAAATGAAAGTCCAGAACCTTCTGCACTAATTTTAAAGTCGGGCTGAACATTTAGTAATGACAAAGCTGCTTAAATTTCCCTATAATTCTGTCTAGGTCTTCGTGAAGTTTATCATAAGTAGGGTCATCATAAGGGAATTTCTGAATCATTCCAATCAACGATACTAAGACCTTCAACTTTTTGCTGTATTTCTCAGTGGCGCAACAGTGCAGGAGACGTCTCCAAGCAAAAGCGAAACCTTGGTAGCACCCAATCTCAGATCCGATTTTAGCTCCATGTAACGCGCCATACTGTCTTCCTTCAATCATACCCAAACTACTTCTTTCTTCATAGCCTTCCTGATACCCTTCCCGGTGACACCGCTTCTGAGGAGGCGAAGTCCACTTCCGGGGGCAGACGCGCGGGGCCGACTTGTACACTTTAAATGAGCAAATTGTATGGTATGTGAGTTATGTCTCAATGAGGCTATTTTTTGGTTGTTTTTTTTTTTTTTTTATAATCTGCTTAAGTGAAAAGGAAATTTATTTA
This sequence comes from Aethalodelphis obliquidens, assembly GCF_003676395.1. Taxonomy (NCBI): domain Eukaryota; kingdom Metazoa; phylum Chordata; class Mammalia; order Artiodactyla; family Delphinidae; genus Aethalodelphis; species Aethalodelphis obliquidens. The sequence goes on along the minus strand of NW_020837984.1, from coordinate 16,252,552 downwards.
CTCTGACAATGGAAAGTCCAGGACAAAGACTTAACATCAGGAGGTTTTGGTTTTTATCCATCTCTCTCCTTGGTCTTTGGATGTATAAAATTCATTCTCAGACTCTTTGTGGTTGGTCACATGGCCATCATCAAATAACCCAGGAGCATGGAGTGTTTTGGTTGACAGACCTGGATCACATGCTTGACTCTTAGTGCTGCGGAAGAAGCTCTAACCAGATCACATGGACCAAAAATGTATGAAGGAGTGGATCCTCAACTGAAGTTTGTGAGCTATTTCAGGAGAAGAGCCAACAGATGCTGGAGCAGCAATAGATATTCAATATGGAGACAATCAAATCTTCTGAAAATAATGGTGTTTTTGCATCTTTGTTTCCAATATTTATGCTACCCAATTTTTTTTCTTGTTGCATTGTCTAGGATGTGCAGAACTATGTTGAAAAATGTAGCAATAGTATTCCTTGACTTTAATGGGAATGCCTCTAGTATTTTACCATTCTGGATAAAATGATGTGGATATAATTTGACACTCTTTTACCAAGTAAGAAAAATATCATTCTAGGCCTAGATGGCTGAAATTTTTTAATTAAAAGTTAATTTTGAATTTTATTAAATGTCAATTGCTATGATCATGAATTTACTCTTTTATTTGTGTAATGAATTACATGAATAAATTTTTTGACATTGGACAGTTTCTGTATTTCTGTGAATTGTTTTATAATGGAGGGGATGAACAGACCACTTTTCTTATAAAAAACAAGTAAGTTGTGACATTTTTCTATTTCAGGAGAGGTCCTGGTTAACGGAGAAAAATTTACATACCCGTGGAGGGCATATATGAGCCAAGAGTCAAGGATATGGCAGCTGGCTCTGTTTTCAGGCCCAACTTTTAAGCCTTTGCCTTTCCTGGACCCAAGACACTTACAGTAATCATGTAAGAGGCAAGTGCCCAGGATAGCTCAATCCACTGCTTGCTCCTTCTACATGACCTATATTAGGGATGGTCATGGGGGTAACAAACAGGATCAAGATCTGATGGAGTGAAAGAAGTACTCAGAAGACAGATGAGGACATGGTGCAGAGAGCCTGTGACTTACCTACAGTTACACAGGTTTTGAGCCCAGGTGGAATACCTCCAAAGCCTGAGCTCCTAGCCTCACCACTATACTATCCTGGAGATTGGTCTGTACTGCTCAGAATGAGGGCTATAAATTCCTTGGAATAGAAATTTCAGGGAAAGGAGGAACAACATCCTTGTTCCTGGCTGGGTCTGAGGTCTCTTCTGGTCCACAGAGCCCTTTTCACCAGGATCAGATGCATGGTTCCCTCCAATACTGCTGCCCAAATGGGTTCCTAAAGATCCAGTCCACCTATTCTCACACAACCCACAGTTTTGTAGAGAGAGAGAGTTTTTAGGAAAAGGAAAAGCTTATGGAAATCCCAGCCAGACTCAGGTGAGAAAGGACTGACCCCATCACAATGTCCATGCAGCTAACAGCTCTTATGTTCAAAAATGCTAGAGTGGACATCAAAATTAATGGAACCAGGGTTCCTTGGAAGCCTACAGGGCTTTGGTAATCCCTGAAAAGTCTGACTTGTCTTAGTTATGATGAAGGAAGTGTGGGAAAATGTAGGACAAACATTAGTAACATTTGAAGACAATGTTGGAAACCCTTGGGGTTAGCCAGCTCTTCCTAACAGAGGATGGTGTTGATTTCATGGGACTGAATAAGGAAAAATACCATTCATTCATATTTTTGATGAGTACTTACCTAGTTCCTTCTGTGTGCAAGGGATCCCACCAGCTGCTGGATGTACAGTGTTGAACACAGTAAACACGGCCCCTGTTTTGACAGAGCTTTGAGTCTAGTGAAAAAAGACAGTCAACAAGAGAACAAATTTCAAATTCTGCTAAGAGGGAAAAGAGAGTGTGCTACAGAAGAGGAAGAGAGGGGGTACACACATGGAAGTGTCAAGGGTGAGAAGAAGCCATCTCATTGAGGAGAGAGGGAGGCCACAGCATGGGTGAAGTCTTGGCAGTAGGAAAGAGCATGTTTTGTTCAAGGAACTGGAAGGTCAGTATAGCAGGAGCATCACGTGCTGGGGGAGACTCATGTGAAATGACCTTGAAGAAGTATCAGGGCCAAATCATGCAGGACCTCTTTGACCATGTTAAGGAGTGTGGATTTTATTCTAAGTGAGGTGTGAAGCCGTTGAAAATGTTTTTAGGCAGGTGAATAAAGTAATCTGATTTCTTTTTTTTTTTTAATTGCTCTAACTTCTTTGTGTAAAATAGATAGGAAAGGGCAGCATAGGAAATAGGGAAACTGGTTAAAGGCAAGTTCCCAAATGAGAAATTATAGAAGCTTGGGCCAGAATGGTGTCAGTGGAAATGGAGATAAGTAAATGGACTAGAGATGTATGTTGGGGGAAGAATCAATGGAACCTGCTGATGAAGACAGTGTGGGATGTAAGGAAATGTGGAGAAGCCATAATTATTCCCAGGTTTCTGGATAGAGCAGTTTACTAGATGGTGATGCTATCTTGAGATGGGAAAGCATGGGGGAGGAGTGATTCTTGAAAGGGTAAATCAAGAGTTCTATTTCAGGCATGTAGAAATTAAACATCTACTTTTAAAACTCTCTTTTATCTGGGCCTTACCCCGGGAGACACTTGTCTGATGAGGGTGGTGTAGGCTCTACTAGCCAGCCACCAAGGACTCGAGCACAGGAGAGCCCTGGAAGATCTCATCACCCACTCTTTGCCCCAGCCCCACAGTGGCTGTTCTCCAACAGTCTCATGGGGCCCCAAGTACCCCTTCCCCATTTCTCCATCTGGACAGGAGGATGGAGTTGACCCTGGGAGTGATTCTTGGCCTCTACTGGGAAACTGGCTCCCAGCAACCTCCTCCCCCTGTGTCAATTCTCTTCCCCTAAATGCTTCCCAGCTTCCCAGATTGTCTCCAGATAACCCGTAGCCTCTCCCCAGGGTGCAATCATCATTCCTAGGGTCAGTTCAGCTCCTTGTATCGCTCAGTGTAGGGAGAGTCATGAGTCCATCTGTCATCACCCACCTCCCTGGGAACTGAGGAGGGCAGAGAGCCAGACCAATGGGCAGAGCACATCTGTATCTCCTTGTTCAAGCCCAGCTCTGCTGGTTAATCTATGGAGAAGTCCAGCTGGGAAGTCTACAAAAATCACAGGAATCACTAGTTTGAGCCTCTGCCCACATACGCCCCCTCCCCATCACCATGAACATCCTGTTCGTCATCCCAGACTTAGCTCAAAGGTCACCTCATCTGGGAAGGCTTTCTAATTCCCAAACACATCTAGTCACTCTCTCTCCTCCACTTTGATCAGACCACAGTGGCAGCCTGATCATACTGTGCTGATAATGAAATGGCTTGGTTACCTCTCTCTCTTTCCATCAGATCTGTGCTGTCTAATATGGTGCCCACCAGTCACATGTGGCTATTTAAATTTAAATTAATTAAAATTGAGTAAAATAAAAATTCAGTGCCTCAGCTGCTCTAACCACATTTCATGTGCTCAGTAGCCATGTGTGGCCAGTGACTCCCATATTAGACATCACAGATTGAGAGCATCTTCTTGATCCGTTGAATAGCACTGCATTAGACTAAGAATTCCCTGAGGACCAAACTGGGTGTTATTCATCTTTGTGCCCCTGGCACCCAGTATAAAACCTGGAACATAGAAGATGCTAACTATATATGGACTGAATGAGTAGATGAGAGAATAAGTTCTGGACACCTCATGTCAAGAGGAATATGGATGGCCTGCATGAAATATGTTCCAAATACAGGAACCAAGAGAAAATATGATGTAGGGAAAAGACAGAGAGGACAACTCAGTGTGGGTAAGGTGGCCTTTCTGTGCCCCAAGACACTAGAATGCTGTTGCCAGTGCCCTTAAATAGCACCACTATGTCGGCACAGAGTTGCATAGGACTGCTCATACTACCAGCCTCTCCTCTGTGACATTTTTACCTCTCTGCCAATCCATGTCACCCATTGTCCTTGAAATCCCCTGAGAAGACTCCCTGACCAACCCCAGCTGGTCCTACTTTCCACACTCTGTCCAGCATCCCCAAGTATAATTTGAAGGAACTCCATTTGGCAGCTGTGGTCACTGTCCATTTTGTGTCCCAGTGCATGGCTCATGTCCATGACTCTGCCCTCTCCTTTGGGCTGAGCAGCCAACAGATCTCCAAGGATGAGGCCCCCTAAGACCTGGACTCCCCAGGGACAAAATTTTACTGATCAAGATGAGTAAGGACTCCCCCAAGGAGTCCTTAAGGACTTAAGGCAGAGGGCCCTTAAGGGAAAGAACATGAGATCTGATCTTGTGGGAACAATTCACCCAGAGCCCTGCCCACCATGGCAGACATGAAGCAGGGGTTCGAGGGAGCTCAAGACGATGCTACTTCTCCTGTACAATCTCAAGTGGACTTTATGCAACAGTTTCTCCTCAGGGCAGTGGCTGGGCCCTGGGTGAAGTGAGGGTCACAGGCCTGAAACTTGAGGATTTGAAGAAGTTGAATCTCCCCTCTGCCACTGCCCTGTGTTTTCCTGTATCAGCTCCCATTTCAGCACCTTGAGGATTGCTTTCTGAGAATCCAGGGGAGATGGATCGGGCAGGTCTGTAGTTCTGACTTGGCTATCTATGGGTTCCTCACTGACCCTAGAGCTATCCCTGCATCCACTGCTTCACAGAGACCCTCCTGCCATCAGGAAGGGCTCTCCGGCCCTTGCCTCTTAGAGCCCTGCTCTCATCCTGGGCCCATTTCTCTGTGGTCCCCTGAAGTTTATGCACAGAACTGGTGGTAGTAAAGATTTGCTCTGCCCTTGGAGATAGTTCAGCTTCTTGCCCTACTAGAAACTAGGCCATCCTCAACAACAGGCCCAAATGCCAAGATGGCGGCCCTACCAATGCCAAAGTTGTGGAGGGGGATGTAGTATTTAGAATGTCTTCAGTCATTCACCTTGTCCTTCCTCTAGGCTCTCAATATCACCCTCTTTGACACAAACACTATCCTTTAAAGGGGATAGCAGCTGTTCCCTTGGTCCCCTGAAAGAGGTCTGGTCCTCAGCAGCTCATCTTTGGAAGCTGGAGGGTAGGCACACCCCGTGCCCCACACACAATCCCTTCTCACTGGTTCTGTGTGACGCCCCTCTCATCAGAGGAAAGTCTCTTAGAGTCATGATTTGAAAGGCTCAGCACAGTTCATCTGTATGGGAACACACATCTGCTCATCTGCTATGAGGAGGCTTGGTCGCATACAATTTAGTATGAGAGGGGTCAGGAAAGATACTCTGAGCCTCAAATCTGGCTCGATGTTTTCCCCTCGATTCATTCCTTTGGGTTGAGACTTGGCCTCCCCAGACCCTTTTCTTTGAACAATGGTCTTCCTGCCTCCCCCAAGGGGCTCCTGGGGCTGGTACCACAGGAGAGCTTTGTGAATGCCAGGTGACTCTGTGAGTGCTCCTCGAAAGGGCACTAGGAGCAAGTGGCCATCTCAAAGCCAGCCCCTGTGCTCATCTCTCCCCAGCTGCCATGGCTGAGAGTGGAGGCTGTCTTTCCCATGTTCAGGGCAAAGGAGGGGAAGAGCTGGAAGTCATCAGGGTGTTGTTTTTGCCAGTGGAGCCCTTGAAGTGGAGACAGGAGAAAAACAAACAAACTCATGTCATCTCCCCAGGGTCCTGGAAGAGGTCCCTTTCACAGCCAGGAATGTGACAGGGAGTGAAGTCAGCCAGGAGGCTGCCTGCGGAGGGAGGGATGCAGGCAGCTGGGCCGAGGATCAGAGACGCAGAGCCGGGGAAGGGGCCAGAGCTGGGAGGTCCGCTGCCACCATAACCCCAGGAAGGGGCAAAGAGCCACGAGGGAGAGATGTGTCCCAAGGCTGGGAAGGCCCCACGGCACAGCAAGACTTGCATCTCAGCTGGGCCACTTACAGTCCACTAAAGGATCCAGCTGATGTTCTCCAGAGGTCATTGTTGTGGCAGAGATGTGGCAATAATTACAGGGATTTGCCGCTGATTCGCAGGGAGACCGTAATGGGGAAGGATAAGAGGGTTAGAAGTAGATACACAGAGAACAAAGAGGGTCCCAGGAAGGAGACCAAGTGCCAGGGAGGGGACCAGCCCCAGGCTGAGCAGCCGAGTGAGACCAAATGGTTGACAGTCAAGGTTAGGCTGAGCTTGCCTGGGCTCCCCAGGAGGCCTCTGATGGATCGAGGGTGGCCACGTGCACCACACTGCTGCTGTTTCAAGAACGCCGACCAGAAATCCACGGCATGTCCCAGCCTCACCTCTCTATCATGGGGCAGCACTGGGCCCCAGGCTCAGTTCTCAGCTCACCGCAGTCCCTAGGAACAGGGGAGGGGGCGAGGGGAAGATGTGGGGCTTCCCATACATCCCCCTCCCTCCTCCAAGCTACCGCCACGACTTTGAGACCGCAGGCGCGGCCCACCTGCTCCCCCTTTTCCCTGTGCATCTGAGGGGGTCTGAGATGTGCTCTGCTCTGGCTCCCAGCCGTGTGGGAAAGCTGGGCTACACCTTGTGGAGCCAGCAGCCCGATTCTCCCAGCAGCTCTCTTTGTAGCACTGGGATGGCTGTAGACAGTCAGGGACTCAATATCCCCTTTCTGCAAAATGGAGACACATCCCGACCTCATCTCACTCACAGTGGAGGGTTAACAAGAACCGGAGTTGCCGGAGCACCCAGGAAGCAAACTAAAGCATCTGAAGTATTCCAGGAGAAAGGCCTCTCTTTGGGAATCTTCTGCTGAAGATGCTGAATCCGTCCCCAGCCTGAGATGCGGCTGTCAGAGCATCTGCTCCAGCTTCTCCACGGGCAGGTGGGAGGACAGAGGCCCACCTGGATCACAGGCCAGCCTGCTCAGCATGGCTCTCAGGGAGGCCAGAGGAAGGGGTGCATGGGGAGAGGCAGGCCCATCCTCTGGCAGCCTTGTCCTTGTTCCTGTGTTCTGATAAGTGGGTTCTACCTGGTACCTGAGACCCAGGATCCACCCAAACCCATTCTCCGAGTCTGAACCTCCACCCTGAAATCGTCTTAGCACCGTTTTGAAGCCCAGACCTGGGCTTTGCTCTTGCTTCTCCTCCCAGAGGCCCAGGTTCCCTCTGAATCCCCAGCCCAATGGCCAGAGCCCCGTCCCTGCTCCCAGACTCCTGGCACACCCCACCTACCGCTCCTCCTGACTAGCTGGGCTCTCACTAAGATGCGAACCCTCTGTGGGCAGGTATCTTGGGTCTCTTGTTCACTGATGGATCCAAAGCTCCTGGAGCAGTGCTAGAACAATGGAGACACCAATATCTGTTGAATGTGCAGAGGCCTGAACCCACTGTAAAAGAATTGGTGAGAAAATAGAACCCATAGAGTGATGATGAACCCACCAGGAAAGACACTCTGGGGTGGACACCTGCATCTCACATCCCTTGCCCCTCACCACAGTTTGTCACCTCTCCAAAATGACTCAATCCATCCCACAGAGGACCACCTCCCCCCACCAGCCCAAGTCCTGTAGCTCTTCAATGCCTGATGGACTCCTCCAGCCTCGTCCAGCCTCTTCCTTTCTTCCTGGGTGCTCAGTGTCACCATAGCCCCAGGGACAGTCCCTAATCCATCAGGCTACAGGCTCACCCTCCATATGGAGCTCACCAGGCCCCATCTGGTGAGTGCATCCTCCCAGCCTAGGGTGTGAGTGCTCAGAGCTCACCCCTGTCTTGGAGGCTGTCTAGGGTGGGAGTTCTGGCTGGACCCAGCTCCCAAAACCTAATGACTCATCAAGGGATCAGGTTTGCTCAGCCTCCCTCAGATGTGCATTCCCAGTCCCTCTCCCCTGCCTCTCTCCCCATGTCCTTAGCATCCTCTTCCACTTGCCGGCTTCCCAGGGGTCCAGATCCAAGGCCATTTCCTGCTGCCAGCACCCAGACCACAGCGAGGCCACTATCTCTTCTCGCTGGGACTCCAGACCAAAGGAAAGGCCAGGACCTTATGTTCCTCCGCTACATTCCAGGCAGGACTCTAGCGGGAGAGGCAGGGAGGCCACCAAGGTGGTTTGAGCTCCTGGGAACAGCCCGGCTTCTTCCCTCCCACCCCACTCTGCCTTCCCATCACCTCTCAAGCTTTCTGCCTCTAAGTTGCCTGAAGGAATCTTGGCCCAAATCTTCACAACCCCTCCTTCCACTTCCTCCAAGGTCACCTCCTCTTCTCCCTCCTGGCAGGGCCCTGAGCACCCCCACTCACCCTGTCATTCCCTTTTCCTGTCCCTGAAAAGTATCCTGCTAGCTCAGAGATGTTAGAAAAGTTCTAATGAAGGTATAGCCCCAAATCATGACAACCCCTGCCATTTAAGGGATATCATCTCTGCACTGTTCCCTTCACCCCAGCACAGACAGACCATAATCCAGTGTAGAGAACACACTCCAGGGAGAGACTATCCCTCAGGCTGTCCCCTTAGCCTCAGGCTGTCCTGCCCTGGACACAGATAGGGCCCTAACTCTGGTCCTCATTTGACCCTACCTGTCCCTTCACAATGACCCCAGGCCCCTCCAGCCAACTCTCAAGTATGGGACACAAAGCACTTGAGAGAGCACATTTTAGAGGCTTTTGGAGACCGTCCTCACAGCCCACCTTGGGTGGGAAGGGGCTGGTCTCCCACAGTTCACTGCCTCATAGAAACTCTTCTGACATCAGGAAGGGCTCTCTGGCCCTGAGCCCTTCCAGGCCTGCTCTCATCCTGTCCCCATTTCTCTGTGCCCCACTGGCTCGTATGAAGGTTTGGAGGGTGACGTATTTACCGTGTCCTCAATTATTCACCCTGCCTGACCACTGGGTTGATTCAAGCGCTATCCCTTGTATAGCTGTGCTCCTCTCTTAGGCCTCTGATCCCATTCAGCTCTCCTGAGGTCTCCATGGGTCTCTCTCTTGACCCTTGCTTGGATCCCCACCAGCACTCTGAGTCTCTCTGAAGTGTGGATGTCACTTCTTCCATGCTTATCTCATCCCTGGAGCCCATGTGGGCTCCTGAAACACCATGTACTGTCATGGCCTGTCCTTCTGGATATATCTGGGTCTCTGGTGTGGTAGAAACACTGAAGATGATCCCTGAGGTGGCCAGAGTCCCAAACACCTCATTTCCTGCCCCAATTCTTTCCCTTCCCTTTCCCCAACTGCCTAAAAATGTGCCTCTTACGGATTTGTTGAAATAATAATAATTTCTGTTAAAAATGCAAGCTGTTCTGCAAAGGCTAGGCCCTTCCTTCCCTTCCTCATATTGACCTTCTATCTCTACCACCTGACCTTTACAGAACTTAATTAAACTGCAAAAAGATGGGGCATCTCTACTGCTGTTCTTCACCAACTCCACCTTATGTTTCTCTGTTCCTTCATTTGCCAAATATTGATCAACACCTGCAATATACAAAGTGCTGGGCACTTTCTGTCTTCTTTCTTCTTTCTCCATTAAAAAAATACATATTTATAAAGTAGAGCCAGGGATCCCAGACCAAGATAAAGACTGACCAAGGATAAAGCTGGTCCATCCCAGGACTGAGTGGGGCACAGAAGTTGGTGTGCGGAGTGGAGACTAAATTCCAAGAACCCCTTCTGAGTTAACATTCCAGTGGGTACCTGCCTCTCCACTGCTCGCTAATGAAGCCACCATTGACCAGCAGCCCCTCCCCACCCCCAATCCACTTGCGTTCAGAAACCAGGGAGAACCTTCAGAACACAAATCAGATCCACATCCTTCATGGTGCACAGACTTCTGCATGATCTGGACCCTGATGACCCTCCCGTCTCATCTCAAGTTGTGTGTCCTCTCACTTGCCACAGACACACGGGCTTTCTTCGGGACGGCCACGTGCCCTCTTCCATGTGCCTCCCTCACAACTTCCACACGTGCTCTTCTCCACCACACTTCTCCGCACCCCCACTCTCTTCTTCTTGCCAACTTTTTCACATCATTCACATTTCAGTGTAAATGGTACTTCTTCAGAAAGGGGCATCTAACCTGACCTTCAGGTGAGATCAATACCCTGTTGTATGTTCTCATCATTGCCCTTAGCGTCATGAAACTTCAATAACCATTTTTGTAATCATGTCTCTTTTCCTCAGCTAGAATCAGCATCTTGAGAAAGGGGTCCTGTCTGGGTTGGCTGAAGACATTGGGTTCACTCAGGTAGCTCCAGGCCTTTGTGGGCAAGAGCTCCAAGGCCTCTGACACGCTTCTAACGGACCGGTTGAAGCCCGCATGTCAGATCAGAGCAGCAGAGAGGGAACCAACCTGGGTTGGAGATGTTTCTCCAAGTACGTTTAGGCCAGCGCTCCCAGTAGCCTGTACAGCACATTTGTGAGATTAGGAAAAGATTCTCCTTTGCCTGGGATGCAGGGAGTGCAGCCCAATAGCAGCGCACAGGCCTTCATGAGTAGAGTCAGGCCTGGCTGCCTTTCAGCTCCAACCTACCCGTGGAGCAAGTGCCTTTTTGCAGGACATGCCCTGATTAAGACCCAGGTACAAAAACGAGCTAATGTGCAAGCTAGCTAAAGGCACTGACCCATGTTCTGAAACTCTGCAGCTTTCTCAAGACCCAGTTGGGGCTCTAGAAATTATGTCCCCTCTTCTCTCACAGGGCCTTTGAAGCCTCTCTCAGAGTTTTATTTCCTAATCTGGCTCTGCCAACATCTCAGGCCCTTCCACAGCTCTGGCCACTTTCCCTCCCTTCGTTCTTCCCAAACTAATGATTTGCCCTCCCCTACTCTCTTCCCACTTCTGCTGACACCTGTCATGGGCCTTACTAAGAATCATGTTTGAGGAGGGGGCTCACGCCTTGGGGACAAGGCATCCCCAGCCCTGAATACTCCACTGAGCTCCCAGCTATGCTTCTGCAATTCGTGACAGCAGGTTGCAGGAGTGAGAGGGACGTGCCTCCATTCAGGTGGGGGAAACATAGGTGTGAATTCCAAGAGCAGGGTTCTGGGGAGCAGCAGAGAAGCCAGTATTGCATGCAGCTGACGAGCAGGAGAACGCACATTGTGTGATAAAACCACTGCAGCATTCCCAGTCCTCAGCAAGTTCTGGATGACCACTCAGCGAGCAGCTGCACTGCAGCTGGGACAGCTCTGGCCCTCCCTGTCCTCCCCATGTCTGACCTCCGCAGGACCCAAGGATCACACTGCCCCCCAAGCCAGCAGCCTGTCGTCAGCATCTTATTTCACTCTCTCCCCATCCTCCAGCTCCGACCGTGCTCCACAGCTCATTCTCCCAGGGTGTCTGAGACAGAGCAAAGGCACAGTGGGCCCCTCCCAACTAAGGTGGCAGATGACAAACACTCCAAGCCCCATCAAAACGGAGCCTTTGGCCCCTGGAGGTCTTCCCCACATGTTGCCACAGGGATTCAGTCTGGCCACATGAGGCTGTAGACATCTTGCTGTCCGTGTCCTGCTTCCTAGCTGCTGGCACTCTCCAGAGCTGAGGGAGCATGCCGCTGGAGCTCCCGGAGACCCAGATCTGTGGCTTCTGGCCTGAAGTAGTGTGAGAAATGCCTTCTCTTCCCTCCACAAGCTGCCCAACCTTTTGTGGGCCTTTTCTCCCATTCTGCCTTTAAAGAGGCAGCTGGCGCTGACAGCAGAAGCCCCTCATTCTTCTTCCACTTCTATCCTGGCTCTAGTTCATCAATTCTTGTCAAGAAAGGAACTGAAGCCAGGGGTTCTAATCTTCCCAGCTCAGAGAATAATTTGCTCAGAAAACCCCTCTTCCCTTGGGAGCTTGACTTTGTTATTAGGTTATAATGGGAAGGAGAAATCCAGGCCAATAGACTTGCTCGCCATAGAGATCTGGACATATCTTAGCTAGCAACATCAACTTACTGCAGTCAAAACCATCATCTTCAACACCACGATCATCACCACCACGAATATGGTCATGAAAACCATTACCACGATTGCCACCAGCCAATGAACATCATCGATCTTGTCATCCCCCTCATGGTTATTGGCTTCTCCATTATTTTCACCATGATTATTATTAACAACACCAACAGTCATTACCACCTCCACCACCACCTCCACCACCAGCAGCACAATCGTCCCCACTTATTATGAACATCTCCACCACAGTCATTGCTGTACCACTTTCACCAACATCCTCATCATCACCCTCATCAGTTTTAGCATCAACACCACAACAATTACACACTCACCATCTCCTTCACAGATATCGTTACCACTGCTGTCATCAAGCATGACCAGCATCGAATCACTCTTACCTTCACCATTACCACCACCAAGCATCACTTACCCTCTTTATTCAGATGATGTTCTCTGTAATGGATTCTATGAAATTAAGCTCTATTCTAAAAATCTATACTAAACACAATCTATGAGTTTAACAATCAATGGGTTATTCAAGTTGAATTAGTTGACTTTTGCTGTATAATGAACAAAACTGGTGGCTTAAAACAACAAATATTTAATTATTTGGCATATGATTCATGGGTCAGTTCTCCTGGTCTGGGCTGGCTCAGCTGATCTCCACTAGGCTTCCTTACGCATCTGTAGTCAGCTGATAGGTCAGGTAGCAACCGGATGAAGGGTGGTCTCGCTCACATCTGATGGGCACCTTAGTTCTCCTTCATGTGGCCTCTCGTCCTCCAGCGGGCTAGCTCAGGCTCATTCACACAGTGGTCCCAGGGTCTAAGCTTAGCAAAAGGGCAAGCCCCCATGCACAAGGGTGCTTTCCAAGCCTCTACTGACATAATGTTTGTTAACGTCTTATTGTCTAAAGTAAGTCACAAGGTTGGCATAGATTCAAGAGATGGAAAAACAGACCACCTCCTGATGGGAGTATCTACAGTGTCACTTTGCAAGGGCATGGATTCGGGGAGAGGAAGAATTTATGGCCATTTTACAATTTACCATACAGTGGGCTTAGAAAAAGTAGAAGACCTATTCTTTACAACCAAGAGCACACACTGGCTAAGAAGGCACTAATATAATGCACCTTTTTATTCAGAGGAGTGCCCTTGGAGTAGCTTCCAGAACTGGAGTAACTTCCTACCCAGAGTCACTGAGTCCTTTCATTTTGCCTAATTCAACTTCTACAAACCCCTCAACTCGTCACCTTCCTCTTCTGTCTCTCAGATTTCCTTCCTCTCTGGCTTTCCCTGGTCTCTAAGGGCCATGACTCTGCAGGAGCCCCCTCTTCATCCTCCTCTTCCAGAGACTCTTTCTATTTCTGCTGGACACGGCTTATGAAACCTCTCAGATTCTCTCAGACCCTCAGCCGCTTACCCCCCCTCAGCTGCCACCACAGTCAACTGACTCCACACATGCTCACACAGTTCTGTTGTCTGAGTTTGACCAGGTCCCCCGCCAGAGTTTCAGGCTCTACTGCACTTTCGGTCTTAGAAGAAACATCAACATGCAGAGTGTGGGCTCTGAATTCATAAGCAACTGCTGAAGGAGCTGAGGGATACAGTCAGGACGCTCAGGTTAATTAGCGCCCTATGAGATGGATTTTGGCAGAGAGAAGATGGGAGAGGACTTCAGATAAAATTCTCTTTCCTTTCCCTTTCTAATGGACTGTTCTAAGGCACACTTTTTCTGTACAGTCTGTCCAGAAATGTCCTGCCTGGCTGATGGGATGCACTTACATCTTGATCGGCTGTGTCTCTTTGCAGCTCATCAGGCAGCAATGGTCAGTGCAATAACTATCATCTTGCATTGGTCCCCATCCTTTACTGCTTCACTTCCACGTTGCTTCACTCTTGCTGCTCCGGGTTTGCACCTCCCAAATAAAGCAGTAGCACTTAAGTCTTACCTCAGGCTCTATTTTCTAGGGAACCCAAACAAAGACATCATCTTAAAGGAGTTCATAGCCAGGGATGTCTTAGGAGGAAGCCAAGGACATCAGGGGGCTAAGTGGTTATGCCTTCTAGCAAAAGAAAGCTGCAAAATTGACAGATTTTTTTGTGGCGTTAGACAGTGGAGGGTGGGACAACTTCCCCCCCTCAAAAAAAAAATAGTAACCCATTTCTAGGAGGCCAGGGCTTGGGGATAAGTGTCTAGGAACTCAAGTCCCTGTTGTCCCAGCTCCCTGGGGAAAAGACTTCCTTTTGATTTTCCCTTTGCCCTGACACAAGTACTCGGGTGCAGGCCCAAAGATTCTTAGTTGTGCTAAGTATTAGGACTAGTCTCTGCTTTCTATCTGAGCCGATGGGTGTGAAGTTTCCCAAGTCCAGAGATCACCTGGCAGCTCCTCGCAGACCAGGACTTTGACTTCCTCATCAGGCTAGGTTTTCCCAAAGGCAGGAAATATGTGGCTCCCCCTAAAATCCAGCCCAGGATGACTCAGCTGGTCAGGAGGACAGAGCCCAGCCATGCGACTGACGTAGACTCTGTCTGCTCCTCTCGCCGCTGGTCATCTCCACCGTCCCCAGCTGTGTCCTGGCCTCCTCTCTCCTTCCCAGGGTCCGGCTCTCATCAGAGAGCTCACCACCATGCTCCCCTCAGTCTTCCCTGTTGGAGATTGAGTTATGTACATGGAGTTGTGGTCCCCTTTGTCCTTCTGTGTGTGTTCATGAAACTGGATGAATGAATTTTCAACAAGGTTCAGAGATACAACAACGCTAGCAAGTAACCCCACAAAGGCATTTATACAGTGGGAAAATATTTTCATTTGAAGAAATTTAAAGCCCCTCACTCTAATTACTTTGCATTTGGGTTTCCCAAAGGTCCCAGCAAACCAGAGACAGGTCATTCAATGTTTCAGTCCTTGTGTTGCAGGACTGAGACTGAGTCCATGCCTGGAGAGGGGCGGGTGGTCACTTGGCCCTGGTCTCTAACTTAGGGCAACGACAACTCCACATCCGTCTCCTGAGCAGCTCTCCTGCCTTTAAAGACACCTGAGTCTAAAACAGAAAACAGACAAATTATCACTGCTTGCCCATTTCTACCCATGGCCCAACAGCTTTTGCAGGAATCCTCCTTGCAGCTCACCCACACCCTCTGGCTGTAGTTCAAGCCTGTTTCTACCTGCCAATTCGAAGTGAAACTTGGTGCTCTGCGGCCATGCTCCACTCATTGGCTCTGGTTTGCAGGGGCACAGGGTTTAGCTGACTCCTTGGAGCTCTGGTTAACACTGAGTTCTACTTAACACTCAAAAGTCCAAGAGCACCGGCCAGGCGAGGCTGGGTTCTGTCCTTTCTCCTGCTAGGCGTGCTCTCAGCAGGCACGGCTAGGTCTTTGGTTGCCAGTGTCCTCAAGGGCAACTGCTGAGGTGTGGCATGGGCTGCTGAGACCCATCCCTAGCACAGCAGGGTATGGGCTGCTGGGACCAACCAAGGTCACGCAGCATCTCTGGAGGGGCAACTCTTCTGTTCTTGGGTCCATGGTGAGATGAGTCCATCTGCCGATGATATTAAATCATAAAATACAGTGCTCAGGGCATGGTGAAACTTTGCAATGCCCTGTCCCTGTTGAAAGCCCCTTCGATCTGATTGGTTTGGGATCAAGGACAGACACCAGGATTCCTCCACTAGAGCCCTCAGTTCCCCTTTCCAGACTAATGACTACATTTAGCATACAGCAAGGAAGACAGGTCAAGACCTTGTGTTTGCAAACAAGACAGCAGGGGAAAGGGGAAGGGAAGAACCATCTAAGGAGCCGTTAGCATATATGTTATCCTAGTAAACACTCAGAATGGCCCAGTGAGGTAGGCTGGCCATCCCCATTTAATCTTAGAGGTGGTCTTAGACAAAGTTCAGGTCTCTTCTTTCCTTCTGGAAAGGAGGAATGATGGAGGGAGAGAGAGAAAGTCTTTGGTAACAAGCGGTCCCAGTTCAGCAGCAGCCGTCGGGGTTTCTCCAGGCCCCACCACAACTCTCACCCTACCCAGTAGGCTGCTTTATAGCTGTAAATAACATGACAGCCTGTCTCCAAGCAGACTCCAAGGAGAGAGATTGATTACCTCTTATTCTGAGAAGCTTCACCAGGGCTCCTTCTCCCTGTTTCTGTGATACTGTTGATCTCCCCTCCCGTGTCTCAGCTTCATGCCCAGATGCTGTGGGAATTGCTGGCGTCCCGTCTAGGTATGACTACGCCCAGAGGAAGACAAAGGACCTGTTTTCCTGTGTCTCTGTCTTCAGAGTGAGGAATCATTTCCTGGAAGCTCCCAACAGACCTCTCTCATATCCCACTGTTCCATAAAGGGATTATTGTGACAGCTAAATTAGAGCAGCAGCTGGGACCAGGTAGGCCTTCTCTAAAGGCAGCTCCAAACCTGCCTGGAGTAGCTCCTCCAAGCGCCACCTCACACCAAGCAGCGTATGGGGAAAAAAAGGAAGGGCCCCTACCATCCTGCCTCAGGGGCTCACGTCCAACAAGGATGCAAGACAAGACAACATAGATGGGTACGTGACTAGGCACAACCTCAATGCTTAGTTCTCAGGAGTTAGACAGGAAGGCTCTAGAGAGAAGGTGGGGCCTCTGCTGGGCCTGCAAGAGGCCTTTCACTGGGGCTGAGACACAGAGGCAGGACTGGGCTGGACACTCGAGAGACCGTGTGGAACTGAGCAAGTTGGGTAGGAAGAGGGGGACACAAGATTAGGAGGAAAGAGGAGGCCGATCTGAAAGGAGGGGAGGCTTGAGCTTGGGCTTGAGCTCAGAGTCAAAGAAATTAAGCAGCTCTCATCTCGGCCCTGGGTCTGGGCAGACATCGTCCCTCGCCCAAACCGCATATACCCCATAAAAGGTTTTCTCCGGGTAAGACCCCGTGAGGACGTGCCGGGGAAGCCAAAGGCCAGTACAGGAGGACAGAGCAGCTGGGAGTCTGGAGATGGCCCCGGACAGACCGTGAAGGTCCCCCCCAGGAAGCTCCTGGCAGGCGAGAGGCACCAGCACCCCTGCATATTCCCTCAGGTCCATGATAATTACCGTGGAGACGGGAAAACTAGGGAGAGTGTGCCCCCCACTGGCCAGCTAGGACAGGACCTCTGCGAGTGCAGGGCTCAGGCCAGGCCGGCGAGGCCTTCAGGCTTTAGTCCATCTCCCCCAGGGGCTGCCCCGTCTGGGGAAGGACTGCAAGCCTCCAGGCCGTGTGACTTCCTGGCCCTGGGGAGGATCTGTGGGGCCTCTCCCTGTCTGGAACTTAATTTATGTGCTCCCACTGCTGCCGACCAGGCTTTGCCCCTGTGGTCAGAGAGCCAGGGACAGAACAACCTTGGTGTGCACACTCAAAAGGGAGTCTATCAGAAGTCTCTCTCCCTCCCCTGATATTAGGGTGGTGAAGTTCCCAAAGATGGCACTTTTCAGAGAGAAGAGGCTGTTCCTTCAGAAGGCAGGAGTCTGGAGAGCTCTGAAGGATCTTCTGAGAGAGGAATCCCAGCAGGGTGGGAGGGGAGCTTCGTCCCAAGGATCCTCCAGCTCAGTGGACTCCAAAATTGAAGAGAAAACTCAGGTCTCCCCCAGCCCAAGAGAGACTGGGGCTCCCTCCATATGTGAGAGGCTGAAGGCCAAGGTTTTCTGGCCTCTAGCTTTCCCTCACTCAGGTGTTCCGGCTTCTAAGGGAACCTAGGAGTTGAATGAGTTAATTATTTTCTCTTACACGGGAGAAATCATGCCTTTTACAAAGGTTTCCCCAGACCTTTCAAAACATAATGACGTTCCCCATCACCTTGTTTTTCTTCCTCACCTAAATCCCTCCTGCCGCAGTTTAAGCCTCTGGGACAGAGTGACGTGCTAGGCCAAAGCTGAATGTTTCTGTCTTAAGAGGGCCGCAGCTTCTGGGAGAGACAGGCTAGACCCTCCTCAAAGGAAAGAGGCCTGCAGCAGACAAATATACAAAGTAGAGCAGAAATCATAAACACATTTTATTTCTAAATAATTTTAAAACCACTGGCCTTGTAGCAAATTGGAATATATTTGCAGAATCGACTCAGAGAGATTTTTTTTTTACAGCAACATATGAAAAATGTCATTTAAACATCCACCAACAGCTGCACCACATGTTGGGCTCTTAGGAAAACACGTTCATTCTTTTCATCAAAGTCCCTTGATTAATGTTCCACTTTTCTTTGACACTTTTTCCATAGTTTGGGGGGGAAAAAAATCAAAGGCTGTACTATTATCTGGAAGAAAATTAAACCAATAAGATTTAATGTCTGCTGTATTCTACAGTCATGGTAAAAAATATCGTTTAGGCCTTGGGCCAAATGCAAATGAACATTACGAAGAGGGTACATCCCTGCGTGAGGCTTTTGGGAGGCGTGAGGCTGGGGCAGACGGGGTGGGGGGGGGGAGCAGAAAGAGCTGGGGCTGGGGAAACAGTGGGGTGGGCTGGCGTGAAGGTTTTGGGGCCAGAGGAAGGGAGGTGGGAGCAGGTCTGCGCAGAGGAGATTCTCCTGGCTGCCAACCCCAGGGCGGGGCAGCGGGGTAAAGAGTGCGGAGAAGGGTGGGGACCCGTATTGCCCACCTGCAGCAGGGCCTCCTGTGATGCTGGGATTTTGTGAATGGGACGGGCAGAGGAGGGAGACGGATGGAGCAGGAAAGAGGGAGGAGAAAGCAGCAAGAAAAGCAACTGCGCCAGTAGGAAGGCTAGGCAGATGGAGTGAGGGGAAATCGCAGCGTGTCTGGCACAGCAGCTGATGCTGCAATTTAAAGGTCAACTCAGTGGAAGAGGAAGAGAAAAAAGGGGGAGGGGGTGGTGTTGAAAAGACTGCCTCTGCAGTACGGCACTTAACCCCTCCCGTGCCCATGCAGCCCCACTTGGTCCTTTCTCTTGACTTGATGTCCTCTGAGTTCTGGGGTCCCCCGTTCCTGGCCCCCATCCCCCAGTGTGGGATCTGGAGGCTGCAGACCTAGCTCTGCCTCCTTCTGTTACTTCATCAGAGTAGAAGCCAAGTAACCTCCCAAACCTTAGTTTCTTCATTCATAAAATGGGGATGATAAAACCTAATCTCCCCAGTTTATTATAAAAGTTAAATTGTATGACGGTGTGAAGGCTGGGAAAACTCATTAAAAAGTTGCAAATCTTTCTGGGCTTCTCTAAAGAAAGTGGCTTGAATTCCTTTCGGGAAAAACGTGTCCCTTTGTTCTAGGAAAACCACCATTTGGACAAATAAAAACTAGTAGCCATCCTTTGTCCTAAGGCACCCTCTGTCCTTGGAGACAACTGGTCACCCTTAGACTGAAGGCTGTGAGGATGACATCTGCTCGCTTTCTGCTTTCCTCTTTGTCTTTCACCAGTTTATTTTGTAAATGAGTAAATCTTTTAGCAGAATATCTCTCTCTCTCCTCTCTCCCTCTCTCCTTGCTCCCTCTTTCTCCCCCCTCCCTCTCAACTGGCTGAGTTGCTTCTTGGGGAGGAATGTTACTTTTCTCTGCATGGATTTGGGCTGCTTTGTGCCTATAAATTATAGCAAGTTCTTGAGGAGCTATGGAGGTTTTTGTTGGAATGGTTTTTTGCCAGAGGGCTGAAGAGGAAACCCCAAGGGCTACAGGAAAGACTTGCAGGCGTGGGTTTCAGCTCAGGCTGGGGGAGGCCATATAAAGTACATGGACAGGCCCACAACTTCCTGCTATGGTGCTACTGAAGGATGAAAAGCCCAGACTGAACCAATGTGGTGCTCTCTTGCCATGCAGGGGCCATGGGACAAGCCCACACTGCCTATTGTCTATGGCAGGACAGAACACAGGACACGAGGGGGGTCCGGAGACCATTCTTGTACTCCCAGGCCTGCTGCTGGGCTAGAGTACCCTGGTCTCATGGAATTGGCCCAAGGACTGACTGGAACCCAACTGGCCCCTTGCTTCCCTTCCATTATCCCCAACTGTGCATTGAGTCTAAGTTAAAGTCATAGCCTAGACTCTACTGTGATGGAAGAGCCACCTCCTGCTCCTCCCATCAAGACATGGCTTTGAAAGGCTTCAGTTGGAAAGACGGGTATGGCCACGGTGCTACGGCTGGTGATGGGGAAGGTGGAGGGGCCTTCCTCAGAGCCCCCACCACTGGGGCTGCAGGTAGCCACGTTCCAAGCCAAGAACTAGGAAGGTTACACTTCTTCCTCTGGTCTCTCGAGTATGCTAAAGGCCTCCTCTCCTTTGAACCCACAATGACCAGGATACTTCAGCCCAGGACAGGTTTGCTCCTAGGCTGAGCTATCTGGTTAGATAGTAAAAAGGGGCCCCAGCCTCTTGGCAGGCAAGGAGGACAGTGCCTTGCTTTCTGTCTTTCCTCTGTCTTCCCTCAGTCCGTGGTCCCTTCTTCCTTGCAATGAAGGCTGAGCCTCTCTTAGAAGGTGGGGCCTTTCAGCGCAAGGAAGCTCAAGTCTACCCTGAGCTCTACGCTGGTTCTGGGTGTGTCAGCACTTGGCAGGGTGGGGTAAGGTTGCTCGGAAGAGGTGCCCAAAGAGGATCAGTGCGTGGAGACGGGAATGGGCCTTGACCTTATGCCTGATGGGCAGCAAGGAAACTCGAATTCAGGGCCCTTTGGCAGCCACAGGCCTAGCACACGGGGGCCCTTGTCAAGGGAAGAAGCTCCCTTTGTCCACTTGAGGGCTGTAAGAGAACCCCTGGGGAGAGCAGCACTCTTTCATAGTGACCACCAGGGGGCTCTGGGGGACCCCGCAAGAGCTGCTCCTGGAGGAGAACCTTCAGTGACCCCTGGCCGGGCCTGTAGCCCTAGAGCTAATGAGAGAACTTAAAATTGACTAGCAGAGAGGGCACTCTCTGTCTCCACAGGTATGTGATGGAGGCTGAAGGAGGCTGTCTTCCAACAGGGGAATTTGTTTCTCATGTAAAAGTTTGACATGGGTCCACCCTGGTCCAAGATCCCGTTGACATGACCCAGGCAAACTGACACTGTGTTCCCATTAGCTGTTCGGCACACACAGCACTCTGCCACCAGCCATCCAAGGGGCAGTGAAGACTCAAACCCACCAAGCCTGTGAGAGACAGACACAAGTTTCATTCATAGTCTCAATATAGCCAAATGTAGCTGTTGGCAGCTCCTTGCAGATAATTAGAGAGACAGCTCACATTTGCCTAAAATAACTAAAGAATTGAAGGAATAAAACCTTTAGTTCCAGGGCGAAGGAAACCTGGGGGTTATGATATGTCAACACATCATAAACTGCAGAGGAGCCTGAGGGCAGAGGCAACATCTCCCTGGTTGGGACAGAGGCTTCCCCAGGGCAGAGTCTCTGTCCCCTGCCCGACACCACCCACCAAACTGAGGGTGTTTGAAAGAGCTGATGGGCCCATCTCTCAGGAGCCTAGCTGCTGGCCGGGGCCCCTGGAATGGGTTCTGGGCTGGAACACTGCACCCCTGCAGTGGTCCAGATGAGAGGCAGCCTGTGGCAGGCCCCAGCTCCCAGCAGCATCTGGTCCCCTCTCAGCAGCCCTGCCCCTAAGGCCACAAGAGAACGTTATCCCACCAAGAGTGTCTGGCACACGGTGCTACTGACGGCCCTTCTCTACTCAGCATTTTCGAGAGCCACGTGCTCCTGGTACACAAGCCTCCTGTCCCTAGGGAGAGCTTGCACCACCCACCCCCAGCCTCTGCCTCCTTCCCAGAGTGAGCAGGTCTCCCTGACTCCCCGGGGTCCCCAGTGCCAGCTGTAGCCGCTTCTCTAGGTCACTCTCGTCTGCAAATCTTCCAGCTGCTTGGCCCACTCTCCAGCCTGAGTCGTCCCATGTGCCAGGCCCGCTCTGGGCAGCGGGGACGCAGAAGTGAGCTGCCCTCTGTGGACCTCCTATTCAGGATGCTGACAGCCTCAAGAATCCTCTAGGGTTTTGCTTTCCAGAGATCTGTCCCAGATCACAGATCCTGGCAGAGACTAGAGGCTATGGCTGAGGGCAGGCTGTTGGGACAAGGAGGGGCAGTCAGAATCAGGCTTGCCTGGGATGGGGCTGTCAGACTGTTTGGGGGTATCAGCCAGGAAGCTGGGAGGCAGGGAGAGAGGGGAGAGGATGCACCAGCGGCCAGGCTGGGCTCTAGGTTTATAGCCTCTCGGAGTTGGGTTGGGTTCAGAGAGGAGGCATATTGATTAAACTCACACTGAGATATGTGGGCCTCACATCTGGGTCTTAGCCCAGACTTCAGCACTCACTCACTCACTCACTCTCTCCTTCCTTCCTTCCAGCCTGTTTCCTCCTCTGAAAATCATAAGGATCACCCCTATCCCTGACCTGCCCCCTTACAGGGATGCAGTGAGGATCACGTGTGATAGAAAGACCACTATGAACATAAAAGATGTTATTCTCCAGCTCATACTCACATAGCTGCGGGAGGGGGAGCCCACTACCTCTCATGAGGAAGTTGAGTGTGTTGAGTTGGTGTCTTCACTGAGTAGCTCACAAGAAGCACATTGCAAAACCAGAGAAAAAGGCGAATGCAGCTCGAGGCTTCAGCTGGAGACCGGCTCCGCCCAATCAAGACCATGACTAGGCAGAGGACAGACCCCAGAAAGCCAGAAGGTGATGCTCCTTGTTTTGGAGACTTCCCTAAGCGACTTTCTCAGCCCTAGCCAAACACCTCCCTGGCCTGAGCCTCCTCTGTCCTTGCCCGGTGGCACCTGCATGTCTGCTAAGGTCTGGGACCCTGTCACCCACTCTGAAGACCACACATCTGAGAAACTAAATAGGTTCTGCTTGTGAGCAGCGGTTCTGCCCTGAGCTGCCCCCAGGAAGCCTAAGGGACATCTCCCTCCACGCAGGAGACAAACCCCTGAGAGGGGGGACGACCTCAGTGTCCCCTCGAGGAGGAGATCCCTGGGAGTGAGGGCATCTGGGGCAGCCCAGGGGACAGGGATGAGAAGCAGGCAGCAAAGGCAGGCAGCTGGTTCAGACCCGTGGCAGGAAGTCACAAACAAGATTCATCCTGGAAAAATGCAACTAATGCTGCACAGCTGGGGCCCGCTAATCAGAAACACAGGCCCAGAGGTGGCAGCAGGGACAGGCCCAGAGGGCAGGGCCGACAGCGAGGTGATAATTGGCAGCAAGGTCTAGGTCTGTCTCCCCACCCTCTCCGGCTGCTGTTTGGAGACAGAGGCTGTCACACTGCGATCTGAGAAAGGGGCAGCTTCTCAGCCCCTGACCTGTCTGCCTGGAGGGGGACGCGTTGCTTATCCATAACCCTAACACCAACTTAAATAAGAGCTGAAGCCTTGCCCGGTCTCCAGAGGATGGAGTCGGGCACGGTGACCTTTACCTCTTCGCCTCCCTGGTGACAGTCCCCCCAAACCCTTGAGGTGTGTCCCCCCATCTCCCAGCACAGCCGGCCATCAGGAGAGTTTCAAGATATGCCTCTGAGCCCTCAGTGGGCTCCTCTCTATCTGGGCACAGGATCTGTCCCCTGGGAAATGCATGAAAGGGAAGGGGTTCTGGGGCTGAGGCTATGGGGGGAAGGTGAAGGGCTGAGCTGGGCCAGAACCCCAGCAAGAGCCATTTCTTTGAGCTCAGGAAGCATTTATGAAGCTCCTGCTGTTACTTGCATGCCACGCTCTGGGCTACAGGTGAATGCAGTCTCTGTCCTCAGGGGATCGCAGTCTAGTTGAAGAGAGAAACAAGGAGAGAGGAGCTTTCACCAGAGGTAAGAGCCACGACAGGAAGGCCCCCGGGAGCCGAGGGCTAGGAGAGGGGCCCCTGCACCCGCCCAGGACCAGGAGACACAGGGTGCCCACTGGGGTCCTCCAGGACCCCGGGTGCTCTCCTGCTTCTCATTCCCCCCTTCCCTCCCCTTTCCCGAGCTTTCCGTCTGCCCTCGGCCACATCTGCCCTGGGGCAAGTCTTTGGGGCCTCAGCCTGGAGACAGAGGATGGAGGGCCCTCTGCAGGGGAGAAGGGACCAGCCCTGCAGAGCCTCAGCCCAGAGGCTGTCCCCTCTGAAGAGATCTCTCAGTCTCTGTGCTCCCCCGACCCTCAGCCCCTCCTCTGCCCCAGACCCTGCCCGGCTCCACGTGTAATCACAGCAGCCAGAGGAGGAGAGACATTGGAAAGGCCACCTGGCCCAATGGCACCCATGCCAGGATCCCCTCTGGGCATTACCAGCTTCTGCTGGAGCACTTCTGGGGACGCAAACCCCAACATCTGAAGGCATCCAAGAGCGCTTTTGACAGCTCTGAAGGAGCAAAAGAGCTTCCGTGCCCTCCAGGGGCCAGAATCCGCCTCCCTGACTCTTCCAGTCTCAGGTTCCAGAGCTAGGCTCTGGGGCCTCATAGGAGAAATGTTGAGGAGCACAGCTAACGTGGTTCTAGCTACCTCCCTTCCCAGGACGCGCGCCCCTCCCAGCCCTGCTGCCTCAGGGACCTCCCAGTCACCCCCACCCCCGACCCCCAGGGCTCCTCACTGCCCTTGACCTAACACTTCACACCTCCCTTACCGGG
The DNA here is from genome assembly GCF_003676395.1 of Aethalodelphis obliquidens. Lineage (NCBI taxonomy): Eukaryota > Metazoa > Chordata > Mammalia > Artiodactyla > Delphinidae > Aethalodelphis > Aethalodelphis obliquidens. The sequence goes on along the minus strand of NW_020837984.1, from coordinate 16,228,134 downwards.
GCCCAGACACATCTGCTGCTTCAGCCTCAGGTCAAGAGCCCCAACTGTCACGCGGGTGACAGACAGCACAGTCCCCGGCTTCAGGGTCACCGTCAGGTCCTACAATTGTCTCAGGCTGTCACTGGCTGGAAGTCACTGGTGGCTCGTCCTGTTGGCAGGGCCCTTTCCTTCGCTACGCAAGCTGTCTACTAGAGGCACCTCTGAGAGCAGAGGTCCTCTGAGCCTCTGGAGCACCCTGACGGCGCGCACAGGCCCACAACCCGCCCCTCCCATCTTCTCCCAAGCCTGACTCGAGTCCCCACACTGCTCCGGCAGAGCCGTCACTGAAGTGTAAGGCGTGGTATCTGGCCGCCCCTCCCAAGTCACAGAAAGCATGGGAGGCATGAGGCAGGGGGCCTGGGGTAGAGGTTTGAGAGATGGAGGTTGAAGGGATAGGAAGGATGGAGCGGGAATCCGGAGGGCGTGCAGGCAGGGAGGCAGGGGCTGGGCATGGCCTCCGGGAGCCTGAATGGAAGAAGCAGGGGTCAGAGGTCGGGAGCAGGAAAGGAGATGAGGAACCAAATAGCAACAGCGGAGCTGGGAGCTGCCGTGTTGGAGGTTTCCTTACTGCCTGAGTGTTTGCCATGGAATTTCCCGGCCTAATAAAGAAGAATTTAAATAGACCACAAGTTGCTTAATGTTGACTGTATAAATAATCCAAATCCCCAGCTCCCTTTGTTCCACGAGCTATTTGTGTCAAGAAAGGGGAAGGGGGGTGGAATCTGACAGAAGCCACCATCCCAGATCTCGGGATTTGGGGACTCTGTGTTCTCCTCCACCAGGGCCCCAGGGAGCAGGGGTTGAGGCCTGGGAGGGGGAGATTCCAGTTTCCCAGCCAAGCCTTCCGTTTGTGAGCGTACACACACTGGCACGTCATCCCCAGACAGACTCATGTGCGTGCGTGTGTGCACGCGCAGGCCCGCACAGGCCGACTCTAGTGCACACGAGTGCGTGTACACAGCCAGACACACGGCGAGCACAGCGGGGCTCAGCTGAGGCGCCGGGCACAGGGCCTGCCATGGGGCAGGCCCCAGCCCCTTCCCTGCCCCCTGCTGCTCAGCGACCCAGGGCCCCCTGGCTCGGGCAGAGGGACCCTTCAGAATCCTGGTGGGTGTGTGGCAGAGAGGTTTCAGTCACACCGAGTCACTTCCAAAGAGGGTTCCTGCAGAGTAAGAGCACGAAAACCAGGTTCAGAGTCTCCGAACCCCACAGCTGGCCAGTGACCAAGGTCTCCATCTCCTCCTCCCTCACGTAACCAATCCTGCCACGTCCACCTATGCTGAGGTCTCAGAGGAGAGGAGGGGACACAGTCAGCCCATAAGGTTGGGCCCAGGGCCAGCATGATAGTTTCTAGCCCCTCAGTGATAGGCGTGGCAGTAGGAGGGCAATTTCAACACAGAACAGGTACCACCCAATCTGTGGTACCCAAGAGGCAGAAGAAGGAAGGGGAGAGAGTGGAGTGGAGGGGATGGGAGGAGAGGGGCAGGGAAGGGAGAGGAGAAATGGGGAGGGGAGAGGAGAGGCAAAAGGGTGCCACAGGGCTGACGATGACCAGCTGCTTCTGCCTGGTGTCCATTCTGACTGCTCCATCCCTGTGCGGACCAAAATTAAATATCTTTAATTTCATTCTTGAACGTGCTCTCGAGCACATTCACACACACATCGCGCGGAGCAGAGAGGGTTTGGGGGGTGGGGGTGGGACGTGCCTGGCCTCACACATATTCCCAGGTTAGAAATTCCTATTCCAGTACTAATTCTGCCTGGCCCCTGAGCCCCAGACCTTTCCTAGTCCCCTAAACCATGCTCCAGGGGCACAGCTCAGACTAGAATGGTAATTGCCGTCTCTGTGCCCAACCCCAAACTCTGCATGGCGCAGCAGATGCCCCAAGAAATCAGTAGCAGGGACTGGATGAAGACCAAGCCCAGTATAAGGAACTTTGTTGGGGTGAGATCAAAGCTCCTATCCCAGGAAGCCACAATTTAATTCTATGCTAAGAATTAGAGACCAACCAGCCACTGAGAAGCAAGCGCTCCAGATAACCCAGTATATATCACCAGCCGGGAAGAAAGAATGAAAGCGCCTCAAAAACTAAGGCTCTGAGTACAGAGGAAGAAAAGCCCTGTGGGCTAGAACTTTGGGGGCTGTTCATTCTCTAATCCAACCATCCATTCACCCAATATTTATTTGCCTGCCTACCAAATGCAAGCACTAAGCTGGACACCGTCTTCGTAGAAGTGTGAGTGTGTGTGTGTGTGTGTGCGCGCACACATGTGTGTGTGTGTGCATCTGGGTTTAAGAATTCCTCCCCCACTTGCCACACACAAACCCAGACAAGAACAGGATCCCAAGATGCCCCTCAGTCCCAGCCCCAATCCCAAGCCCACCTTCTGGAGCCAACAGGTCCTGTAACTCCTTCCCTTGGACCAGTGTTGGCTCCTGATCTAATGGGCACAGGGAAGCCAGGGTGGGAGGGGTCTCTACATCTTTGCAGCCCGTGACCAACTTTGCTCAGGTCCACTAAGCCCAATAACTATTGTGCATACTACCTGCTGTCTTATTTCCATCAAACCCCCAGCCCAATGCTTCCTCTCAGCTGGGGGCTCCGGGAATGGAAAGGCAGGTCTGCCCACAGCTTCTTCTCCAAGCTGGCTGGGGGCTCGAGGCTTGGGGCTGCCAGCAGATGGTGTGCATCTCCCAGGCTGCCTGGGAGATGGACAGGAAGGGAAGTGGGCCTGTCCACATGCCCAGAATCTCTGGGCTGTCACCAGGTCCCCTTGATCCTCCTTCCAAGAAGGAAGGCAGGAAAACGTGTCTTTCCGGGCCCTAATCCTCTCCACATGGGCAGGCACCACGGAGAGCCAGGGCCCCACTGCAGGCACGCGGGCCGGCAGGAGCCCCACCGTCACTCTGTCCAAGACCCCTCCCCCAGGACCTGCAGGTCTGTGATCGCAGCAGCTTCTGCCTTCCTTTCGGAGCTTCCACACTGCCCACCTCCTACTCTCTCCCTGCCCTCTGCCTAGCATCCCCTTGCACATTTCTGCCGAAGGGAAACTGAGGCAGTGCCAGCTGACAGACACCTGGGTTGAAGGAGCCAAGCAAGAAGTGGTTTGCCCTGAGCTGAGGCAGCAACTTGGAGCTGAGGCAACGACTTGAACTTGAAGCCCTCCCAAGGGCACCACAGGCAAAAAGGCCCAGGAAAGCTCCCCAGGGGAGTGTGGGACCCTTACAGATCTACGCGGTGCATCCTTGGACAGTCAGAGCAGGATCGCAGCAGTGAATGCCCCTGGGACTAGTTCCCCGTGCGGGGCTCAGGTCAGGTGGAAACGAGCAGGGGAGTGGAAGATCCCCCAGCCCGTATGGTCAGTAGGGGGTTAGGGGATCCTTCCGAGGAAGGAAGGGCTGTGTAGGGACCCTCCTCTAAACCAACTCCAAGCTCCTCCCAGCAGGGATCCCATGAAAGGCTGGTTTGCCTGACCAGCGTTATGGCCCTTTCTCGCTACAGCCAGACAGACCCCGTGCCATCGCCACAGGCTGCGGGGTTCCAGCCTTGGCTGTTGCCCTTGATCCAGGCCATGTGTGCCTACCCCCAACCCCCCACGACCTGGTGTTAGTGACCTCCGGGTCCACCCCCTGGGTGTCTGAGGACATAGAGCCAGCGTGATGAGCGCAGACAGTGGATGCATCCACAGCTGGAGCCCCGGGCAGCCGCAGGGTGGGAAAGAGCCCACGTCGCAGCCCCTGGCGCTCGCTTGGGGCCTGCCCCGAATGCCAGGCTGGCCTGCTCCCACAAGCCACCACGACCACACAGACGGGACCCCGAGGGCAGGGAGGAGCTGCCAGGAGCTGGGAAGGCAGGAGGGCTTGGCACTGCTTTGATCTCAGACATCAAAGCCCAGGAAATGCAGTCGGCTCAGAAGAGCACTTGCTGTCAGGCTGTCCCCAGCAGGCACAGGCCCAGACCCTCCCCACTCTCCCGGGCCCAGCCTCCACAGGCCCTGGGCAGGGGGCTGCAAAGGCCAGCCCCATCCCCAACCAGTTCAACAGCAACTCTGAATGAGAGCTAATTCTGCCAGCGCGGCATCTTCCTTTCACACCCCACCCTGTTTCCGTCTCTGTTTCCCTCCATCCCCACCCCGCCCCCAACCCTGGCTGCCCCCCTGACTTTTATTGTCCCAGACATTTGCGTGAAAACAGGAACTTTGTGCTCTGGGCTGCATCTGCTCCTGCTTATTTCTCACTTGGAGCTGTAACCCACGGTCACACATGCCCCCTCCCCACGCCCCCAGCCCCTCTACCCAGGCTGCCCTCAGAGTCAGGGACTCGTGGCGTTTCTGGTCCTTGGCGTAGGTCGGTGCGCCCTGAGAGGGTGGCCTGCTCTTTAGACCCCTCCCCGACCACGCCATGGTCATGGACACAGTGGGACTGGACCCTGAGGCACAGGCTGGACTCTGGAGCCTGGGGACTAACAGCCCTCCCCCACCCCACCCCCACCCATCCCGGGCCCCCTCCCGGCCCCAGAGGCACAGAAGAACTCCCGTCCCTAACAACCCTGGGAAGAATTCAGGGAGGCATGGGAGGCCTTCCAGACGTGGACAGCATCTTGTGTGAGGAGGTCGGAGTGCACAAGTCCCAGGATCTCCCTCCCTGAAAGGCCCTCGGGCCCAGTATCCGTAAGTTACAGGCCGGAGTAAATGCCACCTTGTGTTGTTTATAGGAAGTAAAATGGATAGTACAAAGAAAACGGTGTTGTTAAATAAATGAGTATAAATAAATATGCCTCTCAGAGGGTACTTACTATGTGTTGGGCACTGCTACAAGAACTTTACAAATGTTACCTCATGTTTACAAATATGACGTAAACTATGGCCTCAGGTAGGTGCTACTGTAATCCTCATTATACAGGTGAGAAACCGAGGCACAGACAAATTAAGGAACTTGTCCCAGGTCACACATGTGGTAAGAGTGACAGAGCCTGGCTTGCTCCACGTTCACAGTCAGTAAGAGTGGCAGAGCCTGGCTTGCTCCACGTTCACAGTCAGTAAGAGTGGCAGAGCCTGGCTTGCTCCACGTTCACAGTCAGCGCCCACTCACCCCTCTGAATCTTTGCTTATGCTTTGCTCTAGAAGGCTCTCTCGCCTCTTCCTTCCTATCCTTCAAAGCCCATTTCCATCTTCCTCCTCTCATCCCCATTTTAAAGATGAGGAAACTGAGACCCAGCAGTCACTGTATTTCTGGTGAGATCTTCAAGGGCCAGAGTGCCATCTAAAACTGAACTCTGCTTGTCTAAAAGTTCAAAACCTCTTTTCGTTGGAGATTTTTCCTTCCAAGGTGATGCCCTCAGATGCCAAGTGAGCAGGTCAGGAGCCAGATTGGCCTGTCAGCACGCAGGCCAGGCTGCCAGGCCCTCCGGGTAGGGGTTGGCATCGGTGGGCTGCAACTCCTTCCTCTGAAGACCATACCTCCCCTGGCCAGCGGCCAGTTCTGCCACCTCCTCAAGGTCCCTGCCCCTCAGTTTCTGGCAGCTTCTGCACCCAGGCAGCACTTCAGCTGTGCCCCAGCTGCACGTCAAGCCAGGAAACCAGAACTTGGGAGCTCTCTTTGGGGCTGTGCTGTCATCCTGGGGAGACAGGCACAGCCAAATGGACATGGTGCGAGGGCAACGGACCCCTGGACTGGGATAAAGCAAGCTGGGGTCTACATCTGGCTCTGTTTGCGTCGGGGCAAGTCATTTGGCCTCTCTGGGCCTCAATTTTCCATTATGTAAAATGGAAAGGGAGGGCTCACCAACACCTAAATACTCTTCCAGCTCAGACTGGATGAAAAGAGAGAACAATTGCAAATAGACCAACAGGTGTGGACCAGAACAAGGGCACACACAGAGGCTGGGTATGTGTGTTCACAAACGAAGTGCGGCAGTTACCAGAGTGCAGATAGGAGGCTCTGGAGGGCTTCCTGGGGGAGGTGAGCTGTGCACCCAGATGGTGGCAGAGGTGACAGGAACCAGCTCCGCAATGTATAACTGGCAGGGGTCCCTGCTGAGCAGAGCCTGGGGGGCGGGCGAGGGCCTGGTGTGCTACGATCGAGGCAGGGAGGGGGCCACCAGCCCCACAGGAAGCCCCAGCTTGTTGTTGGGTAACTTCTCCTCCTGTTTTCTGGGAACAAGCTATTTGGAGAAGAGGGGGAGGGAGACCTTAAAGGCTTCCAGATGGGGGGCCCTTCTGCTGCCGTGCCGCCACAAAGTCTGTGCAACGCTTTCTAAGAATCCCAGCAAATGTTAGCCAGGGTTGCTCTGGGGAGGTCTTCCGAGCCATTCCCCTGCCTCTATGCTCCCTACTATCCCGGAGCTAATAGGAGGCCATATCCCATTCTTTACTGTTATTCTTTCTTGTTTAAAGGCTGCAGAGACAGAGAGTTTGGGCTACTCTTTGTTGCCCTCTCCCTTCCCCTGAGATGCTCTCCAGGGTCTTCGCATCCCAACATCCCCTCTGTCCGCTTCATCTGGGCCAGTTTTCCCGGAAGACAGGGGTTGGAGGAAAGGACCTGCCTCTCCCCAAACTAGGGGAGGCCACTGGAAGTTCAAGAGAGAAGAGAAAACAGAACAATCCCGGCACCTCTGTGGAGAGGAGGGGCAGGGGATGGGAAGAAGGAGAACAGAAAGGAGGGGGGATTAGGGTGCACCCCTCCCGCAGCACACCGCCAGGGATGCCAGGGCTGGGCTGCCATGCTTCTCCTGTTGTGGCCTGGGGTTATTTCTCAGGGCAGCCAGGTAGTGCCCAGGCTCAGGGACCTCCCCTTCCTGCCTCTCTCCCCTCTGACCATCCTGGCTCCAATCCCCGCTCCCGGCCTAGCCACATCATCAACGACTCCCTGAGCTGGGGTGATGAGGACATGTGGCCCCATCCCGGGCAGTGGGCCTCATCTGGGCTGCCTGGTACCGAGCCCTGGAGGGACCCGAGAAGGATCCACGCAGAGACATTGGTGTCAGGGCTCAGCCCCGCAAGGTCCGTACCCGGCTCTGTCTGCCTGGGGTTTGTTCACCAGCCTCCAGGTGGTGGGATGGGGTGGGGCCGTGCGGAGAGGGGAACTGGGGCAGTGAAAGGGGACTTCGAGAGGAGGGCTCCCCATCTGGGGCCAAGCACCCCCGCCCTTCCAGGTCCTCTCCTAGGGGAGGGAAGGTGTGAGCCCCCCCAGGACTGGCTCACGGGAGAACCCAGGCCAATCCCGTCAGGACTCCGGGTCTCGGAACGAGCCGCAGCTTCCCCCGCAGCCTGCCCCTCCCCAGCTTTTGCAGAACAGGCCTCTGATGAGAAGGCATTTTTCATGAGTCAATCAGAAACACATGAAGCACACACCACAGGGCTGAGGGACACAGGAGCAGGGGCAGGGGAGGGGGCAGACATGCACGGCCAGGGGCAACCTCCCTGGGCAGACAGCTCCCTGACCTCGTCTCCAAGCAGCCCTGGACCCAGCTGGGGGCACTGGGTCCCACCCACGGGACTTCTACTTGAAAGACGGAATGGGGCCTGGGGTCAAGAGAAGCAAAGCTCGCTGGCCCTGCCATGGGTCTACCTCTCCCTGAGAGCGCAGAAGGATCCAAGCCTTTCTGAGCAGAAGGGAGCGTGAGGGAGGGGCTCGTGCTCACTCACCCTTGGAGAGGGCCCAGCCCAGGGAAGCCATCCTTGAACCAATGAGTGATGCCCGTGAACACAGCGGTGGCTGGATTTGGGTGTTGAGGGGCAGGGCAAGGGGGCTCATGCAGATAGGAGAATCTGGCTCCACCAGGCTGTGATCCTTCCCAAAAGATTATTCATGTCCAGACTGGGGCCTGGTCTGGGCTGACACCAGTTTGAGGCAGAAGGAGCCAGAGCGGGCCCTGGTTTACATGTTCCCAGCCTCTGCTAAATCCTTCCTGCTCCAAACCCCTACTCGGTCCCTGCCTTCCGCTGTGCCACAGACAGGTCCCTTGCCCTCCCCAGCCTCAGTTTCCCCTTCTCCAACAAGAGTTGGGACAACAGAAACTCTCGGTCCCGGCTGGCTCCGATGCTGTGAGTTCCGATGCAGGCAATTTGAGGGACAAATGTATGCAGATGGGTATGCAAACAGGCATCTCCAGGATTTACGGGTGGCCTCAGTTCCAAGGGAGGAGGTGGGACAGTGGCGGGGGCATTTCAATGAGGCGGCCTCAGCCCGGCCGGCCCACTAAATCCTGGCCGGTGTCAGCGCCGTAAACCACTGTGATGGAGGGCAGGCGGCCCGCAGAGGGGACGCTGATTTACAGCTGGCGGAGTTTCCTCCCTGCCGCCGCGCAGGCAAGCGCCGCGGGACAGGGACGAGGAAGGATTTATGTCGCCTGCTTCCCCACCCAGCAGCGGGCAGTCGGGGAGAGCAGAGGAAGGTGACTTTCACCTTCAGAGGCAGCGGGACGCGGGCAGAGCAGCCTGCGTTTCCACCCGGGGCTCGCAGAAGCGGGGAGGGCGGAGAGGGCGTTTCCAGCCTGAGCCCTGCCCAGCCCTTCCCACAGCGGCCTCTTCCAGGCGGCCTTTCCGCACTAACATTGCCCCCTTCGCCCCAGCCCCCTAACCGGAGCTGTCACCTTCTTCCCTGGGGTCCCATCTGTGTCTGGCCAAGTCTTCTGGGCCTGGCAAAGTTCAGCCCGGGAAGACTGGAGCAAAGTGGGCTCCACGGCATTTTCTTCACTAATCAGAGCTCGCCTGAAGTCTAACCTCACTCATGCTGGAAAGGGATCTATCGGGGGTGACCCTAAAGAGGAAGCTGATCTCCCTCCTCTTCACCTGGCTGAAAGGTGTTTGCTGTGTCCTCTCCCTTCCAACCCCACTTCCGGCCAGCAGGTGGACGTCCTGGGGTGGGTGTGTGAGTGGGGGCGGGGACACAGGAAACTGCAGGCCCCACTCACTCTGTGCTTGGCTGAAATCCCCACGGCGCCGGTAAATTACAGCTTGGTAACCCTGCTTCTCCAGTGACTCACCAGAGTGTCTCAGAAGTGACTCACTTGTCATTCAACCAGGAAGTCCTACTGTGTGCCGGGCTCAGGCTGGAGAACAGAAGGCTCAGAGGCAAAGCTCTCCATTGGGAGGTTATCAGGGCTGCCCGGCGCCCAGCTCTGCAGGCCTCTGCTTCCCCTTCCACCATAGCCTGTCCATAAACAAAGTTTACTGTGCTGTTCTCATAATCAAAGGAGCCCGGCCCAAGGTCCCTCAGGTAAGGAAAGGCTCCTTATGAGGATGTAAACGCATAAATCCAAAGGCCTGCTTCAGCTGAGTTGTTCATCTGCTGGGCTCCGTGTTCTGAGCTGAGGCTGCCTGCCTTGAGTTCATTTCAGGCACGTGCGTGCAGCCCTTCTGTGTGTTTGGGCCACAGAGAGAGCAGCAGGAATGCCTGCCTTCTGAAGAGATGCTTCCCCGACCAAAGGCTTCACCTCCGAAACCCAGAGACATTTCAAATAGCGCCGGCGTCCTTCGGTTTTGTCTCTAGCCCCTCAGCACCTCCCTGCCATAAACAGTAAACTCTGGCCGTATTTCCTGGGGATCCCAAATATTTTGTGCTTCTGTCTCCCTCCAAAGACCAAATCCAGTTACCAAGGGCTGTTGCCTCAAGCACATCTCTGTGACACTGGATTTTTTTCCAAGAACCAGACTGTGCTTTGAAGCAAGATTCTCTATGACTCAATACGAATACCAGACTCCGAAGATGTTTCCCCCAGGGAGATTCGACCTGGAGATTGGTGCCCAAGGTTTCCGAGACTCAAAAGAGCAGGTGGTAGAGGGTAGGGGAAGCCACCAGTGCAAGTGAGAGGGCTACGGGGGAGAGGTCAACACACACAGGACCACCCCCACCAGCCCCAAAAATACACTCACCTCCTCCTTTCAACGTCATTTGTTCTGTATGCTTTTGTTGAGAATTTGTGGGTCAAATAGAATCACTGCAAATAATTGTGCTGTTGGTCTGCTGCTCAAGGCTCCTTGTCTAGGAAACGACAGCATCCAAATGCAGCTTCTGTACCGTGGCCCTGGGCTGTATCAACCAGGAAAGGGGGCACCTTTAACCAATTTATGCAAAGACCCTATAGACTAATAGGAGCCCTGGTGCCAAGTACTGTGAAAATACATTAACATCCATTACCTCATTTAACCTCAACAAAGGTACATGTGATGTTCTTGTTTTCCAGGTGAGAAAATGGAAGCGTGGCCAGGTTGAAGTATGTGCCGAAGGTCACAGGGCTGCTAACCGATGGAGGCGAGATTCAAACAGCATCCCCAAACCCAATTTCTCTTCCTGGTTTACTCTCCACTTGTACTCTCAACTCTGTCCCTTTCTTTGTGCTGGTATAACCCACACGACATCAGCCCTCATCCAAGACAACTAACGTACCAGGTGTTGGCAAAGAGGCGGAACTTCCAGTACCCACGACATTGCTGGAGGGAATGTGAACTGGGACAACTACTCTGGAAAAACTAGCTGTGAGTTTGTTCCAAGGTTAAATATCCACCTAATCTATGATTCAGCCTTTCCACTCCTAGACATATACCCAAGAGAAGTGAAACAGTGCGTCTTGTAAAGACTCTTGCATGAATGGGGCTGGGCAGAAAGGAAGGGAGGGGTAAGCAAGGGCAGGAGGGGCTGGAGAGCTCGGCCCACCCCTGGGCTGCCTCACTGCGCTCCCTGCCTCCTTAATCCAAGTCAAAAGCTCTCAGGAGGGGCTTCCCTGGTGGCGCAGTGGTTGAGAGTCCACCTGTCGATGCAGGGGACACGGGTTCATGCCCTGGTCCGGGAAGATCCCACATGCTGCGGAGCGGCTGGGCCCGTGAGCCGTGGCCGCTGAGCCTGCGCGTCCAGAGCCTGTGCTCCGCCACGGCAGAGGCCCCAGCAGTGAGAGGCCCGCGTACTGCAAAAAAAAAAAAAAAAAGCTCTCAGGAGCTCCATGCCAACCTCGTGGGGGCCAACCAGGGGAGAGAGGGAAGCCACGGGGGGTCTAAGCAGTGCTCAGAGGGTCTGCTAGTGACTGAGCCCCAACTCTGACCTTACCGTGGGTGTGAAGCAGGGCCCCTGCTGGTGGGAAGGGCTGGGCTCGGCACGGATAGGGGAGAGGGAGGAGTGGCCCCGGACCGAGTGAAGAGCAGCACAGCCAAGAACCGGGCAGACAGTGGAACTAAGGCCAGCTGAGCACAGAGGTCAGGAGCCCACAAAGTGGGTATCAGTCAGGGGACCGCAGCATGGCAGCTCTGTGAGTGTCCAAAGCTTCAGCACTTGCAATTGAGATGTTTATGAAGGGCTCCAGTCTGGGTAAAAGACCCAGTCTGGTTGGATTCGCCCCGTGGATGGGTGGAACCAAGCTTCTAGGCTGAAAGGTTCAGAAAGCTGCCGCTGGGTGGGGCGAGGCTAGGGCCTCACCCCCTTCCTAGCTAGGCCACACTCCACCACCACAGCTCTGTACCTGCACTGCTCGTGGACAACAGCGCTAGCCTGTGACCCTCAGCTTTAGCCATTCCAGGCTCTGAGTCAGAGGACTGGCTCCCAGGGGGACACTGGGAACCCCTTACCCTGCTGGCAAACAGAATCTGCCCATCCTGGTCTGGCAGCCTGGTGTGGGCAGAGCTGAAGTACCCTCAAGAACGTCTGGAGGTAGCCCACTCCTCACGCTGCCACCTTCTGCCTGCGCCTCTGGTTCCCTGCTGGGATGGAAGCATCAAACTTGCTGCTCCAGGTTGCTACCCCAGCCCCTGCCCTCGCCCCTAGGACTCTGCCCTGGCTGCCCTTCATCCCCCCTGGGCAGTAGCCAGGATGGAAGGCCAGGACTTCCATAGCTCAAAGAGAAAATAGAGTGCCACTTGGGCTAGTCCCATGCATCTTCAAAATGGTGTTAGCTCCAAAGAAGAGCTCAGGGTCGGGGGAGAGATCTGAAGTGAAGGAGACACACTGATGCCCCCTCCCAGCCCTATGGTCAATCATCAGTTTGAAGTTATAGCCTGGACTTCAGAAATCTCTCTGTCGTTGGAAGTATGAAAATGTGCTCGAAAGTCAATCAGGAATGTTTACTTTCTACTACCCCTCATTTTGATGACCTAAGTCAGCACAGGGTGTGGGCAGGGGAGAGGGGGCACCTGCTAATTTATCTGTCCTGCTAGGGGAGCACAGAGGAACATGACTCCTGGCCGTGGCCAAGAGATCGCCCTGCCCCCACTCCATTCCATCTTGAAGCTATTCTCTGTGTTTCTGTCCTAGGACTTCCATGCCACTCACCACACCTCCCATGTCAAACATGGACTGTTCTTGGCTCCAGCTGGCAAGGTTTTTTTCCCCCTTGTTTTACAAGCAGTTTCTCTCCTTGTCCCAAAACTCCTCACTTCCACTGCCCAGTTCAGGCCGTCACAACTTCTGATCTGGACTCTTGCAGTCCTACCCCTGAGGTCTGCCTGCCTCTCCCCGCTCCCCTAACCCTCCCTTCCCACCAGCATAGCTGCTCAAGAGAACAATCATTTACTGAATGCCCACCTACTATGTGCCAGGGGCCACAGGAACTGGAGGCAAGGACAGGCCTGTTTTCCAGTGAAGAAGGTGGATGTGACCCAACGTGACGGAGTCATGCTACAAAACAGAGCCTGCCCTACGTGTGAACTGGGTCCCAGAGTCTACGGAGCACTTCTAAGGGGTGGGGGCGGGGGGGCGGCGTGGGTACAAGATGACTAGAGCTCTGCTAGGCAGCAGTGGTGTTCTCAGCGGTGTCATGGCCTGGACAAAGGCTCAGAGGTTGGATTTCATGGTCTACTGTTTCCTGATCGCACTTACTTATTATACAGGTCAAAGCTCTTATGGCCACATGTGACCCAAAGGCCACCCCAGACTGACTTAAACAACGAAAAGAACGTGGTGACTTTCAACTTAAACTCAACAGATTGATTCAGAGAAGCGCAACCCAGCTGCTTAAAGGACATATCTAGAGACTCAGTTTCTCCGTGTCTTTGCTTTATCCTCAGCTCTACAAAGTGACCCTCCAGTACCTTCCAGCTCCCCACTCCAGACAGCAGTGCCAGACCCCATGCCACCACCCTGCCCAGGAGAAGAAATCCTGTGTCAGTGACACACTCGGCTTCACTCCCCCTCCCTTCCTTGCTGGGGCTTCACGCTCTCAGAAGTACAGCAAATGTTTCCTTGAAGCTCACTGGCTATGACTGGGTTGAATATCCATCTCTGAACCTTTCACTGAGACCAGGAGAATGTGAATTCCTATTGGTTCAGGCCAGGTCATGCGCTCCGCCTTTGAGCATATAGGTAGAGAGTGGGCATGAAGAACCCCATAGCCAGGAGTGCCGAGGATGGACCCAAGGCTGGAGAAGCTACCTGTCTGGTACATGAATGTAAGCGAGAGGGTCACCTGGGATTTACTTCAAACCAAATAACAGGTCACCTTGAAAAAGAAGACTCTGGGAGGGGCTTCCCTGGTGGCGCAGTGGTTGAGAGTCTGCCTGCCGATGCAGGGGACACGGGTTCGTGCCCCAGTCCGGGAGGATCCCACATGCCACGGAGTGGCTGGGTCCATGAGCCATGGAGCAGCTGGGCCCGTGAGCCATGGCCGCTGAGCCTGCACATCCGGAGCCTGTATTCCGCAGCGGGAGAGGCCACAACAGTGAGAGGCCCGCGTCCAGCAAAAAAAAAAAAAAAAAAAAAAGACTCTGGGCGAAAACGGTGGGCCCCCAAGTTCACCCAAGTTCCTTTCCCCTGATTTATTTTTTCATATGAGAGAGCATTAGCTCTCAGCAGGGCAACTTTCATCCCTCTATGGGACAGTTTTATGTGTGTGTGTGTGTGTGTGTATGTGTGGTGGTGGTGGTGGTGGTGTCATCTTCCTTTGGAATATAAGCAGACGTGGGGATTGAAAGCCCTTCCTTCCGGACACTAAACAGTCATGGCCAAAAATAAAAACAGACCACACATACAATATGATGCTGACACTGAACCCAGCGAGCGCAGCTCTGGGAGCCTAGGGTACCTCCTGCAATTCCGTGGCCACTGTGGACGTGGAAGGGAATGGGGCTGGGACTTTGGGCACCTGTTAGGCCCAGGCCAAGGCCAACCCCTCTTCCCCAAGGAAAAGCTACAGCCCCAGCCTCTGGCACTTGCAGGGACAGACAGAAGTGGGTGGGGGAAACTGGAAGGGTCTCAGGCCTCCACGTCCACAAATCATCCTGTTTTAATGTAAATGGCCATTGCCAAGAGTACAGCATGTTTTCCTGCGTCAGCAGCTCAGTGACTAATGCCCCAAGATAAATGGCTTTGTTTTGCCTTGTTTAGAGTGACTCTGTAACCTTTCCCTCCTTTCTGCAGAGGGGAACCCCCAGATCCCTGCCAAGTGCACCCAGGTCTAAGGATGCCTGAGGTTCAGAGTCTCTGGCTGGGTTGGGGTCACCCCATGTGCAGTGAGAGGCAGCGCTGGGTGAGAACCGGCTGCATAGATCTGAAGTGAATCCATCATCAGTCCTTAGCAAATGACTCTCAGAGGAGCTGGGAACAAGCTCTACCCTCCAGGCAGACTGGAGCTGGGGCTGGAGGGAGGCTCCAGAGCAGCTGGGGACTATTGACTATTGGGGAGAAATCTAGGGCAAGAAGGGCAAGGGTGAGAAGACTGGGCAAGTAGAACAAGGAAGAGATTACGCTGCCATCTTGTGCCACTTGGGTATTATTAATCCACCTGGACTTCTTTTTTGAACCAGTGAAGCCTCTGGATTTTGAAAGAAGAATTGGCTGTGGACCCAGATCCAGGGGTTTGGGAATCTCAGCCCTAGCACTTACTGGCTGTGACATCTTGGATGGTATTGTCCCATTTTATAGATGAGGGAACTGAGGCTTAGATTAGCTAAGCAATTTGCCCAGAATCACACGTCTAGCTCATGGCAGTATCCAAACTTCAACCGGGACGGTATAGCTCCAAAGTCAATAGTGTTGAGTGAAGAAGCAGTTGGGGAAACCAGTCTCCCCAGGTGCCTATTGCTTTGTGAAACACCAGCTCGTCACCCTTCCAGAAATGTGTCCTTGCTTTGCCACACTGCAAGTCCTGTGCTTTATGTTCCCACCCTTCTGCTTTCTAAACACACTTCCCAGTTTCCTTGTGGTTGGTGGACCATGTGCTGTGTGTCACCTCCAGGCTGGAGCATTTCATTGTCAGTAGGAAGCCCTTTAGAGCTCTTGACCCCTGTCACAGCAGCCAGCACTTTTCCAAAGAGACTGCTCCATCAGCCCTGCATCCTACATTAGGATGACATGGACAGGCCTCCAGCCAACCCACGATGGATAATGGAGCATGAGTGAGAAATAAACTGTCATTGCTTTAAACCACTGAGATCTGAGGTTAGTTACTGCTGTATAACTTATCCCATCCTGACTGATACTCTTCCCTTTCTGGGAGGAAGAAGCAGGTGAAACCTTCTAGATGTAGGCAGCAGTGTTCAGCAAAGGGAGAGGACAGGGGCACATTTCCACCCACCACACCATCATGTTTCAGAGATGCCAAGGCCCAGGAGCCTTAGAGAAGACAAGGATTCTGACAGCCCCGAACCACAGAGCTTTCAGACTAGAGGAAGGTCATCCAGCCCACCTGAGTTTAGGAGGGCTGGGTCAGGGAAGTCTTATTTCACACGGTCCAGGTCAAGGCTGTCCAAGCCTCATGCTAAAGGAGTCAGAATTTGGCCTTGGGAGGAGCTGGCTCACCCCCTGGCCAAGTGCCAGCAGGGCCTCTCACAGCGGCAGACAGGCATCACTGCAGATGTGCACCCGGGCACTGGGTCCGTGTCACCTGAGTGCAGACTCCCTTCCCCAGGCAGACCCTGAGGACAGCGGACAGGGTTCCCTGTGAGCATGAGTTCTGGAACACTAACCGCTACAGCAGGACTGGGCTGCAGGACGCCGGGAGGATCTCCTGGAAGTGGGTTTGACCCTGTGAAGGAGTGAGGCTCTAACCTTCTCTCCGATTATCTCTTCCCCTCTTCCTGCATAAACAGACTAACCCCATCCCACAATTCCGAAAGACAGCTAGAGGGAAAGTGGTTAGACTACAAAACAGCCCCTTCTGGATAAGGTGGTTCTGAAGCTGGATGTGTACTGGGAGAGGTCCTGGAACCGGGTGTTCAGAGGGGATACCTGTAGAAGTGGGGGAGGGGAGGGTGTAGAGAGCATTTCCCTTTAGCGACAGCTGCCTGGTTAGTGAGTGGAGGGATGCCTCAAGGCATAAGTGACTCCCAAATATCCCTCCCTCACTTTCCCTTTTCCCTCCAGTCACGGCCAGCCTTTACTCACACTTCCCCTGACATCTGCCCACTCACAGCTCTCCAGAACCTCCCCCCCACAACCAATCCCCCATCCCCGGCCAAAACTGCTTGAAAGACCTCATCATCCTTCTTATGGAATGCACTGAGTTCCTTCCAAAAGACCCTGGAAGGGCTGTGCCATTTCCTGGAGAAGTGGTGAATTGTGGAGCCCCTCTAGCCCTTCCCCCAGCCAAGACTGGCCATTTGGAAGCTGCCTTGGAAGTTATCCTGGAAGCAAATCCTGATGTCACAACTGACTCCTACTGTATGGGTCAGCAGAATGGTGTAGAGGAAACAGCCCAGCCTTTGAGATCAGATCAATCTGGGTTTCATTCCTGACTCTGCCACGTGCCACATGTGTGAACTTGGGCATGGGCTTAAATTCTGTAAGCCTTGATTTCAAGTAAAACAGTGGAAGACGATGATAACATTAGTCCCCACATCATGATAGCACTCACGTAATGGTTCCAACAAGGGTGAAAGAAGACATAGCCCTTAGCACACGGTCTGTCTGATATGAAACACATGTCAGTGCTTAATAAGTGATATTTAGCATTAGTATGCTACACTGAGGGGGCGAGAAGCAGAGAGGTTCCTGCCAGCCTCATCAAGCAGTCAGTGAATTTGTTTGACTCATAGAGGCAGGAAGAAGTGTTGGGGATCTGTGAAAGGGACCCGGGGGTCAGTGGCAGCACGCACACCCTGGGCAAGCTGAGGCCAGGGCCCACAGACGGGGAGGAGACTCCAGGGCCAGAGTCCTCCCAGCCGGCAGCTCCGGAGCCAGCCCTGCGCTACCTCAGGCAAACATCTGAACACAGCTGTTCAGTGTCCAGAACAGTTCAGAAACCAGCCCTGGGAAAAGCTCTTCCTTCGTTTTACCCCCATCCATCCATCTCTGTCAGTGCACTTTTGTCTCTGCATTGTCGTGTTGCCTTCTTTGACCTTCAGCTTGTTTGTGAGTATTTCAGGAGAAGTTGTCGGGCTTCCCTGTCCAGGCCAGTGAGGATGGGAGAAGGCAGTAACGACTGCCAGGTCCCATGAAGAGCCCAGAGAGACCAGGGAAGGCACAGGATAAACCAAAATGAAGATGTGGCCTTTAGGGCTGCTTGAGGAAGACAGGGCCTGCTTCCTGGATGATGGCTGCCCAGAGGGGAATTTTACACTAACGTGTTCCAATATGTGTCAGTTATTTAGCTCATTTAGCTTAGTCGTTCGGTCTAATTTATATATGAATAACTGACATGGGACTTTTGGGTCAAGATGTCAAACCTTCTGCTTCCATCTCAACACATAAGAATGACAGATACGTTTGTTGATTTAGAATATATGTATATAACTATGTTAAAGAGAATAAAGAAAGGAAGATCTTCACGGGTAAATGATGGATAAGGAAACCAAAGTGGTGAACAGGAGCTGAAGGGCAGCTAAGAACTGGGAACAGGGAGAAGTCACTGGGGATTGGGTTGCTATGTCAGGACAGGGCTCCTCCGTGAAACCAGGGAGCCATGAACATACAGCCCACCCGCCAGGGGAGGGGGACTGACTCTGCTCACCCTCAGGCTGGTGTCTGGAAACACGCTGTCTATCCAAGGCCAGAAATGAAGATGCAGCCCAATAACAAAACTGAGTCCCCACCCTGTTCCCTGTGTAGGTATGAAGTTCAGAACAACTCCATCCATATGGAGAAGATCCCTAGACAAATTTGTTCACATAATATCTTGTTCACAGCTCTGAATCCCACGGTTCAGAGCTGGGGCTAAGGTAATCACAAAGTAGCCCTATAGGGAAGGGCATTGGGGAGAACACCCCCATGAAATACAAACCCTCAAAAAAGATTGTTCACTGAAAGAATAGAAGTTGAGTGTGTCGTTTTCAAACATGTGGAGAAAAAAATGAACAAAAATTGATTCAACATAAAGTAGGAATGGAGGGGAAGTAAAGAACCTAAGACAAATCATGGTAAATAGAAATAAAATGATATTGCAGAAATACTTTTAAGTATATTGATATTCATAATAAGCGAACCTGAGTGGGTTAAACCTTTATTAAAAAAACAAAATTTCACCGTGTTTTGTTCATGTGTATGCTATTTATGAAAGGAGCATCTAAAATTGAGACAGAAGGGTTGGAAATGAAGATATACAAAACACACACACGCACACACAGATGTAAAATGCTATCCAAAAGGGGACTAGTGAAATATCAGTTAATAGAAGAAAACATTAATTTTATGGACATAAAAAAGAACATTTCCTAGTCTAAAAATGAATTATCCATTAAAACGATATAACTATAATGCCTGTGTACACAGCTCACAATACAGACTCAAAATATGTAATTGACAGTATTGAAGGAGGTTGACAAATCCCCAATCAGAATAGGCCACTTTCTCAGAAATGAATAGATCCTACACTCAAAAGTTGCCAAGATTATGAAAGATTGGAATGATAAAATTATAGATGATTTGATATAATAGAGCCATGTAGTACTTTGCACCCAATAAATAGAAACACATAACTTTCAAGTACACGTGGGTCATCGTGATATTTGATCTGAACTGTATGTCAAAGCTAGTCTCACCAAATTCCAGAGACTTGGTATGATAGAGACCACATGTTCTGACTGCCACATAATAAAACTCAAAATAAATCATTGAAAGAGGGCACCCCAGAAGCCCATATATTTAGAAACAAACAAGCAAAACAATCCCACTGCTAAATGGTTTATAGGTTGAAGAGGAAATCATAAAAATTATGAACATTTTAGAAATGAACAATAATGAGAACATGGCATATCAAAATTGTGAAGCTGTCCCTAGAGAGAAATGTCTAGATCAATTGGTATTTATTAGAAATCAAGGAAGATTTAAAATAAATAAACTGAGGATTCACATCAAGAAGTTGAAAATAGGATAATGGGGCAAACCGAAAGGAAGAAAAAAGAGAATAATAAAGATGAAAGCCAAAAATAATAAAATAAAAATAAATAACAAGAAATAGAAAGGACTAATGAAATAAGAAGTGGTTGTTTAAAAACAAAAAGAGAAAGCCTCCAGTAAGGCTAAAAAAAGTATTATACATTGTAATGGTAATGATATTGTTTCAATATTGTGATATTGTTACAATCAAGCAAACAATTTCAGATACAGCAGAGTTTTGGGGGGGCTTCCAGTAGATACGTCTGTATTAATCATGTCTTTTTATTATCTATATTTCCTGATGCTTTGATATCTGGGGTCTTGTTTACCCCTGAGAGACTGCCCCTCAAAATTCCTAGAGATAGGGAAGGGCTCACCTGCAGGCACCCTTCATATGCAAACCAACCAATCTAGAGCCCACACTCAATCTACTTCCTTTATCCAACTGCCGTGATCACCCCAGGGCAGGTACCAGACAACTAGGGGCAGCACTTATGCCCCAGAGCCTGCTGAAATTATTCAAACTAGCCATTCCTAAGCCTTCTTACTCTACCTTGCCTATTCTCTCAGAACCACAAAAAAGTCTCTTGCCCATGCTCTTGCCTCACCTCTTCTGCCCCCTAACTGACACTGCGCTTCCCCATGTGGCCCTGCTGGTGCAGCACGCTCCCTCCTCTTGGGAACTGTGAGGAACAAACTATCTTTTCAATGGCAGTCATCTCCTGATCTGTTGACTTTGCCATATCTGAAAAACAATAAAATTTACATTTTAAGTCAATTTCCTTATCACTAATCCAGAAGGAGAAAGCAGAGAAGGTGGATCAAGTGGAAAATGTAAGAGATGAACAACATCTTTAATCTTAGGAACAAAAGGTCCCAGGGAGGACCAAGCATTATTAATAAAGGAGGAACCACACTTAAATATCTCCTGGTGAAATTTAAATGTCAAGGACAAAGTTCAAAATCCTTTAAGTTTTTGAGGGAAATAAATTTACATGTCAGGGTGAAGAGGATTGAATTGGAACCAGACTTCTCTCCTCTACAAACCTAAAAACAAAAAGAAATATAAGAAACATAATAATATCTACAAAGTTCCACGAGGGAAAAGTCTACATTCTAAGACAGGAAAGCTATAATTCATTTGTGAGGTCAATTAAAAGAATATTTTTCAAACATTTAAGCATTCAAATGTATACCACACACTCAACCATCCAGAAAAATTTGTTCAACGTAATGGCTCAGCTGAGCAAGAAACAAAGTAAAATTTAGGGTTAATTTATTTAAAGTAAATATTAACATGATTTTAGAAATAATAGAAATGTCCAAAATAATTACTGAAATAGAAAGTACATAAATATAAGAAATAAATTCATAATAATAATCTTATTCTAAAATGTCATTATATCAAGAGAAATGGGAGGTAGAAGTAGGGAGAAATTTAAAAAGCATGACATCATCCTACACAAATAAATAGATACTATGTTCTTTTTGAGGTTGGTAAAGATACAGCATATATATATATATATATATATATAGGGTGTGTGTGTGTGTGTGTGTGTGTGTGTGTGTGTGTGTGTGTGAGATTAAAGGAACCAGAGGTAGACTAAAAACGGAAAACATGACTTTCTAATTTCTAAATATAAATAAACTTGCAAAGCAAACTTAAGCACAAATAAAAAGGAAAAATAAAAATATAAGGAAGCGTGAAGAGCAGAAAACATTATTATCATACGAGATAAATGATCAAATATCCTGGCTCCAGAGCTTTGGGACTAAAATGACACTGGGAACTTCATGCTGGGGACTCTCCCTGTCTCTCGTCACTGGGTCTGCTTTAGTTCCCGCATTTGCAATAATCCATGTCCTCTGTTTCTCAGTGTACCTGTAGGAAGATGGCCACGGCAAGGGCAGCAAGTCAGTGTATATCTCCCTTTGATCCAGAGAGTGGCAAAGTTGAATGAAAATCCTTAGTCCCGGTTTCCAACACTCAGGGAGGATTCTGCTTGGCACAGCATGGGCCAGGTGCCCATCTGGAGCAAACAAGTGTAGCCGGGGACAGTGTCTTACAGAACTCCACACAAAGTGGACCGCCTTCCAGGAGACGGGTGGACAATCTGCTAGGTGTTCACTACCCAAGAACAAACAAAAAGAAAGCAATATTTATATCAGAAAATGTAGAATTCATAGCAAAAAAAAGCACTAAAGTGGAGGAAAATGTATCCTATATTGGTAAATTGTACAAACTAAATGAGAATATAAGAACCATGAATCTGTGTATTCTGAATATAGCATCAAACATACAAGGACAGAAAGTTTAGAAATTGAGAAATTGAAAAAAACACAGTCATAATAGAAGGTTTAATATGCCTCACCATTTCTGTGAGATCAAGTAGACAGAAATTAATAAGAATGTAGAAGAGTTAAACATTATTATTAAAATTTTGACTTAGTCGTGCGCCACAACTACTGAGCCTGTGCTCCAGAGCCCATGAGCCACAACTCCTGAAGCCCACGCTCCTAGAGCCCATGCTCTGCAACGAGAAGCTACTGCAATGAAAAGTCCACGCACTGCAATGAAGAGTAGCCCCCGCTCACCACAGCTAGAGAAAGCCCACGCGCAGCAATGAAGACCCAATGCAGCCATAAATAAATAAATAACTTTATTTAAAAAAAAAAAAGAAACATATAAGATGAAGCCACTCTGGAGGGGATAAAACTTGTCTTAATAGCCCTAGAGTCAAATCAGGAAATCACAACTACAGTTAATGATTGTTTCAGAAACAATAGGGAGCTATAGCAAAGAAGAAGCACAAAGCTCTAAAGAACAGAATACAGATAGTCTTTCATTTTTCTCATTAAACAGAAGAAAGAAGTTTATTGAACCAAGTATTCAACTCAAAAGGCAAGCAAGGGGCTTCCCTGGTGGCGTAGTGGTTGAGAGTCCGCCTGCCGATGCAGGGGACGCGGGTTCATGCCCCGGTCCGGGAAGATCCCACATGCCGCGGAGCGGCTGGGCCCGTGAGCCATGGCCACTGAGCCTGCGCGTCCGGAGCCTGTGCTCCGCAACGGTTGAGGCCACAGCAGTGAGAGGCCCGCGTACCACAAAAACAAACA
Source organism: Aethalodelphis obliquidens (assembly GCF_003676395.1). NCBI lineage: Eukaryota > Metazoa > Chordata > Mammalia > Artiodactyla > Delphinidae > Aethalodelphis > Aethalodelphis obliquidens. The sequence goes on along the minus strand of NW_020837984.1, from coordinate 16,205,747 downwards.
AACAAAAAAACAAAACAAACAAACAAAAAAAGGCAAGCAAAAGACCAAACAAGTGAACCTATGAAATGCTAAGGAAGAATTTGAAGATAATGAATTAGAAGATGATATATTAAAAATAATAAAAACTATAGATCTGAGAAATTCAAGAGGTGAATCTTTGAAAAGACTACAATTAGGATAATAATAGTGATCATTTATTGGGTATTCAGCTAATGGCTAAGTACCATGCTAAACACTTTAAACACCCCACACATTCATCTCACGATCTCACATGGGGTAGGAAGTATAGATATTCCCATCAGAATCGGGAAAATAGTATCAATATATTACTACCATCCAACCCACAGATACAATTGGAGTTTTGCCAACTGTCTCAATATCTGTACGTAAGTGGATTCAATCCAGGATCATGTGTTCCATTTAGCTGTCATTTCTCTTTAGTCTCCTTCAATCTGGAACAATTCTTCAGTCTTTTCTTGACTCTCTTGACCTTGACAATTTTGAAGATACAGGCCAGCTGTTTTGTTGAAAATCCCTCAATTTCAGCTTGTCTGATGTTTCCTCATGTTACGTATTTTGAATAAGAACATCTCATGCTGTGGCTCCTCATTGCCGCCTATCAGGAGTCACATGATTTCAATTTGACCTTGATCACTGAATTAAGGGAATATCTTCCACTGTCAAGTGACCCTTCTTCCGTTTGTAATCAATCAGTACTTTATGGGGAAGTACTTTGAGGTTATATAAATAACCAGTTCCGCATCCACTGTTGTAACATACAGCGGTGTTTCTTGGCTGAATCATTCATTACTATGATGGTTGTCAAATGGTAATTTTTGTATTTTTTTAAAGTTTACTGGAGTATAGTTGATCTACAACGTTGTGTTAATTTCTGCACATACACTCTTTTTCATATTCTTTCCCATTATGGTTTATCACAGGATATTGATTATAGTTCCTTGTGCTAAACAGTAGGACCTTGTTGTTTATCAAATGATAATTTTTGAATTCCACCATTCCTTCTACTGTAAATTAGTTGACATTCTACTCTTAAGGAAAGGTTTTTCTCTTTTCCCATTTGCATATTCTTCTATTTATTTATATCAATGTCGAATCTTGGATTCCTATTTTATTCAATGGTAAAAATCTGTTACTATTTTGTCAAATTATCCCAGATCTGGCTAGTGGGAGTCCTTTCAAACTGGTTTCTATGTCTTTTTTTTTTTTTTTTTTTTTTTTTTGCGGTACGCGGGCCTCTCACTGTTGTGGCCTCTCCCTTTGCGGAGCACAGGCTCCGGACGCGCAGGCCCAGGGGCCATGGCTCACGGGCCCCGCCGCTCCGCGGCATGTGGGATCTTCCCGGACGGGGGCTCGAACCCGTGTCCCCTGCATCGGCAGGCAGACTCTCAACCACTGCGCCACCAGGGAAGCCCTTTATGTCTTTTTGACCTGTACTCGTCACTCTCTGACCACTTCTTTTCTGGCACAACAGGATGTTCCAGGCTCATCTTGTAATTTTCCTGCCCCAATCCTGGAATCCACCATTTCTTCAAAAATCCATGCTCTTTGAGTGGAGAAATGTATTGGGTTGTCCAAAAAGTTCGTCTGGGTTTTTCTGTAACATCTTACAGAAAAACCCAAACGATCTTTTTGACCAACCCAAAACTTCAAAACAAAGATCTAGGTATCAGGTGCCCCAGGTGTGTTCATTGCTATTAGGGCACAGGGCACAGAGTTGAGAAATCCATCTATATCCCTATCTATCTATGTATCTATCTCTCTCTCTATCTACCATCTATCTATCTGTGGTAGGCAGCCCCAAGATTGCCCCCAGGTATTCAAGTCCTTGTGTAATCCCCTCCTTTCAAACATGGACTGGACTTAGTGACTCATTTATAACAAACAGAATATGGCAGAAGTTCAAGTGTACATGACAAAAAGACTGTGACTTTTATCTTGTGCATTCTCTCTTACTCTCTCACTCACTTACTCTAAAGGAAGCCAGCTGCCCTAATTGAGAAGCACACGTGGCAAAGGACTGAGGATGCTCCTGATCATCTGCCACTGAGGAAGTGAATCATTCCAGCAACCACCATTCCAGCAGGTCTTCCTCTAACAGAGCCTTCAGATGAGACTACAATCCTGGCAGCCTTGTGAGAACTTGAGGCAGAAGCACTCAGCTAAGCCACTCCTGGATTCCTGATACACAGAAATTATGAGATAATAAGTATGACCTATTGTTTTAAACCAGTAAGGTTTGGGATAATTTGTTACACAGCAATAGAAAACTAAATACACACACACATACACACACCACACATTTCTATATCTATCCTATATATTGAAAACCATGAGTTCACACCACACCTCCAATTCCAATTCAACACCACAGGATTAATTCTAGCTTTCTTCTTTTCCATAACTGTGACTCCCTTCTCAGACAGTGAGAACCTGAATCACTTTAATATACTTATTTATTGGGTCAATTCCCCAAACACACACCCCCCTTTATAACCAATTTCCTCTCACCGTCACTGCCACCCAATGTTGGTTTCCTCCACCTGCTTGGACCCCGACACCCCAACTTAGAGTTATGGACACCACCTGCCTTGTATGGACCCCAATCTTGTCCAGCCCTCCCCAATGACTTCTGAAAGAATTATTCAAGAAGGGAGGAAGGGAAGGAGGCGAAAAGCCTGAGAAGAAAGCAATATAGAATATCAAAATAGATTTTTTTTAAATAGAGAAATAAGCTTCAAAGAACCTGAGAAACTATTAAAGCCTTACCCACCAAAAGGTGTTAGGCCCAGACATTCCAGCTCTCAAGGAATAGATCATCCCTGCACTATATAAACTGTTCCAAGACCAGAGAAAAAATTAGGTAGTATCGCAAATCATTTTACTAACCCAGTAAAACTCTGATATCAAAACCTGACTAAAGAAATTAAAACTTCACATAAATAATAATAAATTGAATTCAGCAATACATTTTAAGAGTAGTGCATGACCAACTAGATTTAACTCCAGGAATCCAGGGGTGGATCAAGGCTAGGAAATCTCTTCACTCTAAACTAATAGATAAAAGGAGTTATATGGAGATAGCAGTTGACATCAAATGGATTTTTTAAAAATTCAGACGCATTTCCAGAAAATCAAGACTTTTTTGGTTGCAGGTAACAGAATCCAAGTCAAGTTTACACGCATAGGGCTATCTCATGGAAGTCAGTGAATCAGAACCAAAAAGAATAAGTGTTGGGAAGGAAAAGGCAGAACTGTCTTTCATATCTGTCCATTAAGGATAAATACTCTAAAATCAATAACTTTCCTATAAACCGACAATAACCAGCTTGAAAAACCAATGGGGAAAAATTCCATTTACAACATCAATGAAAGACTATAAAGTACCTAGAGAATAGATGCTAGTGATGTACAAATACTGAAGAAATGTGGAATAATTTATGTGAGGATATAAAAAGGAGACGAGTAAAAGGAGAGACGTGTATTGTTCGTGGGTAAGAAGATGCATATTGTAAAAATGTCCATCTGCCTTAAATAAATCTATAATTTCAATGCAATCCCAATGGGACTGTTTTCAAAATTTGACAATACAATTCTAAAATTGAGGTGGAAGACTTAATGGAAGCCAGGAACAACTTGGGATGTTGCCTACCACATATTAAGCACTACTGAGTGCTTACATTGTACTGAATTAAGTGTTTCACATACATTGTGGCTTTTATTTTCTCCTCCTCAAAACTCAATGAAGTACAATAACCTGCAACTTAGAGATGTTTAAAAAGTTCATCAGTAACAGAGAGGTACTAAATATCAGGAGTTTTATTTGAACCCAAGACTCATCACTTCAGAACTTAAAAGTTTAACTACTATACTAATTAAATATCTTACAAAGCTTAGAGTAATTTAAATGACCTGGTAAAGAAAGAGGGCTCAACTGAACAAACTAATAGGAAGAAATATATATATATATACCTATCTTATTCCTAACATAAGAAAAGAATCACAGATTTATTTTTTCTTTCACTTCATTTCTTCCATGATTTATTATGATGAACAATATAAGGGAGAAATTGTTTATTGTATTACTTTTCTTTTCAAAGAAAGAGTTATTGAATATATTTATCAATTCTAGTATTGTTCTTTTTGTAATTCATTTTTTCTTCATTACTTTTCCCTCCTTATTTCCTTTGGTGTGTTTTGTTCTTTTTTGAGTTTCTTGAGTTGAATGTTAATGTTTTTATTTCACAATGAAGCATTCTTGCCCCTTCATTTTTCCAGCTGAACTTTGTATTCTCTTTAAGTTCTGAAAAACTCCTATGAGAATGTTTATCAGAATTTTATTAAAGGTATAAATTAATTTGTGGTGAAACGACATTTTTACGTATTGAATCTTCCCAGCAAGAAGCATGTCCCTCCATTTATTCAAGTCCTCTTTTGTGAATTTCAGTACTGTTTCAGAGTTTTATTCCTATGAGTCCTGCACAGTTTTCAATAGTTTTCAGTAGTCACTAATTAGTAGAGAAATGCAAATCAAAACTACAATGAGGTATCACCTCATGCCAGTTAGAATGGACATCATCAGAAAATCTACAAACAACAAATGCTGGAAAGGGTGTGGAGAAAAGGAAACCCTCTTGCACTGTTGGTGGGAATGTAAATTGATACAGCCACTATGGAGAACAGTATGGAGATTCCTTCAAAAACTAAAAATAGAATTACCATATGACCCAGCAATCCCACTACTGGGCATATACCCTGAGAAAAACCATAATTCAAAAAGACACATGCACCCCAGTGTTCATTGCAGCCCTATTTACGATAGCCAGGTCATGGAGGCAACCTAAAGGCCCATCAACAGAGAAATGGATAAAGAAGATGTGGTACGTATATAGAATGGAATATTACTCAGCCATAAAAAGGAACAAAACTGGGTCATTTGTAGAGACGTGGATGGACCTAGAGACTGTCATACAAAACGAAGTAAGTCAGAAAGAAAAAAACAGGTATCATATATTATTTAACGCATGTATGTGGAATCTAGAAAAATGGTACATATGAACCAGTTTGAAAGGTAGAAATAGAGATACAGATATAGAGAACAAACGTATGGACACCAAGGAGGGAAAGTAGGGTGGCGGTGGTGGTGGGACGAATTGGGAGATTGGGATTGACATATATACACTAATATGTATAAAATAGATAACTAATAAGAACCTGCTGTATAAAAAAATTAATTAATTTAATTTAATTTAAAAAAAACACCCTACAGCTAGCATACTTACTGGTGAAAGACTGAATGATTTTTCCCTATGATCAGAAACAAGGCAAGAATGTCTGCCTTCACTACTTTTGTTCACTATGGTACTAGAAGTCCTAGTCCCTGCAATAAGGCAAGATAAAGGAATAGAAGGCATATAGTTTAGAAATAAATGGTCTTTATTTGAAGATTATATGATTGTCTATGTAGAAAATTACATGGAATCTACCAAGAAAAAAACTATAATATGTGAGTTAAGTAATGTTTCCAGATACAAATTCAACACACAAAAATCAATTGCATGTCTACATACTAATAATGAACATATGGGAACTGAAATTAAAAACATAATACCATTTACAATGATTCCAAAGAAAATTAGACTTAGGTATATACATTTACCAAAGCATGTACAGGGTCTTTATACTAAATATTACAAAATGCTGATGAACTAAATCAAAGAAAATCTAAATAAATTTAAAGACATACTGTGTTCATGAATTAGATGATTCAACATAATAAAGATGTCAGTTCTATTCAAATTGATTTATAGATTTAATACAATTCTTATCAAAATCCCAGTAAGATTTTTTGTAGACATAGACAAGCTTATTCTAAAGTTTGTGTGGAAGACACAGGCCCTAGAATAGCTAAAACAACCTTGAGAAAGAAGAATGAAGTGTGAGAATCACTCACTCAGTTCTGGGCTAAACATCTTCAAATAATTCTTTTTAAAGGAAGAATGTGGATCATAGACTCTTACCCACAAAACTGAAAAATGGAACCATTTCCATGCTTTCTTTTGGCAGTTAGTGTTGCAGATGGGAAGTCTGAAGTCATCCTAACTTGCAGATAATCTTTTTTTTAAGTTCTTGATTCTTGTATAATATCTTTTTCTTATTAAATATAATTAGTTCCATGGTATGTCTAGATGAGATCTCTTTTATTATCTTGCCTAAAATATAGTAAAACACTTATGGACACGTACTTGGATTCCCTTTTGGCTTCTAAGAAGCCAAAAAAATTTTTTGTTTTGACTGATCATTGCCTCTTCCAGTTATCCCGGTTTTCCTGCCACAGAAACACCTATTATTCTTTGTTCATATCCTGTACAAGTCAAGGATCTTAATTTCAAGCAATCCATACTAACTCTTGCTGCTTTAGTCATAAAAGAATTTATTAAACAGATATTGGGAATCTTACAAAAATATCTAAAAGACCAAGACCCAGGCTCAGAAAATGGGCAGCACAGAATGAGGCTCAGCAGGATCCAGAGTGACAGCCAAGTTAGACCACAGAACACATCTAGTGAGGGCTCCAGGGATGCTACCACTGAACCCTGGGGGCTGCTCACAGCATTATCACTCTAGCCCTGCACTCCAGACACTGCGGCTTGTGCCATGGCTTCTGCTGTCCTGGCCCCAGTGCTGCCACCCTCAGAATGAATTTTCCTCAATCTCTTCATCTTTGTGCTACAAGTTTCCATTTCAAAGTTCCAGATGTGTGTGCCTGACTGGCTGGCATAGGTCACATGCTGGTACCCTAGCAAGCAGCCTGAGAAAATGGGATTCTGGCCTTTTCTGATTCTATGTGTGAGACAGTTCTGCCATAAAGACACTTAACATGGGGAATTTCACAAGCAGAGAAAGGAAGTTCCACTAGGAACTTGTTTCTCTGTCCTCCATCTTCTCACTCATTATTTACATCTCTATATCCGTTCATACATTTGGGGAGAACTACTCCACAAGTTTGTGTTCCACATCACTATTACAATTTTCCATAATGTCAATTCTGCTCCTCACCTTCTTAGTGTGGATATATATATATATATATATATTTTAAGTTTAATTCTCATCCTTCCTTTGAACTTACAATTCTTGGGAGAGTTGACTACAGAGATGGCTGTCAACAATTTCTCCTGAACGTGTATGCACAATTATCCCCTCCCATCAAGAGGTGGAGACTATTTCCCTTCCCTTCAGCATGAGATGTCTTGTGACTTGACATAACCAATAGAATGAAGGAGGAGTGCTATTATAAGACTTCCAAACTTCACTCTTAAGAAGGTTGACAGCTTCCAATTTCTCACTTTGGCCATCCAGCTGCCATATAATGAGACTCAAACCACATGAGAGAGAGGGGTCCCACCATTCTCTAGTCATCAGATGCCAGATGCATGAAGTGAAACCACCTTGAATATTCCAGCTCCAGCCCACTTCCTAGCTGAATGTTACCTCCTCATGGAGCAGACCCCACACCCTGTGGAGCAAAAGAATTGTCTAGCTGACCCTGCCCTAACTCCTTCCCACAGAATTGTGAGCAAATGGTGTGATTTAAGCCACTAAGTTTTAGGGTAGTTCATTTTGAGCAATAGGTAACTTGACATGCTCCCACATCTTACCTGGTTCGCTTTTCTTCTTACTTTGTTGTTTGTTCATCTCATCTTATTTTCTCTTGGTCTTATCTCTCCTTATGATTGTCTTTAGCTGTTCATAGAGGCCACAATTCTTTGCAACTTATTGAGGGTTCCAAACAATTTTCTAAAATTGAATTCTAGGTACTCTATGCAGTTTTGAGTCAAGATGAATTTTTCTTTCTAATGTTCTGCAGTTCATCTTTTTTTAATAGATCGTTGACTGTTTTCCATTTTTGTCCATGTTTAGAATAAGAGAGATATGTTAAAATTTTGTTTTAACAGCCAACAGAATGGGCAGATTTCCCCTGGTCCTCCTACTGTTCCTTTGAAATTAGCTGAGTCCCCTTCTCAGCTCTACAGCAACAGGACTGTTAAGGATTCTATATACTATAGAGATCTCAGCCCAACTCCCAGGGTCTGTTTCCCAGGCTTTATTGTAATATGTGGCTGCTGTGTTGCAAGGTGAAGTCTTGTTCTACTATCTGGCTTCCTGGAACTTTGAAACTATGATGCCCAGCATGCCTTGTTACCAGGTATATTAAGTCTCTGTCCTCACCCACAGGTGTGCCCACAATGGGGGTAGTACACCTCCTTGAATGCAAAGCACCTCCTTTGAGGTCACCCTATATTGCCCTGTTGTTTAGCAGCAGTTACAGTCTCCAAATGAATGTATTGTAGAAATGTTTGTAGGAAGCCAGAGCAAGCAGCACCACAGAGTAGTGGGACAGCTTCCTAGGTTTTTAATTAACTTGGTCTCAGAGTATTTTGGGCAACCGGAGGAGGAGAGAAGTAGGGTTCTGCTTTATATTAAGAGAAGCACGAGTATGCCACTTGTTTCTGGGTTTTTATACAGCTTTATCAGTATTATGTTTAATAAGAATTCCTTCCATAATATGATAATATGTTGTTCATCAGCCTTGGTTTTCAAAGATGTTATATATTTTCATCCCTTTCTAAGTTTTTCTAAGACTTTTAGAAGGAAAGTGATAGAGGCCACATCAGGAACTGCAAACCCTGTCTCTATTAAAACCATTAACAGTCCAGAATGAGTGTCTGATAGAAGTCCATATCACATCTGTTGGAGGAAAGGCATGAGTGGGAGTAATTCTAGGAAGACATTGTGCAGAAGGAATTCTAATTCCATTTTCTCAAAGGACGCAAGTGGACTGTGGAGAAAAGGATTGTAAGGAAAATGTCCTGGATTAGAGAGAGAACCTGGTTTGATGAAAAAGGTTTTCTAGTTGCAGTCAAAATACTGGATCCTCAAAAATTTATGGATCATCATAGTGCCAAATTTTAGGCTTGACCAATATCAGAGTAGAGATCTTGAATGCTACAATTTGAATGTTGAGGTCAATGTCATGAGTTAAATTTCCAAATTATATATGCTCCTGGATCCAAGTACAGAGATGGTAGAAGTAAGGAGCCAGCTAATACAGAGCATTGAGTGAAAATCCTTAGATTGAATCACGCAATGTAGCCCCAAGTTCTCTTCCCCCACCGTTCTGGTTCTCCATTGTCACATAACAACTACCCCAAAATTTACTGGCTTAAGACAAGCATTTTATTGCTTACAATTCTGTAGGTTGACTGCATCCAGCTAGATAGTTCTTCCACACCACAGGATGTTGACTGGGTGCTGTAGTCATCTGAGGGTTCATCTGGGCTGGAACATCCAAAATGGTCAACTCACGTGTCTGGTGCCTTGGTTGGTCACATTGGAAGGCTGGGCTAAACTGGGCTGCTGGGATGGCAGCCATGCTCTTTCTCCATGTAGTCTCAGGGCTGCCTTCTCTATACTTGGTCTCTATACTTGGCCTCTCCGTGTAGTCTCTCTGCATGACCTCTCCAGCAAGGTGGCTAGACTTATTACATGGTGTCTCAGGGCTCCTAAAAGTACAAAACTGGAAGCATCCAACAGCCCTCTTAAGGCTTAGTCTTAGAACTGTCAGAGAAACACTTCTGCTATAGTTTACTGGTTAAAGCAGTCACAAAGACAATCCAGATTTAAGGTGGAAAAAACTCCACCTTTTGAGAGGAGAATGGCAAAAACTCAGTGACCATCTTTAATGCACCACGCTCACCCAGGTCCAGAACACTAGCAGCCATTGTATAATACAACTGAGGCTGTCCCTCACGCTGTAAGGAGAATGGAGAGAGGAGAATGGAGGATCTTTTTCCATTGGAGAAACTGAGTTACCTCAAAGAAAAGATACGCAGATTTTCTGGAGGTTCACAACAAAAGACTGTGAGCTACCTGATTACCTGTCTACAAGCTCCACCTCCTTTCCCAGCTTTTGGTCTGCTTTTTAGTCCTCACCTCTAAATATGAATGGATAATCAAGGATTGGCAGACATCTGAGGGAAACTCCACACATGATAAATAGAGATAAACAAGAGAGAACTCAAAAGAAACAGAGATGACAAGAAAAGCAATGAAAAGGCTCAAAAAATACGTAATTAATATTTTCAGGGAGCTTTTTAAAATATTGCACCCGGGAAATAAGAAGAGAATCTATAAAAAAGAACAATCAGACAATAATAAAGAGCTCTTGAAAATTAAGTATTTGAGCCAAAAAAATCAATAGGAGAATTAGAGGATAACATTAAGAAAGATAAAGTAGAACAAAATGGCAAGGACATGGACAATATAATGGATATTCAAATATTAAAGAATAAATTCAGGAGACCCGGTTTCCAACCTCTAAGAGTTTCCAAGGTGAAGAAAGAAGATGGCATCAAAGCAATTATAGAAAGGAACTTGAAATAAAGTTGAAAGACAGATAAAGAGAGGGAGAGAGAAATAAAGAGGAAGGAAGGAAGAAGGAAGGAAGGAAGGGAGAGAGAGAGAGAGGGAGGGAGGGAGGGAGGGAGGGAGGAAAAGGAGCACACAAAACTTTCTCAGAATTGAAGATCAAGGGTCTCCAGATTCAAATCCAGTTTAAAGCAAGGAAGTAAATCAAGAAAGAGAAGACATGACATGCAATCCAATCAACAAGGCATAAACACAAGTGGGGGAGCAAATGGAATGCAAGAATGTTAGAGAGGGGAAGGGGCAGGATGAGGTTATGTAACAGCCATGGAGAGAAGTAGTCCAGACAGAGAAGTAGATCTCAGAGCACAAGGAGACATGACTCTAAAGGGGAGAAAGTGAAAGTGGTGAATTATCTGGTAGGTTTAACTAATCAGAAGATTGTATTGAGAGGTATTTTACAGAACAATGGAACAGTGTGAAATTCCTTAGTCAGAGGATCAAAGGAAACAAAACAGATGAAAAACTGAGGCAATTATTAACTCCAGGAAACAATAAAATGGAGATGTGATCAGACTATACCATTTGTGTCAACAGTGAGCAAAATTTATAGCCGTAATAATGAAACTCTGAAAATGATTTTAACTAAGAATTGAGATATAATGATATTAGGAGCATAGGGGGTACAGAAGAGAGTGTATAAATGAGTTTATATTTTTATCCATCATAATAGAAAGTCAATAATGTCTGAAGTTAATGGATAAGGAAAAGGCAATACATTATATTAGTTAGAAATATGGATATAAATACCAAAAGAAACACTAAAGAAAGTTTAAAATGTTTCCTTCTGGGAAGTAGGATGGGGGGGGGGTGATGGGCACAATCTCGATTAGTCTTAATAGAACCTTCTACAGCATCTGGATAACCTGCTCCTTACCCCATACAACTTCCCTTTCCCAGACAGGTACCCCCTTGCAACCCATTTCTGCTCTGTCACAAATCCCCTTCGGTATTAAACCTCCCCCTCCCCCCTCCCCCACTAGGCTCAAACACTGCCCAGACAACCTCCTTTACTCTCTACTCTCTGTTTGCACTTACAATTAAGTCTTTGAGATAGCATGTTTGTTGTCTGCAAGTCCCAGGAAAAAAATGCAAATGAGAAATTATAAAAAACTAAGGATCTGGGATCAATAAGGTCAGATGAAAATGTTTTGAAAAGATTGTTAATCTAGCTTGGATAGCCATGTTTACCAGTTCTCCCTCCTTCCCAAATCCATCCTTCAAGTCGCACCTTCTCCATGAAATCCTCCTAATTCCCCAATCCACAGGGATATCTCCTTTTTGGACAGCAGTACCTTCAGACTTACCAACTCCCAGCCCATCAAATACATCTCTGAGTGTTTCTCCAGTCAGCTACAGAAGAGAAAGCACCATGCAACTATGCCTTCTCCATTTATTTAGATCACAGCCCACAGCCAGGAGCAGTGACAGCGGTTATAGGCCCCCAACAGGGACTAAATTTGTTAAACTGCTTGATTCAACTCTCAGCAAATGCCTAGAGTCTGCTCACAGTTTTTTCTCTTCCCAGATGAACTGTGAGCTGGTACGGAGGCCAGTGCCTGGCTCTTCATGTGTGTTTTTAGTAGGTACCAATAACTTTATTGAATGAATGAATTTAATAATTGCATATTTTAAGTGATGTTAGCACAGCAAAGCTGGGTTAAATTACACTAAGACAGTGATTCTCAGTGTGTGATCTCTGGACCAGCAACATCGCATAACCTGGGAACTTGTTAGAAATGCAAATCCTCAGACCCCATCTAGGACCTCCTGAATTAGAAACACTGGAGGCAGGGCAACCTATGTTCTGACAACCCCTTCATGTAATTCCGATGCAAGCTCAGGATCTGAGAAGGTTTGAGAGTACTGCACCAATGGTTCCTCTCATGCTTAAGGCTGTATCTTGCCCTGCATTTTCTCATAGAGATGTTAGTGTGCTAGGTCAGTTAACCACAGCCAGAAGTAAAAGCAGCAGAGGCTCAGTCTGGACTGATGGAGGACCCCCCCCCCCCACCACGCTTCCCTATGGCAGGGCTTTAGGCAGACCGTTTATTCTAATGAAAGGTGATCTGAATCTTTAAAGTCCTGTTAAGAATCATCTCAGGCAGGAACGCTGGGCTTTGACTACAGTAAAAGTTCTACAGGTTAGCTGAGAGGAGGGTGGCTGGACCAGACTAACCAAAGGAAGACGGAGAAGGTCAGATTCCTTTTCAGAACTGCCCGGTGCTCTGAGTACCTCACCCCTCCTCCCCCACCACCCTTCCCTTCGTCTTCATCCTCCAGGGCAGAGCCCAGCCAGCTCCAGAAGCAGATTTACAGCTCACAGCCATGAATAATGCAGTGGCCCAGCTCTCCAGGCAGAAGCTTCTGGGTGGCTATAAATCACTCAGACACTGTGCCAGCCTGCTTAATCAGCTGTCCCCAGGGCACCTCAGCAGAGGGAAAGTGGGCACCCTGGTTGCATTCAGCACCCCCATTAATAAGGCCCCAGGCTACAGCAGCCGATGCCTCCCTGCTAGCCTCACAGCCTCCACACTGTGGCCCCATAGAGGAGAGACTTCCCTATAAGGGAACAGCAGAAGGACATAGAAGAGAGAAGAGACACAGCCCTTGACGCAAGAAGCTCCAGCTTGCACACACACACGGCGCTTCTGCCCCAGAGCTCTGGGCCACAGTGAGAGGGTGTGCGTGCCGTGCATTCATTGTATAAGGGTCCCAGCAGGAGGGGGGCTAAAATCCAGCCCAGCCATTGCCCGCTGAGCCCTGCACTCTGGCTCAGGGCTGTGCTCAGGTACCATTTTCTGATTCACTCACAGGTATGGTCTTTGCTGCAGTGCTGGGCATACACCTGCCTTCCCAATTCCTTCCTAGCTCCACTTTCCCTAGTTCACGACACTGGCCCTACTCTCTCCTAGAATCCCAGTCTCCCCAGCTGCTTTCCCACTCCTTGTGTAGGGGAGCCCTGCCCTCCGTGACCCACCCTTCCCAGGTGCTGATTTCTTCATGCTATCTGCCCTGCATTCCCCAGCTCTGTGCTGCTCAGAGTGGGAAGCCCATAGCTAAAGGTGGCCACACACTGCTGCAGTTACAGATGCAAGGAGTTGGGACAGGACTTTCCCTGAGATAACCTGAGGCAGGGTCTTTCCCAAATTCCCTGAAGGACAGGACACGGCAGCTCCTTGTTGTGAATAACCAGACAATAGATGATCCCCAGCTGAAAGCAGAGTGTTTGGGTTTCCTCCAGTGCCTTTGCCTTCCAAATGCTGTGCGTTTCCCACAAGACCCCTCAGTCAAGCCTTAACCATAATCTAACAGAAAGAGACAGACCTTCTCAAGTTAAGGGATGATTCTCAACCCACTGGAACTCTGATTCATGAATCTTTTAACGATTCTTATTCTCCCCTGGAGAGAATATTGCTCATAATAAAAGGGTATGTTTGGGGAGGGGTATGCACAGGGGAGCAGGCATCTGAAAATAGGGTTAGGAATTTTAGAAATGTACGAAGTTCCCGAACCATGTCTCCTATCACATGACCCATTTGGTGTCTCCGGAAATCCCACATGGAAAATTGGACCAAAACAGGGAGACATAGCTTCCCCAGGGAGGCGAGAAGGCTGGAAGTCGGCCAGCTGAGCCTCCCTGGGAATGGCGGTGCCCTTGGACTTGTGGTTTAATGAATGAGCCAGGTCACCGGTTCCGGGAGGAGCCCCAGAGGTCCCATAGGTCATAGGGGCAGCCCACCCTAACCATAGCAGCCCAGCTCCTGCCTTGGCCACACTCCCTCCCCCAGGCACCACTGACTCCAAGCGTTATATGACTCAGCACCCAGAGCCACTAATCACTCAGTTCATCATCCCCCTTGGAGAGGCCCAGGCAACCAGAAGTCCCCAAGTTCACCAACACCCATAGGCTCCATGAGAAATGGTCCCCCTTCCCTGATGGAGAAAATGCAACCCCTGCCCTTAGGGGTGGGTCTGTCCTTGGCCACACTGGTGGTCACCGCAGCTAGGCACTCAACACATATCCTTTGCTGCAACAGACCAGGACACAACAGAGGAGCCAGGCCTATGCTCCTTTCTCTATGAGTCAAACAGTCATGTAGTCAGTCATTCAACACATGCAGCTGAAGTCTATGTGCTGGACGCTGGTAGTGCACGGTGTACACAAGTCAATAATAAGGGCTACCACTTGGTGAGCATTGCTGGGTCCCAGGCAATGTTTTGAGCACTCGGTATGTGTCAGCCCATGTAAGCCTGACAACAGCCTTTCATATCAACCTTATTTTACTGGAAACGGAGGCACAGCGATGTTAAGTAATTTGCCCAAGGCCACACAGCAAAGTGACAGAACAGGTTTGAAATCCAGACCACCTCATTCCAGGGTTCAAGCTCTGGTGAGCAGCCTACCCTATTTCTCCACTAACAGGTCTCCTCTTTCAAAAGCTCACCATCTAGGACTGAGCAGGGCAAGGAACCAAATAATTGGAATACGGAGCCCCCTGAGCTAAGGTTGCTAACTCAGTAGGGCCCTGGGGCCTTAACTGGGCATCGAAGTAAGAGTCTGCCTTCCCTAAAGGGAGCAGTCTATGAAAACTCTCAGAGGGATAAGAGTTTGGCATTTCCAGAAAATGGCAAGACACTCTCCACGGCTGTGAGCCATGGGCCTGGCGAGGCAGGTTGAGGCTGGAGTGTGAGGGGCCTTCCGTGCCAGGTGGGGCATGTGGGCTCTATCTCGTGGGCAGCAGAGAGCCACTGAAGGTTTCGTTAGGGCAGGGACATAACCCTCGTCCAGAGGGAGGCCCTGGCACAAGGGACGGGGGCCACCTGCGGCCGGCCTGTGTCTGAGGACCTAGTGGCCGGCTCTACAGGGCCTGGCCTGGCCTCCACTTGCCCTGGGCCCGGGGAGCCGGCCGGCTGTCTCCAGATGATTGAGCTGGCAGTGGCTCCGCGGTCCAGAGAGGCCCCGGCCAGCAAAGCGCAGTCTTCCCTCTTTCCCTTTTGGCACTGGGTGGGCCTATTGATGTTTATCAGCCCATGTTTATTATTCTTAACGCTGCTTAGGATGTTCCTCCCAGCTGGGGAGGGTGAGGCAGGCCAATGGGGAGAGCACAGGGACAGGACCTTGGCCTCACTGCCACCCAAGATTTGTGTCAGAGCTGGAAGGCTCACAGCTCGGCCAGCTCAGCAGCCTCATTGACAGATAAAGAAGTTGAGGCCAGAGACCGGGAGAGAGTTGCCCAAGATCACAAGCAAATTTGATGCAGAAGATTATCTGCAAAAGAGACCTGAACGTGAACTCAGATGTCTCAGTCCCTACGGCCCCCGGATCTGGGCTCAGCAAACGTTTATCACATGTATGATGTGTGAGTGGGCTCCTATTATCCAGGAGTCATCCAGGGCTCTGGGGGGAGCCTGAAATGGGGCTAGAAAGGGGGTAGGAAGGGTGCTCTGAGCAGAGGAAACCACTTGGGCGAGAACCTGGAACATGCAGATGGCTCTGGAGCTGAATACGCCTGAAACACAGGGGGACGTGGGTCAAGACAGAAAACGCAGCTGAAAAACCAACCATGCTGACTTCTCTCCCCAAGAGGTTTCCCGTGCATGGGAAGAGTCATCAGCTGCCCTTATTTCTCCAAATAACACTCAAGCTCATCCCTGCTGCCCCTAACCCCACTGTTAGAAATGCATCTCTCTAATTCCCACTCCCCCACAAATGAGATGAACCTGACTGGGGAGGGAGGGGAAGGTGTGAATCCAGTTCTGTCTACTCACCGGGAGACATTGTGTCCAGAGAGTGGGTTTGATGGAGCAGGGCAGCAGCTCAGAATGAGAGCTGGCCCGTGAGGACCACGGTGGGGACATTGTTTGTAGGAGGTCACGTCCCTCCGGAATCTAAGGCGGTCAGGCTGAGGGCTTCAGCCAGGGCCCCAGCCTGAGCGGCCCTTCTAGGCTAAATCTAACCCTCCTCCCTTCCCCACATCTGAGGCTCCAGGGGGTGAGGCACTGCCCTCCCCGAGCCCAGTGCAGGGTTGCTCCAGCACTAGTGCAAAGCAGGGTCTGGGGAGGAAAGGTCACCTTCCTGGCCTCTGTCCCTGCTCTTCTCCTAAGCTGTCTCTTCCCTGAGCCTTCCCAGAGGCTTCCCCCCTCCAGAGAGCCCTTCCCAAGTGGGCCTCCTGATTCTGAGAACACTTGGGTGGTGAGGACTCAAGACTCAAGCTCAGGAGTTACGTTGTGTTTATTCCACTTGTTTCTCTTTTTCTGTAGCCTCTGGCTGGGTGCATTCTCCCCTCTCAGAAGGATGGGCCTGCACTAATCCACACTAGGATCTTCCTGGCCCTCGCTGAGCCTGCCAGAAACTGGGACAGGATCGGGGAGGTGCTTGATGACCTTGTGCCTTGAATCAGTCTCAAGAAGTTGACTCTAAGCCCTGGGGTTCTGAAACCCAGATCCATCAGCCCCAAGGCTGAGGTCTCATTGTCCCCCCAGTAGACCCTGAGTACCAGGGGCCTGATGGGAGGCAGAACAGAAACAAGCAGACCAGGAACGTGGTGAGGGTCTAGGAGGCTGTTGAGGCGTCGGCTGGATGAGAGGGAGCCGGACCAGCCCAGGGCTCCTGGGACATGAGGAAGAAGGCAGCGGCAAGATGCAACAGCTGGGACCGCAGGCCACAGAGCTCACCCTGGGCTTGCAGGGCTGCCTCTCCCAGAAGCACTGTGGCCTGTGGACCAAACCCTTGTCTCCAAGGGCCTCGTCTGGATGATGAAGGTGTTGACTGGTCCAGAACATTCCCATAAGGTTTCCCAGGTCTGACGATCAGGATTCTGTTTTGTTTTAATCTCATGCTCTGTGATTGCACTGCTCAGTGGTAGAAGGTGTTTCCAACCTCAGTGTCTCAAAACCAGGGCCCTGGAAGCCCACATTGGTAAGTACTCATGAGCCTCATGCAGTGTCTGAAATGGCCAGTGCAGCCCAGGGTAGAAGAGTGGTGTTTCCCTAACAGCTGAGGTAGCAAAGAACAACCAAGCCACACATGGAGCTTCTGTTAGTCATCTGTGCTCAAGGCCAGTTGTAGTTAAGGCCATCGGCTTTGAAGGCCAGAAGAAGGCAATGGAAACAGGGCAAAGCTCAGAGCAGAGAGGCAGACTCAGCACGAATGCCTGTGTGGGCCACGGACTGTCACAAAGGCAGCATTGATCCATCACTGCATTCATCTCTTCAGCCATCATCGCTCACTCTTTGAGGTCCCCCTGGCTGCAGTTATATACCAGGGTCTGTGCAGAGAGGGAAGATTAGGTGAGTAAGACCGTCTCTACCCGGAGGAGTGCATGGCCAGGCTGGGGACATGGATGGGTAGCGCAGTTAAGGACACCAAAGCTTCAGGAGGCTGAGTTTTGTGTCTGTCCAGCGGGGGTGGCTCTGAGGAAGCAGCATGCAGAAGGAGGGGCCAGCCCTGGGCCTTGGTGCACGGGTAGGTGCTGGGCAGGTGAACAAGGTCCCGAGGCCTCAATGGCGCAGCACCCCCAGGCCTGCATCCCAGAGAGCTGGGAGCCATGCTGGGGGGAATGGACTTTAGCCAGAGGCCACAGAAAGGCTGGAAGCGCAACTTGCTCAGGCTTGTGCCATCAGGTGAAGAATGGTAGTGCCCGAGCAGGTGCAATGAGGAGGGAAGAGATGGTAGAGGGAGCAGACACTGGCCTTGACCACTGCTGCAGCGAGGGGGGATGAGGGGTATCACCTTACACACCTGTTTTTCTGGTCTGAGCAACTAGGGAGGCGGTGTTGTACACACCGGAGTGGGTTTAGGGGAAGATGCCAAGTTCAGCTTTCCCTGAATCACACACGGCCATGTTTCCTTCAAGCATAAAAGGTTTTGTCGACAATTTGTAAATGATTTATTGCTCCTCCCTGTCTGCATTCATTATCCTTTGGATTCTTAGTCTTATATACCCAGAGACAGAGAGAGGCACGGAGACGGGGAGAGAGCCCCAAGGGAGAGTGATCGGAGAGGAGCGAGGCTGCCCTTCTCTCTCCTTCTGCCCCTGGACTATGCCTCTCATGAGGGCGAGCCAGTCCTGGGGCCTGCACGGGACCTACACTCACTCTCCCACCTCATTCTGACAGCAGCCCTTGAAGCCTTGCGAAATGGAGGCCCCAGGAGGGACCGTAACTTGCCAGAGGTCACACTTCCAGGCAGTAAATATTTCCTGATGCTCGCAGTGTAGGGGCCACCGAGGCTCACTTCTCTGCCTCCCTCCCTTTGGGCCCATCAGAAGCATCAGAACGTGGAGGGGGTGCCCAGCAGGGCCTGGAACACAGCAAGGCCTCATCTTGGTCCATGGAACTAGGTGGCCAGGGATGCCTCTGGTGGATGCATTGGTGCGGGGGGCGGGGGGGCAGTCTCCACTCCAGATGAAAGGTTGAGGGTATGAAAAAAAATGTCAGGCCTGCATCCCTGTGGAAGTGCCTCCTGACCTTTTCTAACATGGCGTGGTTTGAGTTTTCTGGAAGCCAAGCCCCCCAACTAATGGCTCCACTCTCTTTTCTAATAAATACGTGGCCCTGGGCCCAGCTCTCTTCTCTGCTTTGTCATGAGGGACCCATTATTTATGACTTGGGGATGAGTCACAGGCCTTGGCAAGGAGCTCACAGCTCTGGGCCCAGTGTATTTTTCCACTCAGTAGCAAGCGAAGGAGGATGCTTATAAATTCTCCCGTTGAAACGACTGGGTAGGTATCTTCACAAGGATGCTTCTTCTGGCTCGACCATAAATCTTCTACTCGTTGAACGTTCCTGGTGGTCTTTGGCTGCCACCAGGGAGAGTGGGTAAGGGCTCTTATGGACTCTGGACTCAGCTGCCACCCCAGCTCCCGGGCCACACAAACAACTACGTGCCTCAAAAGAGTGCCATGTATTCTGTGGGGGGGTTTCCAAGGCACCTTGGGCACCATGATTTCAGGGAGATGAAGGGGTCAGGACAGTGAATCCCAGAGAGATAAGGATAAAGCATGGGAGAAACAAGCAATAGATGGAGGGGTTTCCGGGTCCCTCCAGGACCCCCAGAGCCTGGTCTGCATTCCTAACTGGACACTCCTGGCTGTGTTGGGGCCAACCCTCACCTCCCCCAAGCCTGCATGGACACTCCGCATTTACTCCCACCTCCCTGTTTGCTCCAGCTCTTCTCCCTTCTCCCAACCCCTCCCCTCAGAGCCCCTAGCACTGTGCTCTGAGCCATCAGACCACGCTGTGATGATTTCTTACTTCCTATTCGTTTGCCTTATTATTAGATTTTGAGCTCTTGAGCAGGAGGTCTTATGTCTCTTTTCATCACTTACATGATAACCAGGCACTTGATTTGTGGGACGGGTGGGAGAGGTTCAAGAATTATAGTAGGAGCTAATATTTTTACCCTATTTGCAAGCTAACAAGTTTGCCTGACACTGCTTCATGGGTGTTGGCAAAAGACACAAGACTCCTGGGTCAGAGACAAAGGACAGTTTCTTACTCACAGTGATAGCAGTATCCAGATCATCAGCATTTGAGCCAGTTTTGAGAATCCTCATTCCTACCAGGTGAGGCAAAGAGGGTCAGATGATGCCTGTACACACCATAGGTTGCATTACAGGAGTGGACCCCTGAGTTTAGGGAGCCTGACTCTTTTATAATAGGCAGTAAGCATGCCTGAACTTGACCCAGAGGAAGACATTCTCTTTGTTGTACTGAACAGTAAGCAAAGCTGCCCTCTGCTCCAGAGGGAGACACCTTCTCTGTCTTCCTAGACTGTTAACCATGCAAACAACCTTGAAAAAGTCATCAAGAACAAAGCAAACCCAGGTCTGTCCTGGCAAGGAGTGCATGAGAGACCCATAGAGCATTATCTCCTAATAAGAGACTCAATCCATTTTTTTATTCATCTCATAGTAACCATCTCTGGCATTGTCCGAAAACCCTGTGATCTTCAACTCTGAATTGCACGTCAGAGTCTTGGTGAGGTTGAGGGAAAGAGTAAGGGATGTACCCCATTTGTAAAAGCATACTGTAGCAGTCTCTTTTGGTGCCCTGCCATCATCCTCAGCAGTCACCTGACAGACTGAAGACTGCTGCAGATGCTCTGCCTTTACACAGGACAGCGTGAGGTGCTGGAGGCTTAGTGCTCCTGGAAGCAGTCCTCAGCCAAAGAAAGATGGAGAAGTGGTGGATTGGTACCCCAGCTTCCTTCCCCTTACCTGGGATGACTCTGTCTCCCAAGTTTCCATTGAAACTGAGCCCCAGTTGCCCACACTGAGAGCTACTCGAGGGCACACTATCGGCTTCTTCCCTTCCCTTTCTCATTTCTCCACTTCCAGTAGTTTCTGGGATCATTTCCCTATTTGCACTCAAATCCTTGTCTCAGGACTGCTTCTAGGGGATCCCACCCAAAGATACTTAATTAACCTTATAATACACTATGTTCAAAAAAATGAAACATGTACTGTCCTCACAGTACAAGGCACAGAAAGTAAAGCTTACCACACTCAGCTTGACTCCTGGAGATATGCAAAAGATAGCAATGACGCCTTCTGAGAGAGGGGCAGATCAATGGAGAGAAGGGGAACATGGGATTAAAGAGGGCAAGATACCCTAATCTATCTGAGATATCTAACCCTGATCTATCTAACCCTGAGAACACAGCAATTGAGAACACAGGAACTAAAACGATCTCAGCCAATACAAAAGGGAGACACGTAAGGACTGCTGGCAAAGGCGGTATTTGCCTGTAGTCTTCCCTTCTGCAGAGCTCTCCCTGCATGATCAAACTCCAAGTCTACCGCTTCTTAGTCCAGACTCTTCCCTTGCAGAAATCTCAATCACATACAAGCGTGAGTATCTGAGAATAGCTGTGAATGGGATCCCTGGGGCACTGACTTTACAGCAAAAGCCTCAAAGCCTTGAGCTAAAGTGAGGAATACCCAAGAAGGGCAATGGGGTGGGAGTCAAGAGCATCAGCACGACGTGGGGAGCTTGTCCAAACCACACACTTAATAATTTGGAAACATCCCAAGAGTGGGCTGAAAGTCTCCAGTTCAGCCACATCCCTGCAGAATTTCCATTCTGCTCAGGACCACTTGCCAGACTTACTCCTCAACACAGACACTGGAAATTCTCCCCTCCAATCCTTGACAAGTGGGTAGAAGCATATGAGGTAACTACTAACATTAATTAGCATTTCTCATTATTGCTTATTATCGTTATTATCCCTCGAGTTAGAACAGCTCTTTAACTTTTCAAAGCTTTATCACTTTGACCATATGTCATTTGAGCCTCTTCTTTCCTCCCAGCCCCTATTAAGATAATTTTTAAAATAATATCATCCTCATTTTACAAATGAAACTTTGGCTTATAAAAGGAAAATTGGTGGAAATTCTCTTAATTTACAGATGAGGAAACTGAGGCTCAGAGATCCTTGGCTTGCCCAAGGTCACACAACACATTGGTGTCACAGAGAATAAGACGAGCAGTTTGTTATGTAATACTAATAAGTAGTACCTATCACTATTTGGGTATATACAGTCTGCCAGGTCCTGCACCCTGAATACGTTCAGCTCACGATCTTTGTTAATTCTCAGGACAACCTTGCCAGGCCGGTGCTATTATTATGCGCATTGAATGTATGAGGATGTCACACTCAGTGCGGTTCTTGTCTGTGAGTGGTCCTGTCTGGGTGGCAGGGGGTGCACGGAGTTAGGCTTCCTGGCCCACAGCTCCTTCCAAACATGAGCCCAATCAGACCCAACAGCAAGATGTCTAGGCCAGTGACATCAGGGCTTAGGGAAAGGGGCTGGGGGGCAGCCAAACTCTGGCTGGTAGCCTCCACGCAGACAGCTCCCCATGTGCTAAGCCACATGTGAGCCAGAGTGAAAAAGAGTGTGCCTATTCCTCCCTGCCGAGGACACCCTGCCGACGGGCCTGGGGCTGGTCTTTGTACACCATTTCTGGGCCCTTGGTTGGCCTTGGAGACTGTTGGACTCAGTCCTTGCAGCTTCAATTCCAGTGCAGGCAGCTCCACCAGAAAGGGCCCCAGAGACTGCCCATCCCAGTGGTTCCCAGAAAAGCAGAGAACAGTGCCTCCTTCACCCCCATAAAAGCCCCCACTGTTCATCCACAACCATCTGGCCATCCCTTTCTGCATATCTGCTCCACGGTCTCTTCCCAGGGAGACATGTTGCTCTCCTCCCAGGCTTGGCCCGTGGCTCAGAATGTATACCCAGGCCAACCTCTCCACTTTGTTTCAGGAACAGTTTGGTGTGAATGCCAGGCAAAGTCTCGGGTCACTGGTAATGAAAGTCTGCTGCTAGCGTCACTTTCCATGAGCCCCGACACTTGCCCTCCGGCAATGACCCTTGAAGCCTCCTCAGTATCCAGATGTCTGGTGTCCTGCAGCCTGGTTGGTATCCAGCCACACCACAGCGGCATTAATGGACCATGTAGGCATGGAGACTTCTGCTGGGCAAGATGGACGTCAGTTTACTTAACTCGGTTATAAACAAAAGCAATAATTAGCCTGGGTGAGAGAGGAAAGGAAAAAGGAATAAATCAAGCCCAGGCTGAAGAAACACCTGTGGAAAGAACTCCTCAGCCCAGGGCAACAGCAGCTGCAGTAAACAAACCACGAGCGATCTTGGCTCACAGACTATTAATTTGCTGATTGTTGATGGGTTTACACAGCCTAAAATGGGAAGAAACCATAGTCAGGCAGCAGCCCGATCGCCCTGTATGGGAGCATTTAGTCATTGAATTAGCAAAGGTGGACCAGTCCTGGTGTAGGGCTGTAGGCATGGGTGGGGGCTTTGCCATCATGGGGGCACCCAGTGGGGGCTGTACCCTCTACAGACTGGGAGACAGATGCAGAGGGGTCAGATTTTCACTCAGAGAGCTCCAGTAGTAAGCAGAACCAGAGAGGGAGATGTATGGGTCAGAACTTTTGGTTGCAATTTGAACCAATTTAGGGGAAAAAAAGATGAATATTTCCTCAGAGCATTCAGCCAAGTCATGACAAGAGCAAGGATGCAACTGGGCTTCAGGAAACCTTCAGGCACCCCCAGGTTTCTCTTTCTCTCTCTGTCTATCTGCCTGCATCTCCCATCTCTATCTCCATCTCCATCTCCATCTCCATCTCCGATCTCCCTCTCCATCTCCCATCTCCCTCTCCATCTCCATCTCCCATCTCCATCTCCATCTCCATCTCCCATCTCCATCTCCATCTCTCATCTCCATCTCCGTCTCTCATTTCCCATCTCCATCTCCCATCTCCATCTCCATCTCCCATCTCCATCTCCATCTCCATCTCCCATCTCCAACTCTCATCTCCATCTCCATCTCCCATCTCCATCTCCACTCATTCTCCCATCTCCATCTCTCAGCTCTATCTCCATCTCTCATCTCCCTCTCCATGTCCATCTCTCATCTCCATCTCCGTGTCCATTTCTGTCTCCATCTCTCATCCATGGCTGTCCGGGTGTTAGTTTCCTTCTATTACTGCACAATGGCTTCCTTCACACAAAGAAAAATGGTGTCCAACATCTTCCAAGTTTTCCATCGTACCACTTCTACCTCATTCTCCTCAGTTTCTGTTTAAAAAAATATATCAGTGATATGAAATTGAGTGAGGTGGTTGGTCCTGAACCAACGAACCAGAACCAGAAGTGTAAGGAGCTATGTTTGACCCAGCTTGGGAAAGTCCCAACGATGACCATAAGGGCAGGGTTGCCAAAGACCAGGCCAGTCCCCTCTCTTCGGCCTTGTGGGTGGTAGGGACAGCAGGGAAGTGAGAGAACTCCAGGTGGAATGAGGGGGCTGGATATTAACACCACAGCTAGACACTGCAGTCTGTTGACAGTCACAATAAAGAACCATAAGAGCAGCATGAGCAGCAGGAGTGCAAAGCAAATAATATGTGACTGAGTTGGGTAGATCGAAGAAGGTGGCACCAAGGTGAGTGAAGAAGAGGGGACGGTCACTCCAAGCTGAGAGGAGCAAATGGCGAAAGCTACAGGGCCCTGAGAGGATGAGGATATGACAAGAGATGGCATGTCTGGGTGATGGGGTGGGGGTTGGGCCTGAAAAACCTGAAGGTGCTTTGACTTTATTATATAGTCATTGAAGAGCCACTGGTGTTTTTTTAGCCAGGGTGACATGATCATTCATTCACGCAACAAACACTTCCTGGATGCTTGCTATTTTCCAGGCCTCGTGCCGGGTTCTGGGGACAGAGAGAAGGAAAGTGCATGGTCCTGCTCTCAGAGAGCTCCTGGGCAGGTGAGAAAGAGATGCAGAAATGGATGATTGCAGTGCCGGCCCCGGAACAGACAGAGGCTGTGCCATTGAGGCCAGGGCTGGAGTTATGACCTAGTGCCCCCAAAAGACATGGAAGGGGACGAGAAAAAGCTTTCCAGAGGGGTCAACACTTGGCCCAAGTCCTGGGGACTGAGCAGGTGTCTGCCACATGGTTGGGGAGATGGAGAGAGTGAGATAGGTGGGAAACCCAGGCTTAGGAACAGGATGTGCAGTGTTCAGAGGTCACAGAGTCATTTGGAATAGCAAAGCAGGAATAAGAATAGGGGCCTGGGCTAGAGGGGGAAGCAGCAGGTAGCTGGGTGTGCACTGTGGTCAGTGGAGCCACAGAAGATGTGTAAGCAGGGGATGCACATGTAAGAAAGAGTCTGGCTGTACCACAGACCTGGAGAGACAAGTCCAAATGGGAGGCAGGCTAGCAGGCAGCTGTGAGGCCCCGAGAGAAGTGATGAGACCTGGACTGAGGCAGGGGGATGGAGTGGAAGGGATGGCTTTGAGGGAGCTCAAGGGATGGATTACATGGGGACCGATGGAAAGAGCCTGAGGAGGAGTGGGGGGCCACACAGGGAGCAAGGGTCCTGTGAGGAAAAGAAAGTTTGGGAAGAAAACCATGAGTTAGGTTTGATTTTGAGGTGTTGTGAGGTGTAGAGTCAGGAGGTACTTCTGCATGAAAGACATAAACGTGGGAAATCTTACGTCGGGAAGGCGGGGTTTGAATCCATGGGGTGCTTTAGGTCTCTATGGAAAACACATAGAGAGAGAAGAAAGTGGACCTGAAAAGGTAGCACCAACATTTAAAGGGGCAGAGAGAGGAAAACTGCCCATGAAAAATATTAACGGACCCATCAACTATCTCTGAGGACCCATCAGAGATAGTTGTCCCCCAATATCTGTTCTCCCTTCCTCATATGCAAGGGAATTTCTGCCTGGCTAGAGATCACAGTCCCCAGCTTGGTATGGCCATGTGCTATGTTGTGGCCAGTGGATTATGAGCTGAAGGGACATTGCACTCTCCACGCATCTGGAGCAGCCATCCAGGACCAAGAAATGGAAGTGGAACATGGAAGATGGCATAACAAACAGGAACCGGGTCCTGAAACCATCACACTGCCACACCCGCCATGCACCCAGCCTTTTCCTTGAGAGAGCAGTAAATTTCCATGTTGCCTAAGCCACTGTATTTGGGGATCCTTTGTCTCAGAGGGTGGTCAAGGAGGAGGGTGGTCAGTGTAATCAGACACCACAGAGGTCAAAGGAGAGAGGTCAGAGAAGGACTTGGCCATGAGGCCACTGGTGACCACAGTGAACACAGACACAGTGGGATAGAGGGGCCTGAGTCCAAGTGGATTAGGCTGAGCTGTGAATGTCAAGTTGAATGGAGAAGCAGGTGTAGACAAGCTCAAGAGGGCAGGCTGAGGGTCAGAGCCAAGACTACCAGCAGTGTGGAGACAATGGGAAGAGGTGTGCAGAGCTAGTAGAGGGGTGGGTAGCAAGGGAAGGGGTCCAGGGAAGCCCCTTAGTTGTGGGAATGCTCTTGAGGAAAAGTAAGTCCTGGGCTAGAGCATGGTGGCTGGGTTAGCCAGACCAGGACTGATACATGAGGTGTGGTTGGTGGATACACCCTGTCCACAGGGTCCACAGAACACGCCAAGATCATGAAGGAGACCAGGAGAAAGTAAAGAACTGCCAAGGCAAAGTGAGGTGGGGGAATCAATGGCCCCTTGAAGCTAGACAGCAGGGAGGCCTGCACAAGGGTGGGACTGGAGTGTTTCATGGCAGGTCGGGGAAGAAGAAAGGTAAGCCAAGTTCCCATTGTCAGCACAAAGGGCAGATCCGAGGTCTGCCCACAAGTGCCTATCTCAGGTCACAGATTTCATGGAGCCATCAGTCAGTGTACAGTCTCTGGCTCCAGCTGGGCTGATGTCTGCTGGGCAGGCAGGGTCAAGGGCTCAGGGCAGATCGGGTGCCCGATGGAGGAGGGAGGAAGGCAGAAGAGAAGCTAGGCCAAGGGAAAGAAGAAGGAGAGACCCATCTCTTGGTCCTGGACTTTCCATCCCTGGAACAGGAAGAGTGGGGACTGGAAAGGTCTGGGTCAGGAGGAGGTGACGAGTAGACGGCTGGGGACACGCTGGGCCTAAGGCTCCCCTGGAGAGTAGCTGGGAGACAGAGGGTCTCAGGCTCCGGTTCTCACGTCTCCAGGCCTGAGGAGAGCATGGCTGGAATGCACCACAAGCCAGCGTCCATCCCCCCGGGGCAGCCAGTGGGGAATCTCCAGCCCTGAAGTCATCACCACCCGAGGAGCCTGGACCCCGCCATGGAAAAAGGGTCCCGCAGGGGCGCCCGGCGCCGACCGGCAAGGATGAGCTCATTGCTGCTTGTGCCTCTTCCCCTCTTTTCCAGGCATCTCAGATTTCTGGATGTCAGGCGCATCTGACAGACAGGAGGAGAGGGCGAGAAGACGACTGGGATATAGCCCCGAGGTGGGATGTAGGGCCCAGCGGTGTTCCGCTCCCCTCCAGTGCTGCTCTTGCCTGCTGGCTCTGTCCTAGACCAGATCAAAAGGGGTCACCTTCCCTCCTCACTTCCCATGAAGGCACCAAAGGAGCCCTAACGACCAGTCCCCTGAGAAAACACACCTGTGTTACCTGGAGGAGCGACAGCACCTCTGTCTTCTCCCATCAGCCCAGACTACTTATCACACATCTGCTTTGGAAACAAGGGTCCTGGACCCAAAAGGAATAGGAAACATAGCAGAAGAGGTAGTCAGGGGGGCAGGAGCCTGATGGGTCTGGGAGCATCATGGGAGGAGGCAAGGAGCCGCCACATGATGCTGCAGACAGAGCACTGTGCCAAGAGTCAGAGCATATGGCCCCAGCTCCCACTCCACCACTTCACAGCCCTTTGACCCTGGCGAAGTCGCTTTCTGTCTCAGGGCCTCGGTTTCCCCCCTGACCTTAGAGTGTTCTGAGGCTCATTTGAAAGCACAGAGTGGGCTTTGAAACCTCACAGCTCTTTGCACTCAAGGGGAGCACATTACTGATGCAGGTAAAGTGTATTTTTCTTATGGCTACCACACTGCCCAAACCCCCGGGCACCATTCACCCTGAAGCCTGTAAGCCTGTGCCGTGAATGGTGCTCTTGGGAGTGGTGCAGACCTGCAGACCCGAACTGATGGCTGGGAAAACGGCTGTCCAGAAGGTTCCCTGCTTGGGGAATGGGGCCACCCTGGTCACCTGACCACTGGGTGTCTGGGAGCCAGGTCTCTGTAGGAGAACAGTCCTGCTTAGGACATTCTAGTCTAAACAAGGTCATGCTTCCCAGGAGGAGGCTACAGGAGGAAGCTGGCCCGTTGCATCTCACAAAATTAGGACAAGATCAGACAGACTGCAGTTACTGAGACAGTCAATGAGACTACAGAAGAGACAGGGACAGCTCTGGCACCTGGGAGACTAAATCAGACCTCCCTAGAGAACTACCCAGAGCCCCTGATAGACTAGCAACAGTGAAGCCCGGATCTCCTGTCTGTATAGGGAACATCAGACTGTCAGGGTCACTGTCATTGCCAGTCACAGATGTAATAAGCCAGAGTGGCCTTGGAGGTTGAACACTCAAGGCTGACCCCCTCCAGGCCATTGTCTCTACTGTGGGAGCCTGAGGGACAAGGGGCTCTACGTTCAGGGGCAGCCAATCCCACAGATGGACAGCTCTCCCTGGCATCCAGAATTGGAGGTCTTGTGGTGAGAAGTGTCGTTTCACCTGCAGGGAGAATTTTCCAAGGGAAGAAAGGAAATGAGCCGCCAGTTATTGAGTCCTTGATCTGTGCTAGGACTTCACCTGTCATGTGTTAGACATATAGTAGGTACTCAATGAATAAGGTACTGAATGATTGAATGAACGGATGAACAGCAAGGGGAAAAATCCCTAAATCATATGACACCCTGACTAACTGCAGTGATTTTGCCTCCTAAGGGAGTGATATAGTGATATAATATCTGCCTCTTCTAAGCAGATGCTTCAGTGTAAAGCAAAGTCCCTTGAAGAACCATGTGGTTTGCAAAACTGGCCTCAGGGGAGAGATATTGGGAGGCAAAGGGAAGTCGTTTGCTCGGCATAGGTAAACAAAAACTTGACAGCTCTGGAGAGAACCCGAGGGTGCAGGAAAGGGTACCTGGGAATTGGGAAAGTGCTGGAGCTGGGCAACATGGTGGCCAATGAGAATGAGCAGTAGAGGTGACAGATGGACTTTTCAGAAGAGTAAGGGCTAGAGATCACTCAGCTATCACCTGGGCTGTGCTTGCAGGGATCCAACCTCTAAAACATGACTCCCCACAGTATAAGTAAACGCTGTCACGTGTATGGCCCTGGTGGGGAGGGGTATCCATTAAATAAACTAAAGACCAACAAGCTGTTGAAGAAAGGTGTGGAGGTAGGGATTGACATAGGGTAAAAATACTTACCTTTGCTCATTTGCTCCTGTTCCCAAGTCTGTGTGAGTTCAGTAGTCAATACTTCTAGCCGTCAGAACTCTGGAAATGGAACATGCTGCCTCACACATGGAAAGTGCTCCATCATTAGAGGTTTCCAAACAGAGTTCTCCCAATCTTCCCAACCCTGACAGTCCACACTTATGTGAAAATGGTCAAGAAAGTCCTTCCATTCATTGAGCCAACATCTTCCTACCTATCTCTTCCTCCCTTCTCAAGCAATACTGAGAAAAATGTTTGACCTTTATTCACACTCAAGTCCTTTAAAGACTTAAGGAGAGCAGTCATGAAGAGAACATTAGCTCTCTTCCCTTCCAAAACTTTTTCTCTCCTGATTTAGGCAAACATCAGGACTACACCTCCCAGCCTCCCTCGCAGTTAGGTACAATCACATGACTAAGTGATGTCCAGTGATACTTGAGCAGAAGTGATGTGCAGCACTTCCCGGCCTGGTCCATAAAAACGTTCTTTGTTCTTTCCTGTCCTGCTGACCAAAAGTTTGATACCCAGGGCAATCAGAAGCCACGCATTAAGGATGGCAGTGGGTTTCCTGGTGTGAAGAGAGTCAGTGTACAAGAGGAGGATAGAGCGTGCGACACCCCAGTAAACACCCAAGCTTATCCGGCTGTGGTTTAGGTTGCAAAATACCTCAGCAAGGCATTCAGAGTCCTCCCTGCTCTGGCTCCAGCCAACCTTTCCGTCCTTATATTCTGCTGCTTCTCTCTATGAATCTTGTGCTCCAAACAACCTTCCCAGATTCTGCTGAATTTCTGGGAAGCCAGAAATACCATGGGAACCGAGGAGCAATGGCAAGCAGGTTTGAGGACTTTGCCATGCTGTGTCCTGCCTCTAGCTCCTGGGTTTCCTCCCTTTAAATTGCTTTCCCCTCATCCCGGAGCCCCTCCACATTGACCAAGTTCTTCCTCCATGACCATACCAGCCTCCCGTGATGCCTCCATTGCCCTTACTACCTTCTGCATTCTGAGCAAACAGCAGCTATCAGTCATTAAAGAATTCACCAGTATTCCAATTCTTCTCTTTCCAGTCCCCTCAGAAGATTGCACTTCCCTGCCGCTTTGGAAATTAGTCTTCCTTTGGCCAATAAAATGTAGGCAGACATGATAGGTGTCACTTCTGAGCAGAAGCTTGAAAACCCCAAACGTGCTTCACCAGATTCTCTTTTCCCTCTGCCACAAGACTGGCAAAGTTACAGATGCTTGCCGAAAGCTGTAGAAATTTTGGAGTCTTTCATTACCACCCCCTAACCTAGCTCAAGCTGACCAATATAGAAATAATGTATGATTCACCACATTTTCTTCTTACTGCCACGGTGATCCTAAAAGCACACAGAATTGGATCCTTCATCAGCATAGTCCATGGGTGACTATGAGAGCAGAACCACCTTCACAGTGTTAGGATTAAACTCTTGTTGTGTGAACTCCCTAAGGTATGGGGGCTATTCGTTATTACAGCGTAACCCAGCCTATCCAGACTATTGTCTTTAGCTGCCATACATATGTGGCTGTCTTATGATCTTGAGTAATATTCCCATACTGATCATATTGTGTCTGTCATTGCTACGTCCAGCATCACTGCCTCCATTACCAATACCATCATCCTCACTGTTACGAAATCCGACATCTTGACATCTCACCATTGTCACTATCACTTCCACCTTCATTGTCATAATTGTCAATGTCAGCCACAGTACTATCACCTCTCTTTGTATCCCTGCCATGAACCCCACTATTACCATCTCTCTCACCTCCACCACTATCACCTCCATATCACTTACACTATCACTTCTAATATCCCCTCGTCTCACATCTCCATCTTATCACCTCTGTCATCACTAATGCAATAACTTTCATCATTCCACTGTAATAATTTTCACCATTACTTGCAAGATCATCACTTGAACTGTCACCAGCATCAACACTTCCTCTATCACTTCTCCTGTCACTTCCTCTATTATGCTCATTACAAAATTCCCACTATCACTGTCAATTTCTCTACCTCTAACAGCTCCATCATCACACTATTACCACCAACTTCACTGCCATCCTCACTGGTAGATTCTAGGGGTCATTCACAGCTCTCCCCTTCCTGTTTGCTCTATCCTCAAGAAGGAGTGCCACAGTGTTACTCGGGTCTAAGAATATCTTATGATGCACTGTGCTAGTTTAGGCGGTAGTAGGCCTGACTGAATGTCTAGCCCACATGGGTGCAGTATGAGGGCTACAGCCTGTTCCCCCAGGGAGAAAGCCCAATCATCTCTCCTTTTTGGCTTGAACCTTTTCTTCCCACTCCTCTCTTTCTCTCCCATGTGGCAGCCACATGGTCCTGGAAAGGCCTGAGCAATGGAGCAAATGCAAGATGTTTCTATGTTTCTTGAGCTCCCTTTTGTGGCTTTCTGGTGAGTGTGGACACATCCAAGACTTGGGTTTGGACCTAGAGGCAGTAGATGGAGCAGGTCTTTCAGCTGATTTTGGTTCCAAGCCATTTGGACTGACTTAGTTGGTCAAGAAGTTCTCCACATAATCTAGCATGGCTCACTAGAGTTTTCATTTTTATATTCTATTTAAATCTTTATTTTTTTATCAAAGTCATACATGCACATATTTTTGAAAGTAAAATGTTCTACAAGGTTTATAATGAAAACCATAAG
Source organism: Aethalodelphis obliquidens (assembly GCF_003676395.1). Classification (NCBI taxonomy): domain Eukaryota; kingdom Metazoa; phylum Chordata; class Mammalia; order Artiodactyla; family Delphinidae; genus Aethalodelphis; species Aethalodelphis obliquidens. Next base: position 16,173,764 of record NW_020837984.1, on the reverse strand, counting down.
ACTTCTGCTCCAATCCTGCTCACTTCTGAGTCCTCCTTTCCTGAGGCAAGCCTTTAAATTGTTTTAACTCTTTCTTCTAGTGTTTATTTCCGTGTTTATAAATGACATGGTAATACTGATATTTCTTGCATTTTTCAGCTTTAAGTTTTATCTACTGATCTTCTACAATGGAAAATGAGGAATCAACTCTCTTACAACACCACACACACACACACACACACTAACACACACATACACACACACATTTGCACAGCAATGTTGTTATTGATCACAAAAATATCCAGGATTTGCATTACTATTACTAAATTACTATCATTCACAGTTGAGCCACTTCTCCTTGTACAACTTTTTGGTTCTCTCGAAATTAATAATTACCTTTTTTGCTATTTGCTTAATTTTCTACATGTCATTTACTAATTCATCCCTGAATTTTCCAGTGGAATTGAAAATTTCCTTTGAATGTACATAACTGTGAGTTTTACTTTCTTCTTGGAGATCTCTCACCTGGAGTCCTCCATCCTCATGGCCAGTATGGACTGACTGTCTTCTGCATGTTTTGCATGACTGTCAGCCTGACTCTACTTCACCATCATTCTCAGACTTCTCTTTGTCTCTATCCTGATTGCTATATCCTTTGTCTCCTTCCCCTTCCTTGGTTTACTTCTTAATTAAGGTGGATGACATTCCTCAATATCCTCCTGGAAAGTAGTGCTTGGGAGGTAATTTTTAAAGATCATTCATGCCCCAAAATATCTCTATTTTTATTGTCATACTCAATTGCTAGTTGTGCTGGGTATAGTAATCTAGTGTGGAAATGATTTCCCTCAGAATTTGGAAGCATTGTTAATTTCCTTCTACTTTGTATAGCAGTTGTTGAGATCTTTGACACAATACTGATTCCCAATAATTTGTAAATAATCTTTTTTCCTCACCTAGAAACTTTTACAGTTTTTATTTTCAGTGTTTTGCGATTTCACTGCAATGTGTTTTGGGTTGAGTTGTTTTTGTTTTTAAATTCAGTTTGCTATGTACTCACAGAAAATTTTCAATCTATAAACTCATGTTCTCCAGTTCTAGGAAGTTTTCTTATATTGCTTCTTTAGTAACTTTTACCTCTTTCCTTTATTTTATTTATTTATTCTCTAGAACTTATATTTTTAGATGACTAGACTAGTTCCTAGACTGATCCTCATTTCTGTCAATTTCCATCTCTTTGGTATTTTTGTTCTCCTTTTTTGGGAATTCGTCCTGACTTTATCTTCTAACACTTATTTTAAGTTTTAATAAAATATGGATGTTATATTTATATTCCCAAGAACTTTCTTTTTTCGCTCCTTTTTTAAAAATTACCTCCAGTACTCATTTAAAGTAAGCATCACCTTTTTACTATTATTCTTAAAATGTTAATCATAATTTCCGTGCTTTCTTCTTCATTGTTTCCTGTATGTTCCTTTTTTCTCTTAGTTTGTTTTGATCTCTGCCTTTCGTGTTGAAGGCCTTCCTGAAATATCAAGTAATTCTTAGCTGTCCATTCATATTGAAGTGTGAGGCACTAAAATTCTGATTAAAAATGTTGGAAGAAGAGAGAAAGTTGTTGACGTGTGGGTTTCACCGAAAGGTAATTGAGTGGGACTTGCTGTTTCAGTGGAAGACCAAATATCAAAAACTATAGGCCTTTTTTTCTTCATAAAATCAGTTTTCCCTGGAAAGTATACTCCAATAGCTTCCCTGTGTGATATTAACCTGGCTTCCAGTGTCCTGGGGATTGATGAGGAAGAGAACAGAGAGCCTCACCATTCAGGAAGCAAGTTTCTTTTCAGATTGGCTCCTCACCTCTCCCCCTGCTCTGCCTGATGCCTCAATGTTCAGAACATTTCAGGTTCAACATCTCAGAACATAAACCTTCTGTATTCTGCCAGCATGGGAGGGAATGATTATCTGGTTACATAGGGTAGGGAATAAGTCTGAGGTGGGGAGGTTCTTACTGCTTGTTTGTTTGTTTTAACTTGTAACAAATACCCCCATTTTTTTCACCCTCATTCTGAATTCCTGCCTTCAGAAGTAACTGGTACTTCCAGTTCCCAGGCTTTTCTGGGATTCTGTGGCTAGAAATGTTTTGCTACCTATTTGCTCCTGCCACTTACCCCCACAACCTTGCAGGCCTGGGTTTCAGTTTCCACGATCTGCTAAGTCAGGTACCACTCATCCATCCACTTTCTAATTTCCAAATTCTTGATGTCTCTTGTCTGCTGCTGTTTCTTCTCCCATTCTCTTTTTCCTTGTGGGTTTATTAATTTTTAAAAATTCTACTGATGACATTTTAGTGAGGCTTCTGGAAGTAGCCAAGATAAACATGTGTGTTCAATCAGCAATGATTAAGAAGTCTAATGCTCTCTATTAGAGTTTAGGGTGAAAGTAACAGTTAATCATAAAACATTCTTTCACCTTGCTCTGCCTGCATCCTCTGGGCCTTCATCTCCTGGAGTGGATAACTGGTTGAAAGTAGTCCTGATCACAAATCACCATATCTCACCATGACCCCAAATCAAGTGGAACACAATTATCCTAAACAATACAAACATCATCACCTCTATCATGGCCTTTATTACCACTATCACCATCATCATCACTGTTATCCTTACCTTGACTGCATCATAGCCTTCATTACCATCTCCACTACTGCCCCCACCATCACCATAATCACCATCTCCATCTATACTCTTTGGTGTGTCCATCACCACCATCACTTCTGACACCACCACCACACCTTCCACCATCATTATCTCATCATCATGAGTACCATCAACTCCACTGTTACCACTTCCATGATTTTCACCAAGATTTTCATCATCTCCTCAAGTATTATCACCTCTGGAAAGTATTTTTAAACTATACATTGAATATATTCTCCCTTTTGGGTTGCAATGGTGACTTTCTGTACATGAATAAGGAGTAATTTCTACCTTTGAACACACAGCATTCTTATTTTGAAAAAGGGAGGGGTGGGAAAGAACCTACTGGTTTCTCCAGCTCAAGCTGCATACATGGGAATGGATGAGGTCGAAAGGAAACATTCATTGAGCCCTTTCTAGGTAACAGACATCATACTAGGCACACGAGTTAAAGTATTTTCTCTGGTAAGAATCATTACCCCAGTTTTACAAGGAGGAAACTGAGATTCCCAGATGCTAAATAACATACTCAAGGCCACACAGTTAATAAGTGTTGGAGCCAAGATTCCAACCCTGTGTGACTTCAAAGTCCATACTCTTTCCATTACACTATGCTGGCCAGAAATCTCAGGAGCTTGGTTTAAGCACAATGGGTTATGACTCTGAGCAAATAGAGCCATTGTCATGGTCCCTGATCTCAGGGAGATCTGATCTGATGAGGCAGGAAGAAGCCTCTCTCTCAAAAAGACTGTTATCTGATGAAGAAGATTCAATCCCAGCCTCACAGAACCTATGCTTTGCCTGCAGGCCTCACTCAAACAATTCTTCACAGTGCCCAAGCCCTGCCACCTCTCCCTGACCTTGGGTTCCCAGAGGGAGAGGGAGGGAGTGTGGACATCCAGTCCTGGGAATGCCTGGGGTTGGGAGAGCTGAGCTATTTTGGGATTGTTTACATTTGGAATCTTCCTGATCTTTGGTCCCAGAAAAACACCCACATGTTGGAAACTCTTCTGAGTTATTCACTATTGGGGTTTTTCTTCATCTCCTTCAGCTTTTTCTTCTTCTTGGATGGAAAAAAAATCTGCTAGTGATTAGTCACAACCTGTGAGGCTCAGCTTTTGACAGCCCCACTGAGAAGAGAGAGACAAAGAGGCTCAGAGAGGGGCCCATGGGCAGATGTTGCTTGGAAGGAAATGTGGTTCACAGCATTGACCTCCCGGCGTGAGGGATGGTCCATTCACCTCTAACTGCCAAGGGACAATTGCTCCCTGGACCATGGCTGTTTCATTCCAACCCTTCATCCCGACTTAACTGGGGAGCACAAGCCAGGGCATGCATTAGAAGGAGGCCTGGGGGTCAGGATGCGGGGAAGCAGGCTAAAAAGAGAGGAGAGGGGATCAGGTGCCAAGCACAAAGGATGTCTGCCCAGTGGGGTCCTTTGGACCATGGTCTCCACTGACAACCCAGAGTGTAAGCTGTGACAATCCCATACATCCTTGGACATCCATATGATCCTTGGCAGGTCTTATTACATGTTTGGGCTCCTGAAAATCCCAGGGTGTGAGCAGGCCTCCTGCTTTTTTGTGAGAAGGCTAAGGGTCAGTTGAGGCTGAGCACTGTCCACAGAGACAAGGACAAAGGGAGATTGTTTGAGCTGAAGAACTAGGGCCTGGAAGTCAGATCTGGATCCAATTTTAAAATCTAAGGATTGTGAAACATGGTGGGGAGGGCGTAATAAAGGGAATCTGGGAAATAACCCTTGGTGTGGGTCTTTTTAAAGAGGTTTCAAAGCAACAAAGGGAAAATCAATTAATACAATAAGTAACAATACAGCAGGATAGCTTAATGTCAGTGGAATGGCAGGGCTGTCCCTAGGTTGTGTGGGACCCCAGGAAAATATATTTTTGTCAGGCTCCTATCTATGTAAACAATTTGAGTCATTCAAAATCAGCATGTCAGCACCATTCTGAAAGCCCAGTCTCGTGTGATCCCACATAAAAAATAATTCACCAGCAATCCACTTGCCAGACTGCCTGCCTGGAACTAAGCGTGGCTGAGGCTCCAGGATGACTGCATAGGCAGGAGTCGCATTGTTTTTTGGGACATCTGGTCGACCCCACACATGGGGTTGAGGTTTGGAGGGCACTTGAAGGAAGAGAAAGAGGGACTGGAGCCCACACCGGTCCCAGTTAAAGTTCAGGGTGCCCCACTCAGCTGGCACTGCCAGCCCTTGTCAGTCCTAACCACAGAAGGGACCTAAAACTTTTAAGGAATGCACTCCAAGGCACAGGGGCTATCTTTCCCAGGTCTAAGGATGGTACTGAGACTAGAGGCAGTGACATCTCAGCAGGGCACCTTGTACCTCTGTGATGGGGGGAAGAATTATGGGGGGCAGGCTGTGTCTTTAGTAGCTGTGTGACCTCAGGCGACCCTCTGCTCCTCTCTGGCCTCAAGTTCCTCATCCATAAACCAGTAACGGTAATGCCTACGCTACAGAGCTGTTGTGAAGTGTAATAGCCCAGTGCCCTGGTCCTGCCTCTGCCTTCAAAGGGTGGAGATGCCCATGGGCAGCGTGGTCCAGGTCTAGAATCTTGACCCTGCCTTTCAGCATCTCCAAGGTGGGGCTGTGCTGGCCAACATCACTTCTCCTTGCCCCAGGTACTAGCTCTGAGGAGGAGCTCATCTCTTGAGAAGAGGAGTCTCAAGGCCAGGCCCCTGGTGCGGGAGGGCAGAAGGCCGAGGTACAAGCGTGTTATCCAAAACAAGCAGTTGAGGCCAGCAGGGTTCAAGCTGTGGGAGGAAGGCCCAGGCTGGGTCACCCAAGAGAGGGTCTTGAGGATGTTATGCCAGCAGAGACACTGCCAGCTTGGACTGAAGGGGACAGAGAGGATGAAATAAGAGAGGGCAGAATGACAATGAAAGCAAAGACTGGAATGCCACAGCCATGAGCCAAGGAATGTGGACAATCATCTATCCTGGGAAAGGTGAGGGGATGGACTCTCCCCTCTGGGGGCTTTGCGTCCAGGAGCTCAGGAAGTCTTTGGGCTGAGAGTCATTCTGGTCTTGTCTTAGGAAAAGAACGTGGCAGCTGAGCCCTCAGAGAAAAATATTGAAGTCTCCCTTTTGATTCAGTCCTGTGTGTGACTGAATCCTAGTGGCTGCCTAGTACAAGTCCACATTCCCATCCCCAAAGTGCCCCCCGAGCCAGCTGAGGACCACCCATGGTCTGGGGTCAGGTGAAGGGTGAGGATCAGGGCTTGAAAAAGCTAAGCAGGCCCTCTCTGACTCCCTCTTTATCTCCCTACTGACCTCTCTCCTCTCGATACTACACTAAGTGGCCTCCTGGAAAACCCCCTCTGGTGTCACGTGTTGTTACCTGTGGAGCCAGACTGACAGCCCCGAGGACCCTCAGGACAGTCAAAACATGCTAGAACAGCCCCCAGAGATAAAGGCAAGGGAACCCTTGGCAATGACCCAGCAAAGGCTCCACAAGAGCCTGTCATGAAGGCGCTCCATGTGCTTGCCATCCCCAGAACACTATCCTGCCACGTGGCTAGCCTGGCCATTTGCCCACTCTCCTCACTGCAGAGCCCTCTGAATCCTCAGGCTGGGAGGAAGCCCCCTGCTCAATCCCCACCTCCATTTGGGAGTGCCTCACTCCTTCATCTACGGCTACTTTTTTTAAAGCAAACTGTAGTCTGTCAGAGGATTTTGTTTTCTTACTTACAAATTTGAATGAAAAGTCTTACTAAGATATAAAAATCAATTCCATTTAATTACAGTGCACATGTAATGCACCAACATTAAAAGAAAGAAGAGACTCCCCCGTACTTTGATGGAATAAGAGCTGAAGCCTCGGGTGCAATGCCTTGCCTGGCAATACAGTCCCATCCCCGTGACAGAATGTGGGACAGGTTCTGGCCCCACCTGAAGAGGAGAAAGATCTAGGTGCCTGTTGGGTCCAGAGATCTGGAATGAGGGGAGAAGGGATCTCCATAATCGTGCCCCAGATGTCATTTAAGCCTGAGATTTGCCAAAGTGGGGGAAGTATGGGAAAGACCACTAAGAAATCAGGACAGATGAAAGATGCGTGTGAAGGAAAGACTGAGGCGCTAAGTATGAGGAGTGCGTCCACAGCACCGGTGGGCCTTGGCCTAGTTTGCTGACATCAGGATGTTGACACCACTCAGGTCAACCAGTGCCCTTCTGCTCAGAATATCATTGCCATTTATTAACAACCTCCTTTTAGATCACTCTCTGAACTAACAACTCCAGGGAGGGAGGCTGTGCATTATTTCTGCCATTCTACAGCTAGAATAGCTAGGGTGAAGAGATGACATTTTGTCCTTCCTTGCTGACCCACTTCTTCCCGGAGCCCTCGGGGGCTGGTCCCAGCCTCATATTTTGGTGGAGCCCCGTCTTTGCCCCTCACCCCCACTGGCTGGGGTGAAGGGGAGACAGAGCTGCCAGAGCCAGGTCAAAGAGGGTGCCTCTCAATAGGACAAGAGGGGCCACTGGTCACCAGGAAGTAGCCCAGCCCTCTTGGCCAGGTGCCTTCCCCCACCTTCACCAGCTAAACTTCTTAGGCCAGGGCCTCTAGCCTGGACCTGTTGTCCGGGAGCAATGGCACCTTGGGAACCAGCCCTCACTCTGTCAGAGAAAGATCAGCCTCATCTCGAGTACCTGTGCCCCCATGTGCCCACTTCATTCTGTTTAGGCCACTTTATGCTAGAATCATGCCTGCCCAGCCTCCACTCCTAGAGAGTTTCCTAAAGGCAAATTCTGGGTCTCTCTCCCCTCTACTTCTATATATTTACTCCCAAGACTGCTTCTTGCTTATTCTTTTCTTTTTAGTACCCTGCTATCTCCCCCACAAAAACTTGTTGATACTTTCTCCTCCCAGACACCCATCTGTCTAACTTGGATTTTCCTCCATAGACTGATAGAGATTCACCACGTGTTTGCCATTCAATGAATGGGCCTGAGTCTCCCTGTTTGCCGGATGGAGAAAGCAAGTCTCAGAGAGGTTGGGTAACTTGCCTGTCAGGAAATAGTCCTGGACCTCTGGCCTCCCAGTCTGGGGTCCTTTCCCCTAGACAACCTCGCCATGGCCTCCTGGTGTTCACACCAGAAAAATCCAGGAGCCGGGACAAGAACTGGGACAAAGAGGAGGACACTGGGGCCCAGGCCTTGACCCCAAGTTCCTATTTATAATCCTTGTTCCGGAGACAGCCACTTAAACACACATTCCTGATAACTGAATAATCTTTGGCACCAAGCAGAAAATAGCCTGTGGCCCAGACCACAATTGCACAGCAGAAGCAGTGTGAGCAGGGGCGACGTGGGGCTGGACGGTGCAGGACAGGCTACCGAGGGGGGAGAGGGGCAGCAGGCGGGGCCCGGCTTGGGACAAGTGAGTGGGACTGCAAATATAGCCAGTTAAATATAGCCTTGCCGACCTGGACGTGGGGCCAGCCTCCTCTGCAGGGAGTGTTTCCCAAATCAGCTTGGATCTCCTTTTCCCAAAGGAAGTGAGAGCCAGAGGCCTGGAGGGGAGGAGCTGGAGGGACCTTGATGGCGGTAGGGCTCAAGGCACTGCAGAAATCTGCAAACAAACTGGGGACCAAAAGCAGCAGCCCTGATGACATCCTCAGGGAGTGCCAGTCTGATGGGGAGGAGTGGCCATGCCCTGAGCCAGATAACAGAGGGTTTCTCATGCCCCAAACCAGCTGGTTAAGACCCCGTGCACCTTCCAACTCCAGAAGGACTGATGCTGAGGTCTCTTTTTCCAGAAGGCTCAGGCCAGGGCAGAAATGGAAGTGAGAGACATGGAAAGTTCTGGAGTCCAGAGCCCTGAGGGAGCTCGGAAGCAAGCAGGAGGCCTGACTCAGGTGGAGGCCTCAGAAAAGCAGCCATGGCTCCTCCCTCCCTCAGGGTCTCCCTAGAGCAGGATCTTGGACCAGTAGGCCCCAGGTTGATGCCAAGGTGCTGCTATAGGGGTGACATTCTTGGCAAACGTTTCTCTGCTCCTCACAGTTCCGGCCCACCACCCTTCAGTTGCTCCGCTGAAGCAGGAACTTGGTTCTGAGCTCTAAATTTGAGGGAGTCAGCGTGCCCACCTTTCAAGGGTTCACAGACGATTGTAAATAGGGCAACAACGCCAGATCTGAGGCCCTCCTACCTGCATGGAGGCATCACTGGCATTCTGGGAGGTTCAGGCAGCATCTCACTCATGGTTGGGGATAAGCCTCCTCACCGGTCCATTACTGTAAGACACCTGAAGAAGTCTTGCCTTAGTCCCTGCTGCCGCTGTCCCCTGAAAACCCCCTGCATGCCCAGATGTCCCCAAGCTCCAAAGGTCGCCAAGCCTGCAGAAGGCCAAAGTGTACTGCTTTCCTTCTTTTTTTTTTTTTTTTGCGGTACACGGGCCTTTCACTGTTGCAGCCTCTCCCGTCGCGGAGCACAGGCTCCGGACGCGCAGGCTCAGCGGCCATGGCTCACGGGCCCAGCCACTCCGCGGCATGTGGGATCTTCCCGGACAGGGGCACGAACCCGTGTCCCCTGCATCGGCAGGCGGACTCTTAACCACTGTGCCACCAGGGAAGCTCCTGTACTGCTTTCCTTCTGATCCTCCTTGGCCTTGAGGCATCAGGGCCCCACAAAGAAACAAAAAGAACATCCCTGTCCCTGTTACTGTGTTGTGGATCCCCACGTATCACTGCTTGTGCTCCAAATCCCACAGAGTTCAGCACTTTCCTCTCTGCCAGGGGTGTGGTCTACACTTAGCACACTTTGCTTGCCCTTCCAATTTGGGGGAATCCTCCTAGAGTGTGGTCTTGTGGGAAGAAATGCCCCATCCATCACTTCAGAAGATGAGGGTGCCAGGGCCAAGTATTCTGTGCAGCTCAACAAGGAGAATGCCAAGAGGAACCCCTCAGCCTCCCCAGGCTGCCATCAAGGTGTGCTACAAGAGTGTGGGGAAGGGGCTGGCCATGCGGGCCCGGGGCAACCCACTCTGGGGTCCCAGTGTGGGGCACTGACCCTTCATTTCACAAAGATGCCCAAGAGCCCTGTGCCAACTAGCCAGGTGGTTTGCTAATTGCTGTGGCTACGAGTAAATGAGGCCCAGGAGCTACTCTGGAAACCACTCGCAGTCAGGTGTGCTGGGAGTAATGGCGGAGGCCAGCCGAGACAGTGGGGACAGGGGTCAGGAAGGCCTCTGGAGGCCAGGGAGGCAGAGGGGGCAAGGAATTCCAGACAGGGATCCTGTGCATAAAAGGCCCAGAGTGAGAGAAGGTTGTGGAAGAGGGGCAGTGCGCCTGGTGCTGAGAATGAGAGGGGAGAGAGACAGGAGATGCAGGATGCTGGAGGAGGGAGAGGGGGCCAGATCATGCCTTGGACTCCATGTTAATGGGAATCTTCCTGAGGGCAATAGGGAGCCACTGAAGGGTTTGAATGGGGGCGGGGGCAGGTAACCTGATCTATTTCTAGGTCAGAAGTGTCCTTTGGCCACAGTACGGAGAGTGGATGGGGTGGGGGTGGGGGGGTAGATGGGATGTGGGCAGACCAGTTAGGAGGCACTAGCAGATGCCCAGGGGAGCAATGGTGTTAGCCTGAAGATGGGAGGAGGGGGTGGAGAGAGCTGGGCAGTCCTGGGATGTATTTAGGAAATAGAAATCATAAGATATGGTGAATACTTGGATGTGGGAAGGAGAGACAGAGAGAAGTAAAACATTTACTCATTCATTCATTTATACATTCACTTATCAGCTATACAATGAACATCTAACACATGAAGTTCTTTGCTAAGCCCTGGGGATACAGTAGTGAGCGAGACAACAGGTCTCTGCTCTCGGGGTTTACATTCTACATGCAGAGGGGCAATGCAAAATAAACACATAAACAAATTCAAGATCATTTTAGGTAGTGGCAAATGTTATGAAGGTAATAAAACAGGATAAATAATACAGAGCGGTTTGGGGAAAGGTCCTGCTTTAGACAGGATGTTCATTGAAGCCATTTCCACAGAAGAGCATCAAAGTGCAAAGGCTCAGAGTGGGGAAGAATTTGCAGTTTTTGTGGAACAGAAGAAAGACCAGTATAACTGGGGTGTCGTAAGTGAGGAGAAACTTGGAGAAAGTGAGTTTGGAGTGTTAGGCAGCTGCCAGATCTTGTAGGCCACAGTGAGGCATTTCCATTTTATTCTAAGTGAATTGGGGAGTCACTGGAAGGTTTTTAAGTAAGCAGGGGAGGGACATGATCTGATTTATGCTTTTTTGAAAGATTATTTTAACTGTTTTATGGAAAGAAAAAAAAGTGGCTGTATTAGTTTTCTATGGATGCTGTAACAAAACCCACAAACTGAGTGGCTTCAGCAATATAAATTGATTGTCTCACAGTTCTGGAAGCTAGAAGTCTGAGATCAAGGTGTCAGCAGGGCTAGTTCCTTCTGAGGGCTTGAGAGAGAATCTGTTTCCTGACTCTCCCCTAGATGCTCATGGGTTGTTGGTAATTTTTCACTTTCCTTAGCTTGTAGAAGCATCAACCCAATCTCTGTCTTCATCTTCACGGGCCAATCTCTCTATGTGCATGTCTTTGTCCTGACTTCCCCTTTTGATTAAGGATAGCAGTCCTATTGGGTTAGGGCCCACCCTAGTGACCTCATCTTCGCCTAATTAATTATATCTGCAAAGACCCCACTTCCAAATAAGGTCACATTCTGAGGTACTGGGGTTAGGAGTTCAACATATGCATTTGGAGGTGGACACAATTCAACCCATGACATTGGCGTTCAGTCCTATGCTCGGTAAGTATAATTTGATACTAGGGATCTTAGGTAGTTACACCGTTGAGTATCCAGTGAAGAACTAGTGGGTGGTGATGCTCTTTCTTGAGTTGGTAATGCTGAGGAGCCAGCGTGGGAGGAAATGACAAGTTCAGCTTTGAACATGATGATTTTTGAGATGTCTGCAAAAGATTCAAGAGGAATATCCAGTAGGCAACTGCACATATGTTGTGGAGCACAGGAGAGGAGCTGGGGCTAGAGGTGTTGATTTGGGGGCCATGAGACTCTCAGGCAGTAAAGTCAAGGAGATACGTGAGGTCATTGGGAGACATGATGTAGAGGGAAAATAAAACCAACATGTAGGGGCTCTTTGCTAAGGAACACTGATATTTTAGGCCTGGGCTAAGGTGACTCCAAAGTAGACTGAAAAGGGGCAGCAGAGACAGGTGGAAAATTGGGAAAGAGCAATACCCTGTGAGCCAGAGGAAGGCAGAGTTTCAAAAAGGAACAAATTGACTTCTACTTCTGGTACTGATGGGCTAAGTTATTTGGATCAATCCTCCTACTGAGGACAACTGAAAGTGATAGGGGATTACTTTTAAAAACATAATCTTAAGAGCACAGAAAAGCTCACAAGGAAATGGAAATTACCAGGCTAAATCTAGAAGGAGGAGATTGCCCAGAAAGGTAAGGGAACCCCTCCAACCCTGAAGGCACTTGCCAATCTGTAAGACAAAGCTTCAAAACCAAGCTGTGATTTTTCACACCTCTCATGAAGAGGAGGAGAGCATAGAAAGCCCAGGGTTTTCCCAAGTTCTGACAGCCCACTCCCACATTAAGCTGGAATTATGAAGAACTGCACCCTCAAGGGTGAATCGAAAGTAAAACGGCCACTCACTTTCTCTTCCCCCAGCATCCATGCACACATACGTATACACACACACACACACACACACACATAATCCTGCCTCCCAGGATTATGCAAAAGTTAGCTTGATGCAGAAGAGATCTGGGGAGAAGAAAAGGAAAGAAAAGGAGGAGGTTAGCTAGAGAAGGAGGTAGGGAGAAGAAAGAGAGAACAAGGAAACCCATCCCTGAGAGTCTGCAAAACAAATATACGTCGTTCGCTGGAATCACTGACCAAATTTGTGTCACTGGGGGAGTCCAAGGAATCTCAAGTTGTGAGATCTTATGTAATTGGGATCATAATTTTAATCAGTTTTTTACTATTATAGTATTTAAAATACAGCATTTTTAATCCAATTAAGTGCGTTTACATAAGATGTCAAAAACCTAAGGATATGTGTCATGGATATACTTACCAAAGAAAAGCTGCAGTAACGGACAAGAGAGACTCTAAGAAAAAGGCATTACTAAGATAAGGCTATTTATTCACAATCAAAAAAGATTTAGTTCACCAGAAAGGTATAATGAATTTTAAATTTAAATTTAAAATTTAAAGTAAAAATTATCAGAACTTCCAAAAAACTGACAAATCCACAATCACAGTGGGAGATTTTAACACATTCTGTTACTTGATACAACAGAAAGAAAAAATCAATAAGGATATAGAAATTTTGAAAAACACTTAACAAACTATACCTAATGGGCATATATAGAAAACAGTGCCCAGCAACCAGAGAAGAGACATTTTTCTTCAAACACACTTGGAAGATTTATACAAATTGATCATATACTGGGTTCCAAAGCATATCTCAATAAATGTAAAAGAATGAAGAACATGCTCTCTAGTCCCAATGCAATGAAATGAGAAATTTGTAACAAAAGAGATAACAGAAAAATACCGTTATGTTTGGAAGTTAAGAAACACATTTGTACATAACTTAAATGTCAAAGAATAAATAATATGAAAACTAGAAATTACTTTGGACTATGCAATAATGAAAATATTCTATATGAAAAATTGTGATGCAACCAAAGCACAAAGAGGAAAATTTACTGCCCTGATATGTTAGAAAAGGAAAGAAGCTGGAAAATAATGAGCTAGGCATCAATTTCAATGTTAGAAGAACACCAGAGCAAACCCAAATATAATAAAAGGAAATACAAAAATAAGAACAGAAAATAATGAAATCAAAAACAAACATATAATAGAGAGGTTCAGCAAAGCCAAAATTTGAATCTTCGAAAGGACTAAAAAATTGACAAACTGCTAGTGAATAAAGTTGTATGCCACTAAGAGGTCAAGTAAAATGACCTGTGGGGGCACTGACCATGGTGCCAGCCAGCTGACTGTCTACCTTCCTTGCCAGGTGTCCTCCTCACCCCAGGCAGGACCTCGGGGCCTCTGCCTTTCCAGGTGGAGGCCTTTGCCTTTCGATTCCGAGCTCAGGGCTGAAGGATCTTGGTTAATCTCAGACACAGACTTGCATTAACTCAATTCACACAAGCTAGAGTACAAACCAGATGCCAGTTCATTCTTCTGTAACAGGGACTGTCCCTTCTTCAGGCTTAAAATGCACCCTCCAGGGCACCCTTTCCCAGGGTTGGGGTAGGGAACAGAATAGCAGAATAGTTAAGTACATGGGGTCAGGAACCAGGCTACCTGGGTTCAAGTCCTAGCCCTTCATTTTAACTTAAGCTCTCTGAGTTTCGGTATCTTCATTTACAAATTTGGGATAATAACAGATCGTGGTGAAGATAGTGAGATAATACACGTAAAGAACTTAGAACAGTGCCTGGAATACACTAAGTACCCCATAAATGTTAATAATAACAATTCTACTACCTGAGACGACAAATCCTTACTCAGATGACTGCTTTGTGAATGTGGAACTAGAAAAGGGGTGTGGAATGGTTTGGAGGGAAATTTTACTGTGCTCAGGGGAAGCCTAGTAAAATATCTCAACTCCACAAGAGACAGCCCTCCCCCATTTCCTGAGCCTCTCTTCCCTGAACATGGCTGGAAAGCAACAAACAGCTCTTATTCCTCTGATTTTTTTCATTCTAATCTCACCATTCCAACCCACCCACCCTCTTGTAAATGAGCTAAGCACCAATGTGCTAAGTACAGTGACTGTAGCTGTGAACTCAAAGGAGTTTCTTAGTGCCTGTGCCTCAATTTCACATCAATTTCACTAAACCATCTACAGGGCTGGGTTGCTGTTCCAGTTATCTATTGCTGCGTAACAGACCACATCAATCCTAATGGCTTAAAACAGGGGTCAGCAAACTATGGTCCACTTTGTGTTTTTGTACAGTCTAAAGGCTGAGAATGGTTTCTTGTATTTTTAAAGAGTTGGGAAAATATCAAAAAAATAATAAAGTTTTATTGGAACACAACCACATCCATTCATTTATGTATTGTCTGTGGCTGATTTTGCAGGACAAGAGAGTAGAATCACTGCAATAGCGATCTAATGACCCACAGAGCCTAAAATATTTACTATCTTGTCCTTTACAGAAGAACTTTGCCAACCCCTGGCTTAAACTCTTAAGCTCTCAGTGGGGACAAGTTATCTCTGCTCCTTCCAGGATCACATGGGATGGCTTGAGGCACAGAGTGACTCACTGTTGGCGTAAGAGCGCCTGAAGTCCTGCTCACTCACCTGTCTGGCGGCTGGTGGGGGCTGTCGGTTGGGACCTCAGCTGGAACCGTTGGTCAGATCCCCAACGTGTGACCTCTCCATGTCGTTGTTTGCCTTCCTCACAGCATGGTGGCTGGGTTCCAAAAGCAAATGTCCCAAAAGACAGAAAGTGGAAGCTGCCAGTTTCTTAAGACCTGGTCCCAGAAACTGGCACAGCATCATTTCCACCATATTCTTTTGGCCAGGCTGCCACAGAGCCCAGATTCAAGGACAGCAGACATAGACCCACACCTATCATTGGAAACAGTGTCAGAGAATTTGGCGGCCATGTTTTTAATCCACCACAGTTGTTGTGAGGATTTGGGGGCACATGGCAGGGGCTCAATAAAGAGTAGCTCTTATTATTACTGTTAATCAGCATCAGCATCACCATCATTTCTGATTATGCTTTAAGGAAGTCTTTGCTCCCTAGGTGTTTACTGACATAGATTCGGATTTCAACTGGTCTAGAGTGGAGTGTGGACATCTCTATTTTTCAGAAGCTCCTCAGGTAATTCTAATGTGCAGACTGAGTTGAAGACCACTGGGTATGAGAGCAATTCTAGCCTTTGCTGTCAGCCCACATACAGTAAATCCATTTCTCTAACCCTCTGTGTGAAGACTTGAGGGTGAGAATCTGGTTCAACTCTGAATTTCCTGCATAGCCCAGGCCAGACAGGGTCCTCAGGTGATGACAGTAGGGTCATATGCACCTGAGGGTCTCAGGATTCCAGCCCTCCAGTTGGGTCACCCTATTTCCTGCAAGCTTGTTTTGACACGGGGCTGACACAGAGCAGAGGAGCCTGGCCTTTTCCTAGCTTTCGCAGCCCCTTCATGTCCTTGCTTCTCCTTCTGGAATGGACAGCTTCCAAGACAAAACATTGAAAGAGGCATAAGGTCAGGGCAAAGAATCTGTTTGGTTGCCCCTTTCCTTGGGCAAAGGAGCAGCATTGAGTGGGTTCGCTGGTTGTTCTAAGGGATGAGGAATGGGTCTGAATGAGATGAAGACTCAGACTTGCTGGAGGCCCCAAAAGCCCATGACCAGCTGGGTCACATCTGAAGAGCTCTTGCCATGGGCCACATTCCACGTCAAAGCCTGGCCTCCAGATGCCAAGCTCCAAAGTCAGGACCACCATCTGCCATGGCCCCCATAAGACCTCCCAGACTGCAGCCATGTGCAGGAGTCCTGTCAGCGGGGAGCTGGGACCTTCCAGTTGCAGAGCACTTGGACTGACAGATCTGCTGCTCCCACCCCAGGCCTCACCACGGACTTTGGAACTCGGAGCTACTAATGTTGAGATAACATAATGTCTCCACTGGAGGAGGCGCCAGGCAACCTTTCAACAGCTGGGGCTTTGGGAGGTCACAGGACTCACTGCAAGTCTCATCCACATCAATTACATTGAGGAAAAACTGCTTCCCAGTCACACTCAGCCTTAATTCTGGTCACATCAGTGTAACCGCAGACTGACCCTGACACTGACTCAGACTGATTCCAGCCCTGGCCACGACCAACTTCTGACACTGGCCACAAAACTGACCCTGTCCTAAGACTAACCCTGACCCCAGCCACAAAACCAATGCTGACCATGTCCACAGACTGACTTCTGACCTATGAATAGGGCTAGTGGAATACACCAAACCAAAGCACAGCCTCACAGGTGTAGAAGTCTGATTATACTTGAATGACAGCCATGTGGGCCAGGAGGAGGAGGGTCTGTCCTGTGTAAACTCAAAGCCCCCTGCAGCAAACAGGTCCTGATTGACTGCTCCTAGGCAAGACAGCTCAGAATCACCTTCTGGAATACCAGAAAAGACCAAGCAATTGCCAAGTACACCAGCCTGCTTGGTCTCTGGACCTTGTCCTGTAGTTCCCCACCAGGCAGGCTTTCTTCCCCTTTCTGCTTACTCTATTCCTACCACATCCAGTCCACCTGCCCCAGAAGGCCAGTCTGACTGTTCCGCGTAGGTTTTCAAACAGCTTTGACCGATACGATCCTCACGTGAAGCGTCCTCTAAAAGGGTCACGGGGGAGCATCTCTTCCCAACCTTCCAATCCAAAAGTAGACACAGAGCTGTCCCTTGCTTCCTCCAACAAAATTCAGTGGAAACCAGTCCGGAATTGTTTAAATAAGAGTTCACCATCTTCTTCCATACATCGTTGCTGGGGAGAAGTCTGCTGTCAATTTGATTTGGGTTCCTTTTTGTAGGTACTCTGTTCATTCTCCACCTGAGTCAGGAGGACAGGGGGTATGGGACAGAAGGGGCAAGGAGAAGTTCATCCCTCGGGACGCTGCATGGACAATGCAGTGGGAGCCTGGTTGAGGGTGCCTTGGTCATGCCATCCCCCCACCCCATCTGCTGTGCCTATGCTCCAAGCCCCACTCACTCTTCCTTCCCCAGTATTCCTGAGCCTCAAGTCCCTGAGAACCAGGGTGTTCTCCATACACACAGCCCCTATTCTGAGAGCTCTGGACCTCCCCTCTCTCATAGCAGGGAGCCATCCCCCATCCCCACATGGCTGACCAGGGGACATTGCACATGTGAGTACCTGCTATGCGGGGTGTGTGCATACTTGTATGCATACGTGTGGCTGCACCTCCATGTGTGTATGAATGTGTGTGTGATTGTGCACGCTTGTACACGTGTACATATACGTGGTTATAGATGAGCATGTGAGAGTTGTCTAGAAGTGAGTGTGTGTATGTTTGGTATGCAAGTGGGTGTGCCACGGATTACACGGGTATTGCAAATGCGTTACATATGAGGTGTGTCTACATGTATGCTTTTGTATGTGTGTATGTTTTTGAGAATATGTTGCTCTTCCACCCCCGACCAGCAATGTGCTCCTTGGAGAGGTACCCTGCTCACCTGTGTTTCCTGCACAATCCTTGGACTAGATGTGGCAGATTCCCAGCAAAGCTCCAGGGCTTGGGTTCAGTGGGACAAGATCCCAGGCCTTCTGAGTCTGTGGCCAGCAGCCTTGACAAAGCCAGGAACCTGTCAATAGTTCAGTGCCCATGGGTAGCTTGGAGGCACAAGGATACCAGGAGCCTCTGGAGTGGACTTGTGCCTCAAAGTTGTTCCCCCAACACCAAGACTAAGCTCATGTGCTGTTACTGCCAGTACATACTACCTGCAGCTAATGCTGTCCTTCTAGCCCAAAATCCTGCTCCCGGGCCCCAGGCCCCTCAGCATGCAAAGCTCTAGCCCCTGCTTCCTACCTGAGCACTAACTCCCAGCTCCACCTGCCCCACTCCACCCTCCACACACACCCTCACAGAGAACAGGAAGAGGGAACACCTTCAGGAAGTTCACATTTCCACAGCTGGGATTCTGAGCAAGCCTGAAGGGAAAAACCAAAGTGCAGCCTGTGAAAAGATCTTGCTCCCCTGGGTAGTACTTCAACATCCATCTCAGCCCCATCCATCCATGAAGAGGAATTTGAGGCTTCAGGAATTTTCTTGGTTCTACTATACCCTGCAGCTAGGAAAGATTGTTAGAGGGTGAACTGAGGTCTCTCTAACCGGCTCTCAAGGCCTGTAAGGAGTCTAGGACCCCAGCACACAGGTTCACACATGAATCCACACTACCCTTCCCACCAGGTGTAGGGAGAAGCAGGAACTGAGGCATCCTGGGAAGGGCATGAGGCATCCTGGGAAGGGTATGAGGCATCCTGGGAAGGGCATGAGGCATCCTGGGAAGGGCATGAGGCATCCTGGGAAGGGAATGAGGCATCCTGGGAAGGGCATGAGGCATCCTGGGAAGGGTATGAGGCATCCTGGGAAGGGCATGAGGCATCTTGGGAGGAGCATATAATTTGCATCAAGTCCCAGCTGAACTGCTTATCAGCTTTATGACCTTTGGTGAATTTTTCTTTAGTTGTCTTATATAAACAAGAATAACTGACAAGATAATTTAAAATCCAAACTGGAATACTCTTAACAGTGAAAAAAGGGTCCTATTAATAATTATATCCAGACAACAGGTGTGAACCCCAAAATTCCATGCAAATGGGAATATGAGATCACCCTATGTCATCTACAAAAGTGATGATGATGATGACGAAGGACTTCCAAAGGGAAGAGCCCTGGTAGATTCTCAGACATTCCATTTTGGCCATGGGCCAGGATCTGAGGGAAAAAGGGCTGCAGGCAGCCCCTGTGCCTCCCAGTCTCTCTGCCCTGGGGCCTCCTGCCCTCTCCCCGCCCTGCTCACCTTCAAATACCCCCACTCTCTGACTCTGCAGCAGTGCTGATGCCTTTAGCAGTCACCCAGGTTTATCTCCAGGGGAGTGCTAAGTTCAGAGATCAGATAAATTTTCTGGCAGAGGTTGGGATGGTGGCCGACTGCCAGAGGTGGGAATGGCCCTGCAGGCGCAGGGTCAGCCGGGTGATTTTGACTCCTCGGCATGGGGTGAGGGGCCTTGGGAAGGAGAAATGTACAGTGTGGCAGGAGATTCTCTGATGAGCTGGACTTGGCTTCGCCTTCCAGCTCAGAACAGGAAAGGAAGATGGAGGACAGGGCAAGGAGCTAGAAAAGGAACGGAGAGAAGGAGCCAGGGGAAAATAAATCTGGAGGAGAACCTATTTTAAAAGTCACTCTTTTGGGTTCCAGCTTTCCCCTACCACACCCCAAAACCCAGGCAGTAGGCCACAGGGTGTGGTGACAGGGTGTGGTGACAAGGTGTGTGTGGTCGGTGACAGGAAACCCTTAGGCATCCAGGGCAGCTGGGGAAAAGCAAGGTGGGGAGGGGTGGGCGGGGCCAGGCAGTGGTCACCACAGCCAGTCCCCTGTCTCACTACCATGATCGCCTCTAGACTGGTGTCTTCAAACTTTTTTGATAGTGACACACAATTTATGCCACAGCCCAGAACACACAAGTTTTCCCCCCAAAAAATACTTCTTTAGGGCATCCTACATGTTCAATTCTACTCTTATTTTTTTTAATGGTGACTGCAAATCATGGCATCATCTTCACAAACCACTATAGTCGTCACCTATGGTGCTGAAAATCACTGCTGCAGACGAGCACTTCTCAGACCTTAATGGGTCTGCCTACAAATCACTTGGGAGCTTGCTAAATGCAGATTCTGGTTCAGTAGGTCACCAATGGGACCTGAGATCCTGCATTTCTCACAAGCTCCCAGCATGATGCCGTGCCGCTGATTGTCAGATCTGGGAGTAAAAGGCTCCAGACTATAACTTCCTAGACAGCACCCATTTCAGCTAAGGGGCTGGGGGGTCATGCATGCAAGGTGAAAGGGGAAGATGAAGGTTACCCCACTGAGGGTTATCCATCACTCAGCCTCCAGGCCAGGCTACAACTGAAATGTTGCAAAGGCCTGATGGCATATGATGGCAAAGAGCTGCCCTCCAGGGACCCAGGCTGAACTGCTATGATCTGGGAGCCACGTGCGTGCTCAGCTGCCAGTGTGAGCCTACCCCCCAAAAAATAATAATAATAAAAGAAGAAGAAAGAACGAAACTTGTAGATTTGGGGTCCTCACTCAGCACTCTAACAGGCAAGGTCAACAATGTCACAAACTGGGATTACTCGCCAGAGACGCAGAATAACCAAGAAAAGCTGTCTGGTTATTGTTCTCTGGCTAGAACAGTAATGCTGACCTTCCCCATAGGTACTCGAGTTAGAAAAAGCTATGCAGCGATTGATTAGGGCAGAGGATCCCAAATAGAGCTTCTGAAAACCCTAGCTTGGCAAGATCAACCAGAAATGAGTTCCAAGGTCAAATGTGTTTGGAAAACACAGTCCCAGCTTAGAGCATCCTGTTCACAGTGAAAGGCTGTGAGAAGACCTTCAGTCAAGAACCCTGTTTAATTTGTTTTAACTCATTTACGTTTCCAAACTTACTCAACCTTGAAACTTTTTTTAACCTATTGTTATGGACTGAAACGTGTCCCTGCAAAATTCATATGTTGTAACTCCCCTAACCCCCAATGTGACTGTATGTGGAGACAGGGCGTTTAAGTAGACAATGAAGGTTTAAATGAGGTCATAAGGATGGAACTGTAATCCCATAGGACTGATGTTCTTATAAGAAGAGGCAGACACAAGCTCTGTCTTTCTCTCCACCTGCTTGCACAGAGGAAAGGCCATGTGAGGACCCAGTGAGAAGGTGGCCACCTACAGGTCAGGAAGAAAGCTCTCACCAGAAGCCAACCCTAACAGTATCTTGATCTTGGACTTCCAGCCTCCAGAACTGTGAGAAAATACATTTCAGTTGTTTCAGCCACCCAGTCTGTGGTACTCTGGACGGCAGCCCGAGCAGACCAATACACCCACCTATAAGGCGCCGTGGAAATCACTTAGGAATGCAGGATTCAAGTTGTGCTTTTCATACCCTTAATCTTCAAGGAGACTTATGAGTTTCATGTAGACAGAGAACGGACTGAGATCCCCATTTTAGAGGTTACGGAACTAAAGTCCATGAGCGTGAAGTGAGTGGCCCAACGTCACACAGCTGGGCAGACCTGGGCACACGGAATTCCAACCCAGCTCTGATTGAATCAGAAGTCAAGACCCCGCTGTGCAGAGGCTGCAGTTGATGTGCCTGGTATGATTCTCCCGCTCATGACGAATGGGGGCTCTCTCCCTAAGCACAAGACTAGGTAGTAAGAAAACTTGTTGTTGATCATAGAAGGTTTCCCAGAGAAGGTTGATTCTAGAAGGGGGCATGGAGTGGTCAGGTATGAAGTAACCAGGGATGAAATTGAAGAGACCTGTTGGTGACAGGAACTTAAGTACTAGGCCGAGGACCTACCTCACAGCTGGGCAGTGAGGGCCCCTGTAGGTTCTTGAGCAGCAGGGTCTGTGCTGGTGCAGGTGTGTGGAAGAGCCAGGGAGGAGCCTTGGATCTGGGAGGCCAGCAGCAGAGTAATTCTGCAGAGGTGGAACATAGAAGGAGTAATGTCATCATTCTCCCCCCATGCCTGTCCCCATGACCTTGCCAATGGGCTGGGGATGTAGGGTTCCAGGGGGCTGGTGGGATTTTCCAGGTCTTGACGTTTAGAGCTGGTCCTGGCAGCCGGCCCCTACCAAACTCCTGCTGAGGAAACTGACAATGAGGGGTGGAAGGTGGATGGAAAAACTAGTTAAGGTAGTAAATACAAACACACACACACACACACACACACACTCGGCCAGGATGATGGCTGCTGTGTAGGCAGGTTCTCTCTCTGCTTCCCTTCTTCTCTCCCCACGTGTAAGTGAAGCCCGACTCAATGCTCTCATTTCCATGCATCCTCCCAGACCAGCTTATTCAGCCCAGAATTGTCATCACATGAGGGGAGGGAGAGCCCTAAGGCAAGCTCCAGAGGGACTGGCTGGGCCATCGAACAGGGTACCAGCTGGCCCTCCAAAAGATGGTCAGGTGGCCCCTGTAAGACAATTCTTCCAAGGTCTGGGGAGTCCTAAGGCTCTTCAGAGTGTCTTGGGGGACAGAGGAGTGCTGGGGGCCGGGAAGCCCAGCATCTGCCCCCTCGTCATCACTGCCATCCAAACCCAACTTTAACCAGCTCTGCTCTGCTTTAATAAATTGGGGTCCTCATACATTCACTTAGTGAAAGGGATTTACATCTTAAAAAACCATCATCCTAGGGGTTGGGCTGGGGGTTTGGGAGCAGAAGTGCTGAGCAGCAGCTGATACTTTCATCCCCCAAAGGCAGGATCAGAATTATAACACGGCAGGGCAGGGAGGGAGGGGGGTGACTTCTACCACTCTCTGTTTAATGCTCAAGGCAGCGCTACACGTTAAGGATGGTTTTTCCATTTCACAGGATGCAAACTGAGTCAGGAAGACGTGAACTGACTTGCCTGCTCCCTGGCCACACAACCAGAATCTTCCATCTCCCTTGGGGTGGCAGCAATTCCGGCACCTACTGGTTACTGGAGGGCAGCCTTAAGTAGGCCACCCCTGTCCTCCAGGAAACACCACTCACATTTTATTCTAGAGAGGCAGCGGAGCCTGAGGACTGAGAACATAAGGTCACAGGGATTAGAATCCTGTTCCCATCGGAACTAGGGTGAACTTGAACAAGTTGTTCAACTGCTCTGTTAAACGGGGATAAAAAATAGTTCCTATCTTACGGGGTTATTGTGAGATTAAATGAGTTAAGATTTGCAAAGTTCTTAACAACAGTGCTTCCTCATAAGTGTATATAAATGAATGTTAAATGAATTCACTTGATTCTTTGTGGCTGGTACCCCCCTGGAGCTGTGGCAAATCAAATCAGCAGAACGGAAAGGGGGCTTTCTGCTAGGGGCAAATCTGAGTTCAAACCTGGGCCATTTTCCACGACCTTGGATAGGACCCTCTTTCTGCCACTCATTGAATGACGATCTGGGCTGGCAAATCCTGTAAGAAAGCCTGCTGAAATCAAAGTCCATCTTCCCGAAGCCCCCTTTCTGAGCTATCTGTCTCCCTCACATACCCTTCTTGACCATGACACTCATATAGATGGCAGCACCCTGGGCACTGATCAGCCCTCTCCAGGGGGCCCAGTGGGGGAGGGCCTCGGCACAGTTAGGCCGCAGAGGACCAGAGACCAGGCTTCCCTGGCCACGGCAGACGGGGCCATCCTACCCCTTGTCTCCTGCGCTGTGGCCACAGATCACCTCCCAGGCTTCCCCGCAGGGGCCCCTCCTATGGCCTCCCGTCCTCCCTCAGCTGAAGGGTCCTCTCCTCCTCGCCTGGTCCCAGCTGTTAGAGGCCACAGGGAGGGGCTGGAGTTCAGGGCTCTGGCTGGAGGCCCCTATGTCTTCCAGGTGTGTGGGAGACCCAGCTGGATGGGCAGGTGTGGGGCGGCCGGAGCAGCTGCAGCGTGTCTGGAAGGCATTTGGGTAGCTAACGAGCATGGGATCTAATTAAAACACTGGAGGAGGAATCTGGACCCAAGCCACGTGAAGCAGGAAGTGCAGACCGCGGGCCGCCTGGGCCTGGGCTAAGAGCGCCTGAGGAGCAGGGGCCGAGGGGCTCCACAACTGGAGCCCTGACTCTACCCTTCCCAGCCCCACCTCTTCCTCCGGGGCCTGAATCACTTGGATTCTAAAGCAGATGGAGTGGCGACACCACCGTCCCACTCCTCTCCACAGAGGATCAGCTCTGGGCCTTGGGCTGGGGACTGCAGAGCTGGTTAGGGATGAAGACCAAGACGCAGCTCAGCTAAGTCCAAGGTGTTTCCGAGGACTGGAGATGAGAGTGCAGGGTCCCGCCAAACAGAAAGTCAGGGAAGTTTCACCAACCCTAAAAGCGGGCATCTGAGTGGAGCCACGCTGCGGGCATCAGCCTCCGCCATCATTACCCCATCACCACCATCACATTGTCACTGCAGCCCTGCAGCCAGCACCACAATCACCAACACCCCCGTCCCCATCACTGTCGACGCTCTGGACGCCGGGCATTGGCCCGCAACGCCCTTGAGAACTCCCCCCTGCACCGAATCAATGTCATTACTCCCCCTGGGCCCTGGGCCCGTGCCCAGCCTCCTGCTCCTGGTCTAGCAGCCCCCAGCTTCCTTAGCACAGTCCAGCCTTAACACATGCTCCCATCCCTCACCCTGCCCCTGCCGGTGCCCTGGCCCTGGATCCTCGGACCCCAGAGGGCTTCAGGAGAGGGTCAGGTGACGTGGACCCCCAGTGTCCATACACTGGGACTTCTGCTGGGACACACACCCAGACAGACCTGGCTCTTGGCATTGCCCTTCCTGAAGGCCGCTGTGTACCTCAAATCTGGATTTCCCTGTAGTGTGGACCAAAGAAGTTCCCGCGGAGGAGATGTTTGCAGATAATTGGCTCAGGACCCCAGTGGTCCGGGTGAGGGTCTGTCTGGTTTCCTCCCACCCCCGCCCCATCCCGAGGCTGACCTCCTCCCTCCCCCACGTCCCTGCCCCGCTATACCATCCCTTCCCATCTGCTCCCAATAACTCCAGCTCCCATCTCCCAGCATGCCTTTCAGCTCCCGGCCCTGCGGGAGGCCGCGTGTCGACACGACACCTCCGTTTTGGTCCCTGACTCAGGGTGTTAACGAGGAACAGGTTTTCACCCCAGCCGTGGGCCGGGCCCTGAGACGGCAGTTTCCTCCCTCCTGCCTCCTCCTTTATTCTTCAAATGGCCCAATTTCCCCCACAGATGCTGGGGGTTGAGAGGGGAGAGGCAGGTGGAGAAAGTGAAGGCTTCTTTCTGGAGTGGAGGTGACAGGAGGAGAAGGTGGGAGCCTGGAGAGGAGAGGGGGGGACACTTCCTCGGGAGGCGTAAGGGGCAGCGAAGGAGGTGGCTGACGAGGCTGCGGTCCAGAGGTGAGAGGTCAGGTCAAGCAGAGGACAGGGTCACGGTCATGGTCGGGGGCAGACCTAGAGGACAGTTGGATGCCGGGTCCCCCGCAACCCAAGACGTCCTGGCGCTCCATCTCAGCTCCTGCCTCACCCCATCCTCCTCCTCCCACAAGCCCTGGGCCAGGAGTGTCTCCCCCTGAAGCCTCCGAGGGAACCCCACCTCCAGGAGGACCGATGCCCCCTCCCCAGTGCCGAAGCCGCCCTTCAGGGCACAGGGACTCTTGCTATCCCGGAGCCATGCGTCCGCTTCACCGAGGGCAGCATCAGTCTCATTTGTCTGCCCTCCTTGCACAGGCTCCTGTGCCCAGCACACACTCAATAAATTCCCATTGACTGAGTGAATAAACGATTGACGGGACGGCACTCATACAAAGTGGCAGCCTGGGAGACGGAGCAAGGAGCCCCGTGTTCTGCTCTCCCCTACTTGGCTGTGCAGGCTTGGGCAGCTTCCTTGCTGTCTCTGGCCTCATGGGGTTGGACTAGATGAGCTGGGAGTGGGGGTGATGCTGTCTTCCCTACATGGTAGGATCTGAGGGGCTGGGGCTGAAAGGCACACAGGAACTGCTTGGTGAGGACAGAGAAGGCAAACACAGCTGTTGGGGCGCTTCTGGGAGGGGTTTAAGCCGAGCTCTGCAGGTGGCAAGCTGGGGGTGGGAAAAAGAAGAGCTACTCCTGCCCCTAGCAGGCTGCTGCTCGATCCACCCAGCTTCAGGTGTGGACTGAGGCTGGGTCCTCAACCTTGATTCCCAGGAAAGAGAAACTCCCCAAGTGCCCGGCTCATTGGTGCAGGTTGTATCAGTGCCTGGTACCATTGGAAGTTCTCCTTGGTGTCTGCATTCCCTCCTGCTGCCTGACCGGCCATCAGTGCAACTTCAAAGGGTCAGACAAGGACAGAGGATATAGGAAGGCTGCCCTGCTGCTCTTCTCTGTTCCCCACCCCCTGAAGCAAACAGCCCCTACGCATATCCCACCACTTGGCCACTGTGGGCACGTGAAGACTCCTGAGAACTAGGCATCTTGGTGCTCACTCTCTGTGAGATAATAGAAAAGATATATTGGTTTCTGCCCCCAGTTCCTGGCACAGAGCTCCTGAAACCCTTATAAATTCTTAAGTGATAGGAGCACTAGGACCATCTATCTTTCTAATGAGGAAACTCTGAGTGAGCTGCTGGAAGACTTCTGAGCTGGGCTGGTCAACAGAAAGACCAAACCATGATCAGAGGCTTGGAATCTTCAGCCCCACTTCTCCTCTTCCAGAGAGGAAAGAGGGACTGGCAATGGAGTTAATAATTAATCATGCCTACACGAGGAAGCAGCCATAGAATCCCAATAGTACGAGGTTTGGAGAGCTTCCAGGTTGGCTAACACATCCACGGACAGGGAGGATGACACACCCCAACTCCACAGGGTGAGAAGCTCCTGTGCTTGGGACCCTCCCAGACCTCACCCTGAGTATCGCTTCATCTGGCCGTTCATCTGTATCCTTTATCATATCCTTTAATAAACTAGTCAGTGTAAGAAAATATTTCCCTGAGTTCTGTGAGTTGCCCTAGCAAATTAACCTGATCCGAGGAGGGGGTCATGGGAACCTCCAATCTGTAGCCAAACTGGACAGAAGTTGTGGCTAACCTGGTGACCTACTACTGGCAATTGGCATCAGAAGTGGGATGGGAACAGTTTTGAGGGACCGAGCCCTTAACCTGTGGGATCTGACGCTGTCTCCAGGTAGATAGTATCAGAATGGAGTTAAATTATAGGACACCCAGCTGGGGTCGCAGAGAATTGCTTGCTGTGGGGGAAACCTCCACACATTTGGTGAACTAGAAGTGTCAGAAGTGAACAGTGAAGGAGATTCACAGGAGAGACACTGGGTTTTCCCCTACCCCAGAGGTAGACTGAACTGAAATCTTCCAACACCCTCTCCGACGTTCGCTGCATGTCACACCCAGCAGAGTCAGGTCTTGAGCATGGCAGGGGCCATGCCCACGGTGCTTGGTTAAGGGACACTGTCTGCTGAGAGGGCAGGCCTGGGTGGACACCACAGCTGAGGCCCCTACCAGCTCACCTGGCTGGACACAGTCATTCTGCAAAGGGAAAAACACCCGTGCCCAGACCTTGCCCTGGTCCCCCAAGGCCCTCTCCCCACCATCTCTCCATCCTCCTTTCTCTCCTCCTCAAGACCCCACTCCCTCCTACATTCCTGGTGGAAGGACTCCACTTGTCACCCCACTGGGAGTGTCCTCCCGGATCCCAGGGCCCACACTGCATACTCTGAGCTTCGTACCCTGGGGCAAACAACTTCCATGGCCCCCAGAGGGCCACGCAGAGGCCGCCCAGGATTCTGTGTGCTGAGAACACCGTGAGAAGCTTCCCAAGGCCCGGCTGCCTCTGGCCCAGGGTGTCCTTGCCAAGCCAAAGTAGAAGGCAAGAGGTAAGTCAGTATCCCACAGCCGGGCTCTCCATGCAGGGAGGGTGTCTCCAGGGCAGAGCACCGACTCCACGTCGGGGGACGGATTCCAGGGATCACCTTCTGCACCATGTGTCTTGGCCCAGGGAGCACGCTAGCTCCTCAGAGGGTGAGGGGAGCCCAACACTGTTCAGGAAGGCCTCTCCTCTGGGTGACTCCTGGGGGTCGATTTAAACCAGGGGCCTTGAGAGGGCACATGTACCCCCGCAAAGGAGTGGTGCTGTGGTGGGCAAAAGGATGCTTTCTCGGAACTGCTGTAAGTCCAGCCCCTCCGGTGGGTCACCTCCTCCAGGAAGCCTCCCTTCATGGGGAAGGAACTCCCTCCTGTGTTTTGTGGTCCCTTGACCCTGAAGGGCAAGGGCAGATAGTGCCTCGCACTTACTTTCACTGCGGGCAGGAGGCAGGTAACCCCGCACCTAGTCACTGGTGTTCCTCTCCCCATAAGGCCCCAGTGAGCATCCCTCACCCCTACCCACCCCCAGGAAATTCCGTGGGTCCCAGGGCCTCGAGCAGGGGTTCTGGCCCTTTGGGGCTTGCCACGCTCCCAGCCTCCTCTGCACGCTGCCATCAGCCCCCGGCACGCGGACCCTGGCCCACGGGCCGCTCTGTAGCACAAACACCAGTGTTCACGATATTCTGGGGCTGCCACCCTCCACTGTGCTTCCTGGGGTCCTCAGAAGAGTTCTCCCAAGCCCCCCACAAGCCAGCCCACACTCCCGCAGGACCAGCACAACTGCCTTCCTCTCCATCTCCCGTCCTCTCCTGCCAGGACCCAGCCAGGCCCAAGCTCTTCTCCCTCGACAGCTCTCATGGGAATCAGGGCCCACCCAGGGGCCCCACGCCCTGCTCTTGGTCAGACTCTCCCACGCCCACCTGAACGCCCTTGAGTCTCAGCTGGGACCAACCCTGCCACCCAAGTGTCTCTCTGGTCTTTGCCATTGGTTCTAAGGGTCTCCAAGGACAGGGGCTATGTCTCTACCATCTGACTGGGCACTTACTAAAGGACTCGGCCTCCCCCATCAGAATACATGCTCTCTAAGGGTGGTGGCTGTGTCTTCTCCATTAATCTCGGAGCTTAGCCTGCTCAGGGCTTGGCGACCTGAGGCTCCCTGCAAGCAAGGATCATGAGTCCCACATCGGCCTGGGGGCTCACAAGGGGCAAAGACCGTGTCTGTCCCCGGATGGTTTGTGTCCTGGAGCTGTCATGCCTCTTTCTCCAATCTGTGGGCTCCCTATGGGAGAGGATGTGCGTCTCCCATCAGATCTATGGCTCCCTCATCAGACTGTGGCCCCTGATGGAACAGGCCTGGCCACATAATTCATGGGGCCCCGTACAAAATTAAGATGTAGCGCCCCTCTTTAAAAAATGATTAAGAATTTCAAGGCAGTGAGAGCAGAGCACTCAACTAAGCTTGGGGGCCTTCTCAGCAGGCGGTCCCGGGCACAGGTCACCTGCCCATGGAGCTGGCCCTGCAAGGGAGGGACTATGCCTCTCATCTATCAAGGTGAAGGGCAAGCAGCTGAGAGGCCAGACAGGCACAAAGCCAAAGACAAGGGGAAGAGGCCTGGAGGTGAGCAGGGCAGGCCCCAGGCCCAGAGGAGGGACACACAGGGTCACCTCTGGGAACAATGGGGCGTTCACCGGTAGCCAGGCTCCTCCGTGGGGCCCGCGGCCAGGCTCCGCTCTGCGATTCGTGCTCCACTGAGCGAGCGCTGGCAGGAGCTCAAGTGGGAGAAAGTTGAGGCTGCAGAGGTGGCCGTGGTGGAAACATCTATTTTTACCCTGGCGGGTGGGGAGGCAGGTCAGCGGTGGCTTTGAGTGTGTCCCAAAGCCACCACCAGGGCCAGTGAGGGTCTGGGCTGGGTCAGCCGTGAGGGAGTAGGGAGGGGGGTGGGCAGCCCAGGGCAGCTGAGAACCACGCAGGGAGCCCACCACGCAGCACCAGTCAAGCCTGCCTTGGGCCCAGCCACAGGAGAACCTGTGTGGAAGCGGCCCTCCTATCTCGGCTCTAGCCTCCCTGCCGTGTGACAGGGCCCGGTCCCACCCCCATGCCCACTCCTACTTAAGGACCACCACCTGCCTCCCCCCAGGTCCCTGAGGATGCTCCGGGCCATCAAAGCTGGGAGGGTAGAAGGAGAAAACAAGGGTTTCAGCTAACTTACCCTGACGGGGCAGACCTGTTCAGTCACCCTCGGTTGGGAGTGGAAAGTGGGTTGTTCTTTAAATAAGGAGCCGGGAGAAGAGTGGTTGCAAAGCCAGTGAGTAAAGCACCGACAGGGGAGTTTGGGACTCCGTGCCAGCCTGGCACGCTGCCTCGGTGGCCCCCACCCAGCCCCTGGGTGAGGCTGACTAGTCCCCGCTGGTGCCCCCAGCAGCCCGCCCTGCAAGGTGGATGCCGTGTGCTGAGGTGTTTATGTTACATAAACCCAGCCACGCTCATCAAGACAATTTGCGGCTCCCCCGAGCAAGGAAAATTCAAGCACCTTTTTATGCCGGGCCAGGCTGGGCTCCCAGCCACAAACCCTGGATCCGCTTCTGACTCCTGGGTTCCCCAGGGCCACTGCCAGCATGGGGGGTGGAGGAGGGACACCCCCGCTTGGCTCGCCTCTGCCCGCCCTGCTGGGCTACCCTGAGGGAGGCAGGTGATTAGCCCCTCGGGCAGCCTGCCCGAGACTGAGCCAGAGAAGGATGTGGTCCCCTCCAGGGGTAGGGGGACCACAACAAGGCCTAGAGATGCCACTCCCAGCCCCCAGGAGCCGTGCTCACCCACTCCATTTACAGACTGTCCCCTATCCTCAGCACCTTCAGTGCTGCCACCCAAAGGCCACAGGCCCTATTCCTCACATACCTCCTTGGTACCACAGCAAACACTTCTGTAGGGTTCCAACCACTTGACATTTATTATCTGGTTTAATCCCAGGGCCATTTTCCCTTCCTTCTTCCCTGTCACTCCTTCCAGGTGGGAAGGCTAGGGGCAGAGGTCCTTGGGGCAGGAGCTGCCTTGGAGACTGGGGCAAGGATGGAGAGGAGAGAGCTGAAGAGGGTGTCCGTCACGCGTGTCCCACCCAGCCCTGGGGAGGAGGAGCGCCATCTACATCACTGTCCTGAAGGCTGGGGTCTTTAGCAGTGTGCAGTGCACAGCCTGCGCAGCCTTCTGAGGAGTGAGGGGCAGATCTGGGCTCCCCCCAGAGGCATCGTCCATTCTCTGTAGGTCTTCTGAGCCGCCCTGAGGCCGTCCCCTAATGAGTCCTGCCTGTTCTCTGGGGCCTAGCAGATTCGGATCTAAGTCATAAAACCACAGCAGCCTGGGCTCAGACAGTCTTGGGAGGAAAGAAGGGCCTGGCTCCAGGCCCCAGCGTGGGGAGGAGGGGAGAAAGGGGGTTGCAGACAAATGGTTTTTACACTTTGAGTTAATGAGGGTCAGGCAGGGGCACCCCCTGGCAGGAGGGGATAAAATGAGAGGAAAAGTGATGGGGGTGCAAGAGGAGGAGGGGAAAGTGCTCTGGGTGAGGGAGGGAACAGAACACTTATACAGCCATAAAAACCTCCTACAGACACGCACAGAAAGCACAGGGCAGCCCCACACAAGCTTCCTGAGCCCCGCTGTGTGCCAGACCTGGTGCTGGAGGCTGGGGGGCAGAGCTCCCCAAACCCTTTGATATCACTAAAAACTCCCAACATGCACTCTCAATGTATGTTATTTATCTCTCCATAAATTACATCCACGTACAGCTGCCATGAGTCGACGTCTCAAGGCTCACTCTGTGTTTAGGACAAGGTTCACGGGTACAGTCCTAATTTCAACTAGCCCTCTCGATATCTCAGTTTGTGTCACTGACTTCTTGTCAGATCTGATTAAGTCCTTGTTGGTTTGGGGTTGTGTTTGTTTCTTTGTTTGTTTTGCTTCCTAACAAACTTGTCAGGTGAGCCCTCGCTGGGTTGGGAGATGTGTGTATCCTCTGTCCGGCATTTCTGGTTTGCATTGCCAGCTTCTCTTCAATCTGCTATTCTTCTCTGTCTACTTTGTTAGCTTATCTTTAGTCAGAGTGTTTACACGGCAAGAATCTTTCTAAGCCCACTGTCCTTTGTGTGAGGGGTACTTTAGTTAAATCCAGATAATGTAATCTGTCAATTCTCTTAACCAGGCTTGCACCAAAAACTAATACACCAAAAACCGATAAACAAGGGTGATGCTGCTAATACCCCATGACATAAAACCCATGCCCGACTGCCATATGGCATAAGTGGAGTTCAGGATCAATATGAACATTACATGTTAGGTAAGGGTGATCGCTTACCTAGATTCTAGATAGATACCTAGATAGATACCTAGATAGATACCTAGATAGATACCTAGATAGATTCTGTAAATATTTTCTTCCCATACCCCAGTGAAGTATTGCGTACATCCTGAAGTATATGGAAACCCACTGGGAGTGGGGGAAGGCACAGAGATGGCGAAGACATTTTATATCCCCTCAAAGACTTGGCCTAAGGAGAGAGAAGAAAATGTAAAAGAAATATTTAAAAACGGAGCCTCTATCATGTGCCACACTCTACATTCCTGGCCTCTGGACCTCACAGGAACCCTCTAAAGGGGGTATGATGACTCCACATTTGGTGGGGGGAACAAGCCTGCCCCAGGCCTCACAGATGGTGGTGGGTGAATCCTGAGAGCTGGGCGTCAAGTTCAGGCTGACCCCAGTAACTGCCGTGCTGGTGAGCAGGGGGTGTGAGGGCTCCGAGGGAGACACAAACCACGATGGCAAAGGCTCTGAGCCTGCCCTGGTGGAGAAACCAGAGGCAGCTTCATGGAGGAGGCGAGAGGGGTTTTCCCCATCAGTGGTACTCAGACAGCCTCACTTACCCATACCGCCCCTATGCTCCCCTGGGGGTCCTCAGCTTTCCCACCACCACTACCCCGCAGCTTTCCCGCAATGCTCCAGGGCACCAGCAGCCTGCAGACTCTCAGGACCTTCACCTCGGGGCGGGAGATCCTGAGCTCCCATCCCCCTCCCTGCTCTAGGATTCAGTTCCCCCACACCCCTCCCGCCACTCCCCGCCCCAGGCCTATTGCTGGCAGGCTAGAGGGCCAGAGTTGCCTTCCTGCAGAAGCAGCGCTGTTTGTGGACAACGGTAGGGAAAACAGTTTCCTTAGTTAAATCCTATCTCCTCAGTCTTCTCAGGGATTCAGCCTTAGCTTGGGGATGGCTGAGAGACCTAAGGGGTCCCTCACCTCAAGAAGGAAGCAGGGACCCACCTGCACTGCCCAGACCCCTGTTCTGACCTCTGGCATCCAGAGGCATCTTACCCTGCCTCATATCTCAAGAACTTTCTAGACACTTCAAAGAGCCTCCTGGAATGGCTGGGGAAAAGGCCTGTGGGCAAGATGCTCAAACAAAAGCGTGGCGGGGGTGGGGCGTGCAGGGGGGAACTACCTAAAAGTCCATCAGCAGAGGCCTCGTTAAATAAACCATGGCTTATCCAGATGACAGACAATTATGGAGCCATAAAACCATGTGGTGGAGGCACACTCAGCGATGCGGATGTATAGTCACAGTATGGTGGTTGCAAACCACTATAAACAGTGAGGTCATACTTTTTAAAAATACATATATTTTATACTCACAAGGAAAATTCTAGAGATACCCAAGTGCCAACAGTGGTTCTTTCCGGGTAATGGGATTAGTTAGTGGCTCTTTTATACTCTTCCTTTTGCTAGCTGTTTTCTCAGATTTCTATAATGAACGTATATCACTTTTGTAATAAGACAAAAGCCAATAAAATCTATTTTTAAAAATAAAATAGTCACCCTTGCCCATCTGGAAATAGCGTGTTGTCTGAATCGGCAGTGGGGCTTAGAGTGGGCAGTGAAGAGTGTGGACGCTAGGAAGCATTTCCCCGAGCTGCCAACCATGGGAAAGAAGACAGCTGGGGGTCTGTGTCACAGCCAGCCTAGTGGCTGAGGTGCCCCATCAGTCCTGGCAAGGGCAGCGCACGGAGCAACAGGGATGAACTGCGATGACATTGCTGAGAACAGAAGGAGCTCCAGATGAGCCGTATGGGGGATGGTGGCCAACTCCCAAGCAGTGGCCAGTGCAGCAAGCCAAGCTCGGTCCTACCTCAGAGCCTTTGCACTTGCTCTGCCCTCTGTCCGGAACGCTCTCACCCAGGCTTTGCCTGCTTGCTCTCTCACATCAGCCGGTGTCACATTTTCAGAGGGCTTCGCCTCAACCTTTTGGAGGAAGGTCACTCCCCACCCACTGTCCTTTCTATCTCATCCCCTTGCTGGCATTCACTTATTACTACCTGAAACCCTTCCTTGCCTGGCTCCCCGACTGAAAGGTTTCTCAAGGGCAAGAATTCTGTGCTTAGAACAGAGCCTGGGCATGACAGGCGCTCAAAAAATACTTGCTGAGTGAATGAAAAACTGAAAACTTTGCAGTGTCAGGGCTACACCTCCACACACAATCGCCTTCACCTCATCCTGCCTTCCATGCCCCCAACACCAGGCAGGGGCTCTGGGTCTGGTCAGGACATCACCAGCTGTGAGACGGGGGTTGGCTGGGCCCGGGGAGGGGGCCAGACAGCAAGGACTCTGGAGTCACCATGGCTGGGTTTACCTTCCCTTAACAGCTGTGTGGCCTCCCTGAGTCTCCGTTTCCTTGTCTCTAAAATGGGACTCCAAATAGCTGCCTTCCACAGGGGAGGATGAAAGGTGACAACGCGCCTGGCACAGCGCCTGACACGTGGTGGGCACTCCGTAGCCAAGGGTTCCTCTCTGACCGGCCTCCAACTTCATCCTCAGCCCTGGCCCGAGCAACTCGGATCTGCCTAGGAGCCCCCGCTCCCCCGCCTTGATGGCAACAGGAAAGCAGAGCAGCAGGTGCCTCTGGAGACCCTGACTTGGTGGGACGTGAGTCTCGGGCATCTGAGGCAGCCTGACTGGGTACACAGCGGGAGCCTCCCCGCTCTAACACCCTGGGGGAAGGCAGGCACTGGGGGCTCTTCCAGGGCTGGCCAGGAGCTCACAGAGCCAGCGCTCGCTTGTGCTCCCTCTCTCTCCCTCTCTCTCTCCCTCTCTCTTTCTCTCTCTCTCTCTCTCTGTCCCTCTTGTGCGCGCGCGCGCGCGCGCGCGCGCACACACACACACACACACACACACACACACGCCCTGTCCTATTCTTTGCGGTGGAGGTGTTCCCTCAGGCCCATTTTTCTCATTCTTCTGGCAGCCTGAGCCTAACTGTGAAAATCCAGCTCTCCTTGGCCAGGCCTAGGTTATGTAAAAGGCCCCAGAGGCCCGGGGAAAGGGCAGGCAGAGCCCCCACCTCCAGCCAGAGGCCTGCCCCTCCAGGCCTCTCTTCCTGCAGGGCCCCTTGGCTCCCCTTCAGGTCTCTCTGTTCAGGGTCACCAGGACCGTTCCTCCTTCCCCCACCTCCCTCCCAGCCTCAGAATCCCCAGCTGCCCACTCACAGCACCCCCTTTCAAAATCGGATCTCTGCCAGCTCATCCGTCCTCTTCAAACTAGCCTCACCCGACCTTCTTTGGGAATTCTTGTGGGACCAAAAGCGCCCGGTTCCCCCAATCCCGGTAGTCCCCTTTAAGTAACTCAATTCCCCTCCCTGCCTCTGAAAGAATGAGAGGGCAGCTGACACAGAGGACCAAGCCTCGATCAGAGAGGGGACGCACTTCGCTCTCAGCCTGGAGCAGAGAGGAATGCTCAAACCTTCCGCAGCCCAAGTGAAGGGTACGGCCAGGGAGAGGATGCCGCATTTTCCCCCAGCAGTCTTCTCAGGGGGCACTCAGATGAGACGCTCTCAGGCTGAGATCCCTGAACCCCTGATTGTATGTGTCTGAGGGAGGTGGGTCCAGCTCCAAGGGGAGACCCTCATTAGCAGAGCTCAGAGAGGGGTGTACAAGCATTAAAGCCAGTAGGCAAGTGTTCAGGGGGCAGCAGAGCCTGCATCCGCCCACAAGCAGACCTGTTCTGGAAGCCAAATCACCATGAGAAGTTTGCCTGAGGGGGTGGGGTGAGGGGTGAGGGGTGAGGGGTGAAGGGTGAGGGGGAAGCGAGGGTATCACGGCTGTAGGGGCCGCAGGTCCCAAGAGCCGTGGGAGATAGAAAGATGCCAAGGGGCCCCGCAGCCAAGTCTCTCTCCCCTGGACACAATCGGGTGTCTCACCTTTCTCTCCCAGGGTGGGTGGACACATGCGCCACCACGGTTTGCCAGGCCCTGGGACCAGTCACCTCATTAGGGAGCCTTTGCCAGCCTGTGCTCTGATCCCACATGTGGTCATGTCCTCACTCAGGTCTCAGAGGGCAGTTCTGCTTCTGCCAGGTCCACGTTCTTGGATGTCACCTCACTGCTGCCCCAAAGCTCTGTCGGCGTGTGGTATCCAGGAATGGCTGCAACTCTTTCCTGGATCCCGGACAGCAAGGAAGGGGGATGAGGGTTCGGATCAAGAGGGTCCCCTGCCCTGCCCCATTTTCCAGGCTCAGCCACGTCCGTACTTGTCCCCTCATTTCAGTAGCTGGCAGAGAGTTATAATTGAATTTGCAGTCAGGCTGAGAATGAAAAAAGAAAACCCTTTACATGTCTGGGATTAATTTATCCCTGATGATGGCCACATTCACACGCTCTTTTCTGCTTAGGTTTCCAGAGTGTATTCCGGCCAAAAATGTGAAACACACGCGCACAGACGCACGCACACACACACAGCAACACGTGTGCCCTGAGCGCACACGCGTGCGCCTGTGACTATGCCTGTGTTTGTGACTGCGTCCCAGAGGGCATGGCGCTTCCTGCGTGGGTCTGAGCGTAACTGGCCTTGACCATCTGCATGAGGGGGTCTCTGTGGGGCAGGGGCATCCTCTAGTGTGCACCTCTGTAGGGATCCCCATTCTGGTCATTGGTGGGCGACTGTCACCCAGCCCACCCCAAGGTGGCATGCCGAAGAGCTGCTCTCCAGGAAAGGAAAGCCCAGACGTGGTGGCCGAGACAGTCATGTGGTGGGCACTGCCGTGTGGCAGGACAGCTGCATGGTTTCTCTCCCTCCTTTCCCACATCCAGAGAACAACAAGCCCCATCCTTCCCGGGCAAAGAAATGGGGCCACTGTCCCCCTTACACGGGAGGAGTCCCCCAGAGAGGGGAGACCCCCACACCTGCCTTGTCTTCTTCTTTAGCACTCTCTCTCGTCCCAACACCCCGGCAGCTCAGAGCTCCTTTTCAAAGGAAATTGAGCACTCACTATATGTCAGCCACTGTGTATCATCTCAGGAAAGGCTCCTGGGGACCCCAGGGGTCTCTTGAGCCTGCAGGGGGAAGAGGCAACCAGGCTCCGGCCCCAGGCTCATGATGGAAACATGTAGAACCAGCCAGGGAGCTGAACCAACCACAGCGCCCCACTCCACCCCACCCCAAACACACCCCGGCCAGCCCTGCAGAGTGAAGGGGAATGGAGCCCAGGGTAACCGATGGAGCTTACGGTGAACTAATGGGTTACCAGGAAAATATGATGTGAGGCTTCCCCAACTGGATTTGGAGTGGCCAACCCAGGGGCGTAGCCTCTCTCTTCCTCCTGTATTCTGTGTCTAACCGAATAAGCTTGGGAGCCAGTGGGGAGGGCAGAAGGGAGCTGGCTCTGGAGGAATGAGAGGAGTTGAGGCCATGCTCCACCCAGTACTTGCATGAAAGGTTCTGGTCCCTTTCTTGTCCCTGCTGCACAGTCTTCCTGTGTGTCTGTCTCTGTCTCTGTCCCTCACCATGAATCTGTCTCTCTCGTCATCTGTCTCATCCGTTGTCTCTCTTTTACACACGCGTGTGCGCTCACACACACACAGATACAGACACGGACACACACACACACACCATGAAAAACCGAGACCAAAATAAAGGCAGAGAAACAGCATGAAATCCACACTGGGCCAAGCCACAGGGCACAGAAGCTGCAGCTAGTCGTCTCCAGAGGACAGGATGGAGCAGCAGCAAAGCGGGAAGGAGGGAGAGGGAGGTTCCCACTCTACTTGTGGGAATCTCAGCCACCATTTAAGGGCCAGCCTGGCAGGCGAACCCTGGTCCTTACCCTGTTCTCATCCGCAATAAAAAATGTTTCCTGGGCTGTCCCCACGTCCCAGGCAGGGGATGCCCACCTGGCTCCCCTGGAAACCCCCTAATCCTGCATTTATGAAACACGTGGAGAGAGGATTGAGACAAGTTTGCGTTCCCTGGGGGCGGAGACAACGGGGAGGGGGCTACAGGCCAGGGCTGTGCTTACAGCTCTTCCTGTCTATCCAGCTCCCTGTCACTCCAGCCTGGGCTGTCCACAGAGCCCTGGAAAAGGAACAGAAAATGGTGCGCGTGTGAATGCATGTGTGCGTGTACGTGTGTGTCCGAGCGCACAAGCAGAATATCTCTCTCCAAAACACCAGCAAAGAAAATAAAGTCAGGGAACTGAGTATTCCGCATATAAAAGGCTTATGAAATTTTACCGAACCATTTTTTTAACAGATGAGAGTGATTCTCCACCTTGCAAAAGAATGGGTCTCAAATATTGAACACTAACTGAATTTCAGAACACAGAAATCCAATTTGCAATGGCTGTGAGGGCCTGCCTATTTAAAGAGAGGATGCAATGAAACACTTAGTGAAGTCCCTTTAGTGAAGGAAGCAGACATCTCATTAAGGACTGAGATGTGATTTCCGCCTTGGAGGCACAGATTAGGGGTCAGGGGAGGTGGGGACAGTCAAGTGTGCCGGGTTTCAGTGGTGGATGGGCACCAGGACAGGTCAGAGGAAACCTCCCAGAGGAAGGGGCCACGCTGAGGCCTGAGCCACGGGCCAAGGCCAGGCTTGCTCAGCATTCACTCAGTAGAGCAGAGGAAAAAGCAACAGGTGAGGCAAGAAAGATGGCAGGATTGTCCTCTGAGGACCCTGGGCCAGCATGGCTGACCTCCCTTGTGAGGATGGAATCTGGGAGGAGGGGACCGCAGCTGGGTCCAGGGCTGACTGCCTGCGGACAGTGAACTGAGGTGTGGCGAGGGAGAAGGCTGAAGGAGTGCTACCTGGGTTCCAATGACTGGCCTGCTTGGGGGCCTGATCGTAATTGGAAGGGGTGGCGTTGGGAAGAAAAGTAGCTCGATCCAGAGAGATCCAAGAGGCAGAATTTGTGGGATCTGCTGATGTCTTGGATACAGGCTAAGGAGGAGGTAAGACTCAAGGATGCCTCCCACACATTCAGCTCTAGTGACTGGGTCGATGGAGGGAACCACAGGGCAGGAGCTGTTCTCATGGGGTGGAGGATAGAGATGTTGAGTGGGGATGGGAGGCGGGGGTTGCGTTTGCAGAGCCGGTAAGTCACCCTGGGGGGAGATGCCCACTGGGTAAGCAGTTGGCTAGCATGGCTGCAGCACAGGGAAAAAATGGGGCTAGAGGTAGGGATTCCAGGGTCAGTAGCCTCTAGAGAACAACCAAAGCCACAGGAGTGGGTGAGGCAGCTGAGGAGATGCAGAGTAAGAAGAGAGGGCCAGG
Organism: Aethalodelphis obliquidens; assembly: GCF_003676395.1. NCBI lineage: Eukaryota > Metazoa > Chordata > Mammalia > Artiodactyla > Delphinidae > Aethalodelphis > Aethalodelphis obliquidens. Next base: position 16,134,370 of record NW_020837984.1, on the reverse strand, counting down.
CCAAGGGCCCTGGGGAACACTAGAGACCAATCAGAGAAGGCAGGGCCGGACAGAAAAGAGGAATATTGGGCAACCGTGGTGGCATGGAAGCCAAAAACTGAAAGTGTATTAAGAAGCAGAGAACGCTCAGTGCTGCCAGCTGCTGCAGAGCGTTGGGAGGGTCCGTGTCCACAGATTTAACAACCGGGGTAGGTGGGGTCCTGGTGTGAATTAGAGAAAGGTGCCCCTTCCTCAAGGTAGTTCACTTCTCTCAGAAAACTGTAACACACTGATTTTATTAGAACAAAACACTTTACTGCCATCTGTGGGAAAACTGTTATAATAAAGAATAAACTCATGATGTCTTAGATGTGGTGCCTGGACACAACGCCCTGGTTATTGGCGACTGCAGTGAAAACAGTAGAATGAAATCTACCAACAAGGATGCTTTGAGCTACGGGTAGCACACTACCCAACCGAAGATGGCTTAAACAATAAGGAATTTATGATCCCACATAACAAGACCTCTTGGAAGTAGGGAAGTTCCAGAGTTGGTTCTTTCTCAATAGCTTCCTGGAGAATCAGGTTCTTGCCATCCTCTGATCGACTTTCTTCCTCAGGCTTATCCCCTTATGATCACAAGATGGCAGCCATGGCTCCAGACATTACGTTTTTTCCACAAGAAGAAAAGGCAAAAGATGAAGATGTGTCTCCTTGTGTGTCCTTTGTTATTGGGGATAAAACCTTCCTAGAAACTTTTCAAGCACCCTCCCCACCCGTAACCATCACCACCTTCCCCTCACATCTCATTGGCCATAAATGAGTCACATGCCTCTTCCTAAACCAATCACCGTCAAGGGTAATGGCTTTACTATGGTTGGCTTGATCTCATAAGACACCTTCCCCGAGGGCTGGGGCAGGGCTCTTTTCTCGGCACAGTGCCTCAGGGGAATAGAGAGGGGATGGCTGTTGGAGAAGATGACCCACGGAGTCAGCCACAGGGATGAAGTCAGACCACAGTGGGTGGAGGAGTGAGTGCAAGGTAAGGGCATGGAGACAGCAAGTGTAAATGACACTTTCTAGAACTTTGTGAAGAGAGGAGAGACCATATTAGTAGGGAGACATAGAGGAACTTCGTTGTCCAAAATGGACTTCATGAATGGTCCCACCACTCACAAAGCCAGGCAAGTGGGAGTCATTTGGAATTCATCTCCCATCCCACCACCCCACCGCCCCACCCCAGCCCTAACCAGTCAATCCCCCAGGCCTCTTAGTTCTATCTGCTCAGGTCTCTGCAGTCCACGATCTCTATGCCAGAGTTTCCAACAGCAGCACTATCAGATCTTCAGACTGGATAATTTGGGGTGGGAGGCTGTGTCCTGTGCACTGAGGGATGTTTAGTAGCTCCTGGATGCCAGTAGCACCCTCAGCCCCTCCACCCCAAGCCAGGACCATAAAAACTGGCTCCAGACATTGTCAAATGTGACCTGGGGGGGCAAAAATCAGCCCTGGTTGAGAACCATGGCTCTGTGCCCTGTGGAGGTTCTTACAGATCTTTGAACCATTTCTGGTCAGTCTTTGCTCTCTCTACTGTCTTTTCCATTCCCTGCCCTTAACCCTGTAACCCTTGCCCATCAGTGTGTTGTAATTACCTATCTACTTGTCTCCCTCTGCTACTCAGTTGTGAGCTCTGGGAGAACAGGAACCATGTTTATCCTTTTCAGCATTGTATCTCTAGAGCCTAGCACCTTGTCTGGTACACAGATGTCTCTCCGTGTGTGTGTGTGTATGTATTTCTTAAATGAATGAATGAGTGAATGAATGAATGAATGACTCCTGCCCTGCTTTTCAGAGTTGGCTCCTGGACTAATGGACCAGCCTTCTAGAATGGCCCTCTGCAACCGGCCACACAGCATCCTGAGCAACTGTTCTTCACCACTTGTGATCATAGACCCTATTGCAGAATTGGGTGAGATCACAGGACCCTCACCCTCTCGAAAGCCATAAGGCTTATACAACCTGAAGCCCACCATGTGCTCCCAGAAGACTCCTGTCTCCCAAGATAAGAACTAAGAAACCACACCTCTGAGCAAGGCCAGTCCGGCTTCAAGTCTTTCCGTGCTTCTTGCTTACCTCCGGAATGAAGTTCAAACTCTTCAGCCGCAGATACAGGCCCTTCCACATCCAGCCTTGCCCTGAAGAAGCCAGGCTCTCTGACAGCCGGAGATTGGTCTCTATCCCAGCTGCTCAGCACAGCTTTCCCTTCTTAGCCACTGGACCAGTCCAATGCTCCACTCAGATGACATCCCTTCCCTGCCCCAGGGTGTCCCTTCTCTGATACTCTCACAAGCGTTCAAATAACCATGGTTTCCTGATCCGCCTTTCCCCCCATGCTGGGAGCTATGGAAGGCCAGGAGTCACATGTAACTCCCTGCTATACCCTCAGAACCTGCTCTAGGGCTGCCATGTGGAGTCTCTCAATAAACATGTGCTGGACACGGTATCTCCTCACCATCCGTTCCTCATTCTCCCTGAGTTTTGCTTGGTGGCCTATATGGTTCCAGGCAGCAGCTTTAACCCCAACCCTAGCCTGACAAGGGCAGAGCGGAGAGAGAATGCAAAGTCTTGGTGACCTAACTGAGGAGGTGAGTGAGCCCTCACCCGAAGTCAATCCCTCTGAAAATTTCATTTCTCTGAAGCCATTATATTTCCCTTTACTCGTTTAAATAATGTTTCCTATGATCTGCAACTCAAAGCAGCAAGAGAAAGCAAATGATTAAAGGAAAAAGTTAATAAGTGGGCACAATGTGCCCCCAAACTCATTTAGCCCAGCTGATACTTGCACAGTATGTATTTATTTCCTCCAGTGTTCTTGTACCTGTAAGAAAAAGAGAACTTTCTTTCCAAAGCTTACGCCCTCCCCTCCTTCTCCAGAAGCTGGTTCCATTAATTATCCCATTGTCTCTCTCGTGTCTTCGATCTATCTTTCCCTCCTCAGTGGCTTCCTCCGCCCTACCTTCCAATATTCTCAGGTCTCCAGAGCCTCTAAGCTCTCTCAGCACCTCCCAAAGCTGCAGCCCCAGCTCTTCCATCCTTTCACCTCCAGCCCTCTCCGTGGAATCGCCTGCTCACGGCCTCCAAGCAGGCGGGCACGGTGGGTATTCCGGGAAGGCTCACGACCCAGAAGAGTTGGGTAACCCCAGTCCTTGCTGCCTGTTCTGTGCGAGGTGTGGCCACCCGGCTCCAGGTGTCAGGCGTCAGAGTCTCAGGACTGGCCACCCAGGTTCTCAGGGCCCACACGGAGCTGGACACTGAGAGTGTCCTCCAGTCAGAACCTCTCCTGAAGAGAGAACCACTCTACGTTCAAGACGCAGCTCCCTCACCCAGGAGGGTTCAGGTCATCAGCCCTGTGCCAGTCACCCCCCAGTCCTGCCAATCAAGTGGGGACGAGGCAGGGCCTCAGTCTGGGTCCCAGCATGCAGTGAAGAGACAAGGGGGCTGGAAGGCTCACTCTGGGGCCTCGGGGCCTGGGCCACGGGAACAGGCTCACAGCAGGAAATGGGAGAAGCCCTCCTGCCAGGCTGTGCTCCAGAGTTCCAGCCCACCGGCCAACAGAGGCAGAGGCCTCTATTTCGGAAATGCGATGTTTTTGTGCTCTTTGGTTTTTCTCTAAGTATGTTCTTGCTGCTCTTGTAGATGAAGGCTGATTCCTGCAAGAGATGTCAGCCCGAAAGCTAATGCGATGCTCAGACCACAAGAAAAGGGTGTGTTTATCCAGTCCAGATCATTAAAGCAGGGTGAGGAAACAGAGGGAGGGAACCAAAAAAAATTCCAAGAGCATGGGAGACAAGGTCACAGCCAGGGGTCCAGCAGCCTCCCAGCCTGGAGAGTTTTTCCGAGGGCCTCCATGTGCATAAGTGGAACCTCTTCCCGGGCATGGTGCAGGTAACTGCCACCCAAGCAAAGATCACCGTGGCGAGGAGATGCCTGAGGAAGGAGGGCACAGGGTGGAGGGGCGTCCCGGAAGCAGAACAGGCTGGGTCTCCAGGCAGGCCAGACATCAAGCCTCAAAGCCCCCGCCACCCCTACCAGTCCTGCCAAAAGATACACAGTCCCACTGGGAACGTGGCACAGATGGCACACATCCCACACACGCGCCCACCCAGACATCCCCTGCACAGTCACCCCATTCAGGTACCACAGAGATACACACACCAACGCCGCTTTGTGGTTCAAACTGTTTTATACTGAAATACACAGGGCCGATCCCCAAAAGGGTTGGGATGGGGGAGAAAGAAATGATGAAAGCGGGGTGACCACAGGGCTCGATGTCGCCAACGCTTGGAGCACGTGCCAGTCCCTCTGTCTGTCTGCCCACCCTGGCAGGACGGTGAGGCCTGGACATCTGGAGACACTCAGCTGAGCAGGGCAGAGGAGGCAGCCGGTCCTGGGCCCGAGAGTCCTCAGCTGAATGGCTTCACCAGCTTCATGGCGGTATAGTTCTGGAGGGAGGGGGGAGAGGCAGGGACAGGTGATGACAGCTGCCAGGGAATCGGAGCTGGGAAAGGTGGCTGATCCGCTCAACCACCTGCCTGCACCTCTCCCTCATCAGCCCCCAGGCCACACTCGGCTCAGCACTCCACCCGGCCAGCGCTCTCGCTGTCACACAAGCCCACACTCTTGCCTGGGGGCCACAGCGCCTGAATTGCTCTGGCTTCTCCCCCGTCACTCCAGGGCCCACCCCCAGGTTCTGCCCAGCTACCGAGAGGACTCTGCCCCTGGCCAGGCCAGGACCGGCCTTTTCCATCAGACAGGTGGCCTGAAGGCACAGCTGCGCTTCTCCCCACCCTCCTCCCACACTGCCCAGTGCGGGAACCTGGGGCTCGCTGGCCACCGCGCTCCCGTCCAAAACGCAGAGAGAGAGTTGGGGTGGGGGGTATAGAGGGATGACCCACAGTGCGGACCAGCCCTAGAGATGGGTCACCCCTGATTAAGCCCTGGCTGCTGCAGGACTGGCAGGAATCTCCCCTCCCCACTCCTCCCCGCAAAACCATGAAAACACATACAACACAACACAGGGCTCCTAATTGGGACAGTATGTTCCCCAGCGCCGCCCAGGAAAGCCAACTCTGGAAACAAAGCCGCCGCTCCTTCCCTGCCAGATCGCCTCCTGCCTCCCCACACTGGCCCTGCTCCCGCTGCCTCTAGGGCAGAGCTGGGAGGAATCAGACGGGCTGCCCTCCCTGTCCCCCTCCCAGGGGAATTTCCAAGAGGGTGGGAGATGAGGCCAACTGGGGGGGGAGCCCCTCTGCACCCAGGCCTCTGCCCCCCCCAAGGCCTGAAAGCCAGGTGATGGACGGTCACAGGCCTGGCATCCACCAGGTGACTGGGTGACTTGGCTGGAGGGAAGGAGGATATGCCCAGCTTGTAGCAAAGGCCTGCGAGCAAAAGCAGTCTGCAGCCTCAGACCCAGGCTGCCCTACAGCCCTCGCCTAGGATCTCACCCCACATGCCAGCTCTGGAGAGAGAAGGCAGGGCTGGCATTCGAAACAGGACACATCCCGAAGATCTCAAAGGAGATTGATGCTGCTGCTGGGGACTCAGGACACAGGGAAGAGGCTCTGACCAGGGCCTGCCCGCAGGGCTTTGGGGTAAGGCTGCCCCAGGGACGAGAAAGGACCACAGGCTGGAAGGGACTGGAAATCTTCTGTCCGTCTCCCAGCCAAGCAGCAGGGCCTCCTTCCCCAGGTCCCTGAGGCCTAGTCTGCAGCCCTAGTGCCTTGCAGGGGCGGGGCCCTCCCCTCAGCTCTTCAGCAGAAGGCTGGCTTGACATGCAGCCCCCCTGGGGAAGGCAAAATCGCTCCCCTATCCACAGTGCTAGTCACAGCAGGTCAGCACTGACCTATCCCAGCCCCTTCCTCACGCGACGGGAGGGCCTGGCCACGGTCACTGGGGAGCCACTGACAGAGCCAGAACCCAGCCAACAGCTCCTGACTCCACATGGAGCTGTGCTCCACACAGCAGCGATGCTCTGACCTCGATGTTCCCGAGGCAGATTCTCCTCAGCAGGCCTGGGGCTGGCCCAGGACTCTGCATTTCTTACCAGCTCCCTGGTGCTGCCGCTGCTTGCTCCTCAGCCCACCTCCTCAAGGAGCGAGGGTCCACACCAGCTCCCCTTTGCCCACGCTCCCCGGCCTGGCCTCTCAGTGAGGCGTTAGGCTGTACCCTGTGCTCCCCCTCGTCCCTGGCTTCACTGCATCTCCTCGTGGACCGACAGCTCCCAGGGGCACGGGGCCCACCAGCCTCTCCCTCACCCACACAACACGCCCTCACCTCCCGGACACACTTCGTGCGCTAATAAGGTCTTCACCTGAACCGAGGGGCGGCTGGGTGCCCTCAACATGAGAGGAGGTAAGCCTGAGGACAGGCCAGGTGAGGGCCACTGCGCCTCCCCAACTTGGCCACAGGGCTGCGTCCCAGGGGAGGAGACACAGGGGACCACAAGGGGAGTCCTGGGCCCAACCCCTGAGCCCAGGTGACTGCCAGGGCAGCTACACTCCAGGCACCACCCTTGCTCGTGCCCTTCCAGGGCCCAGCAGCTAACCTTGTACTTGTAATCTGTCTTCCTTTGCTTCAGGAGGGCCCCCCGAACCGAATGAGCTTCAGGGTCCCCCAGCCTGGACCAGCCCCTGGGCCTCAGGCACATTTGGCCAACGGGCCGTGAGTCGTCTCGCTGGGCCTCAGAACAGCCTCAGCCTGGCGCTCCAGGCAACACAGTCAGCTGAGACGAGGGCCCGGCTCGCGGCCCAGCTCACGGTCATCCCAGCTCTAGACCCTCCTTTGTCACTTAGGGTCCAAGGGGTAGCCGGGGCCTGGACGTCCAAACCAGAGCATCCTCTCTGCTGCTCCCACAGTTCATGACCTTAGGGCCTGCAGGGGATTGTTCCGTGGTTTTAACCGTCCTCCTCGTAGGAGGCGTGCTCTGCTGGTACAATGCCTTGCCAGCTACGGTGGGAGAGCGCTCTTGGGGGCCTCCTCCTCCCGGAGGATTCACGAAGCAAAGAGCTCACAGGTGAGTGATTCCCAGAGCGCACTACCCACTGTGGGACAGTGTGCTTGGCCGGCGGCCTGGTGCTGACCAGGGCTGTGGCCGGAACCCCAGACCGGGAGCTGTACACAGGGCTGCCATGCAGCCCTGAGCTGGTCCCTCTCCTCTCTGGATGTGTGTTTCTTTCCATTCAAATAAGGGTGACATGGAGTCGATCACACCATTCCTCTACTTACATACGATTTTGAATTTTTTGTATTAAAAAGTTTCCAAAATTTCAAGAATATTAAAAATCAGGTGTCAGCCTGGGGACACTGTGATCCCTTCTGAGGTTCTAGAGACACTGGGGGTGCTGCTGTGAGGATGAGGGAAGCACAGGCAGGGAAGAGAGCTCCAGAACCTCCTCCCTTGGGAGGGGTCCCTGGAGCTGGGCACAGCAGTCCCCACGCGGGTGGCCCTGGCCACTCTTCGTCAGGCATCAACTGGCTTCTTAGCAGGTGAAAGGGGCCCCGGTGTTTACTGCGCCCAGTGAGAGGCTCCTTGCCCACCCCCTCCTCGCCCACACCTTGCCCCACGCCCACCCCACTGCAGCAGGCAGGACACACTTTCTCAGGTTCCCAGGTGGCACCCTCTCCAGCCCCAGGTCCTCAGCAGGTGCTATCCTCACAAGCAGAGGACCTTCCCCTCTGCTCTGCCATCTACACCTTCCCTGCCCCTCCTGACCCACTCCACACCCTCCTTCAAGAAGGTTCCCCTGCCCATGCCTGCCCAAGGGGCCTCGCCTTCTGCCAACCCCTTGATTACATAGCCCCTCAGGGGCTTGCTGAGGATGCGGTGTCTCCCCATCACGGGCAAGAACTCAGATTCCCTCACTGGGCTAAGAGCTCCCCAAGGGTCCCCTACCAGACTGGGGACTCCCCAGAGCAGGGCCTATGTCTCCCTCATCAGACCATGGACTCCCCAAAGACAGAAGCTACTTCTCTCCATCAGACACGGGGTGCACTTTGAGGACAATGACAGACTCCCCTGAGAACCAGAAGCTGCTGGAGGTCAAGGGCTGTACCTCCCACGTCAGACCAGGAGCTCCTCCAAGACAAGGGTCTGTGCCTCCCCACTCAGGCCAGCTTACCGGGAAGGAGTAGACGAAGATGCCCAAGAACAGCAGGAGAATGAAGAGAAGGATGAAGAGGATGATGGCGCACCGGAACCGCCGCCAGAGGATAAACTTCATAGTCTTGTACGGAGAGGTGAACCAGAGGAAGGAGGTGTCAGGGCGCCTGTGAGTGAGATCCCAGAGGTCAGCAGGGTACCTCCCACCAGGGCTGCTCCCTCCGGGTCCTGCTCACAAATTGCCCTGGCCCACCCGAGTCAGCCCCCCAGACCTGCCCAGCCTCCAGGCCCCCAGCCCCTGTCCACACCTGCATCGCCCTCTCCTCCCAGCCTTCGCTACAGTGTGAGCCCCGCCCACGTTGCCCTCCTCTTCTTGGTGCTGTCAAGCCCTGCGCACCCTCAGGGACCCCGTTCTCAGCCACCCTGTCCAGGTCACCTTCCCTGCCGCTCTCTCCTTCCTGACCCAGGACTTAATCACAGACTAGAGATTTGGGGACTGGGCAGAGCTTCGAGGGGCTCCACGTTAGGTGAGCTACGGTCCATGAGCCCCAGAGAAGCTAAGCCACTGGCCTAGATGCTCGTGGCTCGTTCACTGGCGGGGAGTGAACCCAGAAAGCTGATTGTGTCTCATAACCAAGAACCTCAAATCCTTCCCCTAGGTCAGCCTCACAATTCAAAGAGCGGGCGGGATTTTGTGTCTCAGTAACGGCCGTTTTCACATCTGCTTGCGTGCTGCTGGGTCTCCTGGGTCTCTCCCTGTCTTTCCACCCAGATCCCAGCATCCCTGGGCAGCGATGCCTCTCCCTGCTCTGCCAGCCAGTGGCACTCAGGCTAGCGCTATAACAAAGTGGGCTGTCGGTGCTAAGTGTGACTTGAGCTGAGCAGGCCGTGGAAAGGGACCCAGCGAATGCAGCCCCGCCCCCTCCCCCCCCCCCCCCGCCCCCGAACAGCCATCTTTCAGGCTCCGGTAACTGCCTTCAAGGCTTCTGCATCCACTGGATTGGGATGTAGGCCCCTCCCTTAGAGGCCTGTGAGGTAGGGGAGGCAGGGACTAGGCCCCCATTTCACAGCTGGGAAAATTAAAGCTGAAAGGCCTTTTGAAAGCCACATTGACACCACAGGAGAGCCATGAAAGGCAGCTTGGTCAGGGAAAGACCTTGGTCAGGCTCCGGGGCCAATCAGACCAGGTGTGAGAATTTCAGCTTCGCCACTTTCCTTGGAATGACCTTATTTAACTTTGCTGTGATTGTTTCCTCATCTGTAAAGCGGGGATACTAACAACGACTCAGCAGGGAAGGTTCCATGACACAATATATATACACGACAGAACGCCTGGCCTACAGCCAAGAGCTACCCAACCGCGCCTGCTTCTGGAACTAGCTGACGAGCCCAGCGTGTCCTGGATGATGTCTGTCACCTGCCCCCTAACAATGTGCACCCTTGGATGAGCCATCCCTCTCTGGGCCCTGGGGCCTCTGTGCGGCTCTACGGCGAGTGCCTCCTGAACTGTGGATACTCCTCCCCGTCCCCTTGGGCATCAGGGGTCGGGGCTGAGCACCAACCTTGGGTCCTCGAGCTTGGGGTTCATGTTGGGCTCATCCCGGCCCTGGCCGGCTGGCCGCTCCTCATGTTCGCTCTCGGCCACAATCTCCAAAGTCATCTCCAACTTGCCCTGAGGGAACAAGGGGGACCTGATCAGAGACATAAAGGCTTGGCCCCATGGCTTGGAGAGGAGCCAGGCCAGGACAGATGTAAAGGTCACTTTATGATTTGTTTGAAAAAAAGATACAGGGTGATCTGCTCATAAAAGTACCTGCTCCTTGCAGAACACATAGCAACTACGGAAATGTATAAAAAAAGGAGACTGTCACCCATACTTCTACTATGTAGAGACAAGCACTCTTAATACTTTATTCATCAGAGCTATTTTTCTTTGCAAGTATATGAAATATCACGCTGTGTATATATGGTTCTATAGCTTGTTTCTTTCATTTAGGAATATATTTTATTATATAATTATATACTCTTTAAAGTCTGCTTTTCATGCTGTATCTATGCCATGGTTGACCATAATTTATTTAGTAAACCAGTTATTTTGGTTCGTTTAGGTTGTTTCCAACTCTTTGTTGTTATAAATAAACCCTAAATTTTTAATTTTATGGGGTTATTTCTTTAGGAGAGATTTTAGAAGTGGGATGAAAAGTTTCAAGGGCATAAATATTGTTAAGTCTCTGGCTATATATTACTACATTGTTTCCCCAAATGGTAAAAATCATTAGCCTGCCCAACAGAGGTAAATGAGAGGGCTGTCTCTCTGCATCCTCACTAGCAATGAGTGTTTCTATTTTTTAAAAATCCTAATATAATACATAAAAAATGTTTTCACATTTTAAAGCATTCCTTTATGTAATTACTAGGGGAAATGAACCTTCTTAAATATGTAATGGCCACTGTACTGCTTTAGGTATTATCTATGTATGCCCTTTGCTCATTTTTCTTTTGAGATGTTAGTATTTCTTATTAATTGTTATAATTTGTTATACAACATGGATATTTTATTTCAAGGGCCACTTTAGGGATTGGCTGGCTCTCTGCCGTTTCTAAGTACAGTTGACCCTTGAACAACACGGGTTTTAACTGCACAGGTCCACTTACACACAGATTTTTTCAATAAATATACAGTTGGCCCTCATTTGCAGGTTTCAGATCTGTAGATTAAACCAAACGCAGAAGGTGGACTATGAGACTTGAGCACCCATGGATTTGGTGTCCACGCGGGCTCCTGGAACCAACCCTCTGCTGATACCAAGGAAGGACAGTAAACTCATTTACTTCCCCTGCAGAGGAAGGATGATTCTCCATGGTCCCCAGTCACACGCCTGGGCAGACCTCTGGGCAGGGAGAAGAGGACAAGGACAGTCCCTTATAGGGTCCTGCTCAAATGGGAGTGGCATGACCCCTGTCCTCCACAGGAAGCCCAGCCAGAGGGGAACCCAGGATAGAGATCACTGTGAAGGCCAAGGAGCAAGTACAAATTAAACAGGGTCCACGGGAGATTAGGGCATCTTTAGATTTAGATAGGCTTTCCTGGGATACAAGCCTCGAGGAGACGAAGGCTGGGAACTGGCAGGGAAGAGGGACAGTGTCTTGGGAAACAGACAGGGAGGGCAGGATAGAGGGAGAGGAACACGTCTGTGCTCAGCGATTTCTATGGACGTGTCACTTCCACCAGCCAGAGGGAACAGACTTACCGCCAGTATCTTCTTCTCACCCTCGTCCGCCACACAGGGCCACCAGCCCTTCACTGTTTTCTGTTCAAAAAGGGACACAAACCACTCCGGGTGGAAAGTGTCATCCAGCTGGTCCAAGGAACACTTCTCAGCTGTCTTGGCAGGCTTGGGCATGCGGTTGAGGTCCAGCTGCAGAGAGCCTATGGCAGAGGAGGGTGCTTTGGCCCACGCTTTCTCAGTCACTGCCAGCCTAGGACCACCCTGGGGCTAGGCAAGTTCAGCCTCCTCAGCTTCTATCCATGGTCTTAGCCCCATGGCTCAAACTCCACTCCCCACCCACTGCCTCTCATTCCATCTGTACAGCAGCTTCCCATCCATCTATTCATGCATGCATATGCCTGCTACTGTGCCCTGACTGATTCACCCTTAACAGAACTTCCCACCTGCTCAACCGTTCATCTTACTATGCACAAATTCACTCATTCACCCATCGTCTACATCCATCAACCATCAACTTTTTAAACTGTTTTTAGTGCAGTAAAATATTTATAGATAAGATAAAATTTATTTTAACCATGTTCAGATGTATACTTCAGTGGCATGAATTACATTCACAACATTTTGCAACCATCAGCACTACCTATTTCCATAACCTTTTCATTCCCCCCAAACAGCAACTCTGTATCCATTAAGTAATAACTCCCCATTCCCCTCTCCTCTCAGCCCTGCTAACCTCTAAATCTACTTTCTGTCTCTATGAAAAAGCCTATTCTAGACACTTCATATAAGTGGGATCATAAAAATTTATCCTTTTGTATCTGGCTTATTTCACTTGGCATAATTAGTTTTCCAGATTCATCCATGTTGTAGCATGTATCAGTACTTCATAGTTTTTATGGCTGAATAATATTCCATGGTATGTATATACCACATTTTGTTTATCCATTCATCTGTTGATGGACACTTGGATTGTTTCCACCTTTTGACTCTTGTGAATAATGCTGCTCTGAACACTGGTGTGCAGATGTCTTAGTCCCAGTTTTTAATTCTTTTGGGTACATAACTAGAAGTGAAATTGCTAGGTCATATGTTTAGCTTTTTGAGGAACTGCCAAACTTTTTCCCAAGCAGCTGTACCATTTTACATGCATACCACCAATGTACAAGTGTTCCAATTTCTCCACATCCTCTCCAACACTTGTTATTTTCCATTTTTTGTTTTTGCTTTTGCTTTTTTATAGGTATAAGTGTTATCTCATTGTGGTTCATCCACCAATTTTTTCATCTGCCCACCTAGTTATCCAAGCAGCTATCTTTCTATACTGCTTCATCTACTCATCTATTTTAACCATCCTCTCCAAGAATAGTCCCATCTACTGGGTTGAGCCATATGAAAATTCTGGTATTCAACTATATTTGACGTATAAAAACAGCAATTTCATGAGGTGTCACCTAATCCAATTCCAACAACACGAAGTCAATGGGATTGGAGCATAGGTTACTGAAGGGATTAAGTGAGAGAGGTAAATGTAAAAACTATTTTCCAAGGCCAAATTGAAGAAATTCTGTAACAGGGAAGAGCCAAATCTGACCACATGTTGGATCTGTTTCTCTTACTTTAACCTTTTCTTTCCACTGCTTTTGTTCACTAAAAGGATACTGTCTATACAGAATGGCCTGCCTTGGGGAACCCTGCCCCTCTGCCTGAATGTTGAACCAAGGCGCCTTTTTCAGGGAAACATCCAGAACCTGTCCATCTGTGGATGGCTATAAGAAAGAAGAAATTAACACATCCCCTCCCCGAGGCTGGCTATTCCAGGTGATGTTTGCAAACCTTATGGCCTTTTTACTTTACTTCCTCATCTCCTCCGCCTCTTTGTGCTATAAAAGAAACTGGCATCCAAACCCCAATAAGATGGTTATTTTGAGACATTAGTCTGCAATCTTCTCAGTCTGCCAGCTTTCCGAATAAAGTCGTATTCCTTGCCTCAACACCTCATCTCTGATTCTTTGGCCTGTCGTGTGGCAAGCAGAGTGAGCTTGGACTCGGTAACAAATTTGGCAAGCCAGCCAGGAGGCTTGCCGTTTTTTGGCTAGACAGCCCCGGTCAGGGAACATTGTGGCAAGGCCTAGCAGATGCCAGGACCATTTGTCCTGAGGATCTTCCCTTCAAACTTCCCTCAAGCGGTGCCAGCTACTGCAGCGCTTGGCAGTTGAAGCAAGGAAAATACCAACTTCTACGAGTCCACAGACTCAATTTTGTACGGTTAGTCTACCCAATTCAGTAACCAGTTCATTTGTTTTGGTCTTGGTCTTGTTTTGCTTTTGTGTATCCTTTTGTGTTGCGAGTCAATGAACTCGACTTTGTATGGTAAGTTGCTCCAGCGTGCACACTGGCAACATATTTCCCTCTCACTTTGGGCTTTTCCTTTACAGGATAAGCCAATTTGTTTGATTGGGGTACCCTACTGGAGGGGGAAATTGTTGTTGGACTCTACCTGATTTGGAGCCAGTTCGTTGGTTTTGTAGGGTAAGTCTACCCGATTTGGGAACTAGTTTGTTGGTTTTGCAGGTTAAGTCTACCTGATTTAGGAACTGGTTCATTGGTTTTGGTCTTGGTTTTGTGTGCACCGATGCTAGAATTTGTTTGGGTCTTTTGTGTTGGAATTTGTTTGTGTCTTTTGTGTTTTGGTGTTATCAAACTTATAAAAAATGGAAATACTCCATCTATCCTGAAGGAGAGCCCTTTGGGGTGTATATTAGATAAATGGGCAAAACATAGCCATGAGCCTATGACTAAGAAAGACATGATACACTATTGTAATAGGGTGTGGACCCAATATATGTTAGGATCAGAAGAATGATGGTCCCTGAATGGCTCACTCAATTATTATATGATCTCGCAGTTAGAAGTGTTTTGCAAAAGAGCAGGCTGCACCAGCAGTTTCTCCAACTGCTCCCCCCCCCACATGCCGCCAACATATTCACCGCCTCCTGTTTCCCCTACCCATGGGGATCAAATAGAAGCTTCTATGATAACCCCCAAGGCACAGGGACCTGGTTTAGTATCACCATCTAAGACCCAACAGGACACCCAATTTGGACCAGGGGCCACTTCTACAGCAGGGCAGTTTCCCTTGTGCTGACATCCTGTAAGAGGCCAGGGGACTCCCCTGGACTTGAGGCATCCGATTCTAATTTCCCCACAGGAGCCCCAGATAACTTAGACAGTGGAGAACAAGTTGATTGACTACCTTCCCTATTTATCTTAAGAGGCTTGTAAATGTTAAACAAAGGGGAAACAAAGGCATCCTAGGAAAAACTTGACTGTATCTTTGAGATGTGAGTGTCCTATCTGGTCTTCTCAGGAACGCTCATCTCTGCCATCTTTTTGAAATGCAAACTTTGAGAAAAGGGCAAAGTAATTTAGAAATTGACTTGTCAAGGATAAATTAAAAAACTAAGTGTTTTTTCTGTAAAAATTCAGCCATCTAGACAAGTGAACTTGATTTGTTCCATCTGCCAGAAACCTAAATTTAATCCAACCTCTTTTTGTAAACTGATGGGTTTTATGTTGCTGTACGTGACTCAGGGCTGAAATTTTGAAATGAGAACTATGGTGTCTCTGTTTGTTTGTGTCCTTGTATGTGTCTTTGTCTTTGGATAACATTGCTGGGGTTGATTTGCGGATGAGCTCTATTTAATTGGCTTAAAGAAGAGTAAGTTCTTACAAACCAAACAATTCTAAATACAAGAAAAATTAAGCTAAATGAATTTCAGGTTCATGTGCACTGAGAAATATTCAGTATTAATGTTTGTTTGTTGATCTAATTAATATAGACATGTCATTAGAGTCATCAGCATTAAGTATAATACTTTCATTATGCCTAGGTTTAATATAAGCTAAATAAAATCTTGTTATATCTGTTGCAAATTTATCAGCAAGGAAAGTAACTTGATGTAAAGAAACTTTTAAGGAAAGAAAATGCAAATGAGATAAGAGCTTTAGGTGCACTTTTAAAAATAATTATCTTTATCTAAAATTAATCTCTCCAGAGCTTCCCTGGTGGTGCAGTGATTAAGAATCCGCCTGCCAATGAAGGGGACACAGGTTCGATCCCTGGCCTGGGAAGATCCCACATGCCACGGAGCAACTAAGCCCATGCACCACAACTACTGAGCCTCCGCTCTAGAGTCCACATGCCACAACTACTGAGGCCTGTGCTCCACAACAAGAGAAGCCACGATAATGTAAAGCCCATGCACCACAATGAAGAGTAGCCCCTGCTCGCCGCAACTAGAGAAAGCCCACGCACAGCAATGAAGACCCAACATAGCCAAAAATAAACACAAATAAATAAATTTTAAAAAAATTATTAATCTCTGCAGATATTCCACAACTTGAAAGTTAGAATTGTGCTAAAATAAGTTAAGTCATGGAAGGTTTATGGAAAGTGGACCCCAAGAAAAGAGTTTTGTAGATGGTCAGGACTGACTAAGTTTAAAATAAGTTTAACTGAGTAAATGAATTTTAAAAGTAAGCTGGTCAAAAATTTGAATTTGGCTTTTCTCTCTGTTAAGAAGACAAGGTTTCTTAAGATTCTGAACTGCCTCTGATAACAGATTTTAAGTTTTTCTACCTTTTAAGTGATCTGTTCTGTATTTGCCTTTGAAATCTTTTACTGTTACTTCTGCTAAGTGAATAACTATTGTTTCACAGTGACCTGAGATCCTATCTGACTGTTTAAACCCTTTTGATATTTTTTTGACAAAACTTCACAAATCAAATTATAATGAAGGGGCTTCTCTGGTGGTACAGTGGTTGAGAGTCTGCCTGCCGATGCAGGGGACACAGGTTCGTGCCCTGGTCTGGGAAGATCCCACATGCCGCAGAGCGGCTGGGCCCGTGAGCCATGGCCGCTGAGCCTGCGCGTCCGGAGCCTGTACTCCACAACGGGAGAGGCCACAACAGTGAGAGGCCCGCGTACCACAAAAAAAAAAAAAAAAAATTATAATGAAGTTCCTTTGAACTCTAGCTAACTTTGGGATGCTTCAAAGGGCCCCTGAAACACCCCAAAGAGAGATATTAACTAATTAGGTTCACTTGGTATGTTGAATTACATGGGGAGTGTCAAATAAGTAATAAATCTTCTTAGGTTATACTGTATGGCAAATGATACCGGTATTCTAGAGATTATATGGAGTTCCTAAAATTTGATGTGTGCTGGTAAAATGTTATCCGTCATAATTCTAGTTATTATCTAAATGTGTTGCACGTCACAGCACTAACCAAGTTACTTTGTCAATTGCATTGTAATCAGATTTAAACGGGCCTTCTTAAGTCTTTCGTCATTATAGACAGTTATGGTTTCACTCTGATGATGCCTTTGTAAAAATGCTTCCTCTTCAAGAAGATTTATAGGAAGGACTTTGGATAAATACAAGTTTCTGGCTTTCAGGCCATAATGCTGGACTGGCTAAGAAATTGAAGAATTCTAATGGGAAACCTGATGGCTTATAAAGCTGTTAACAGGAAGGATTCGTTACATAGAACTCAGTAAAGTGGTGAATATGGTTATAATTTTTATGGTTTCTATCTGAAAAATGACTGCTTTAAATCTGTGTTTTCCAGGTGTAAGGAAAACCTTCCCCTTAAGCTAATTATGACTCACAGTAATTTGGTAAATTACACCTTTGTAAGCCAAATGGTTTGTATTTTGTGTCTCCCCGCATTGTCTTTGTCAATGTTACTAGCTGCATTACTTATATCCTGTCTATTTTATAAGACCGTTGTCTCTTACAGTACCCAGTGTGTAACCAGGCTTCCAACAAAACTTCTATGGCTAAACATCTTGAGGAAATAGATCACATTTATAACGTAAAATAATTGTAATAGTGTGATTCTAGGTATGGGAAGAAGCAACAAGGGAAAATGTCTCCTGGATCATAGTTAGATAGGGGATCCAGAGAATCTTTAATTATCAATAGGGCCTAATCCCAAAACTAGCACTTGGAGTGGCCCACCAAGAATTTTTGCCTGATCTGGGATGAGCCTCCCAGCGCCGTGGGACAAAAGTTGATCATGAAATGTCTCCCAAATATTGGTCAAAATCCCGACCAAGAGGAGAGGATCTGAGAAATTGAATATTTCCTGCCACATCAGTCATTAGCGATTGCAGCCCTCCAACGTGAGCCGGTGAACCCTGAGGAAACTCAGGATATGAGAATACAGGATACAGGCCCCAGATAGCTAAGGTGCATATCAAGGGAGTGATTTCAGTGAGCCCAGACTCTTGCATTTTCCCATACATAGAAAAGCGCTAAATTCCTTAACTTGAAGTGCTCCCTCCCAAGCTTGAAGGCCTCAAAATTCCCACTGAATACATCATAACTCTCAACTTTTAAGCTGTGAATATTTTTTAAGGCTACAGGTGTAAAGGAGACGCTTTCCAGAGAGGAACAAAAGAAACAATGTTTGGAACACTGACACCGATGGACACTCCCAGAAAGATCCATCTGATGAAGCAGTTAGAACGGCCATCGCCCCTTCTTCCACAAGATTGTGGAATGGATATTGACAGTGGGGAATTGTAACAGGGAAGAGCCAAATCGGACTATATGTTGTATCTGTTTCTTTTACTTTAACCTTTGCTTTCCACTGCTTTTGTTCACTAAAAGGATACTGTCTATACATAATGGCATAATGTCTATACATACTGTCTATACTCAGGGAACCCTGCCCCTCTGCCTGAATGTTAAACCAAAGTGCCTTTGTTCAGGGAAATATCCGGAACCGTCCACCTGTGGATGGCTACAAGAAAGAAGAAATGAACACATCCCCTCCTGGAGGCTGGCCATTCCAGGTGATATTTGCAAAAATATAGCCTTTTTACTTTACTTCCTCATCTCCTCCCCTTCTCTGTGCTATAAAAGAAACTGGCATCCAAACCCTAATAAGATGGTTATTTTGAGACTTTAGTCTGTCATCTTCTTGGTCAGCCGGCTTTCCAAATAAAGTCGTATTCCTTGTCTCAACACCTCGTCTTCAATTCTTTGGCCTGTCGTGCAGTGAGCAGAGCAAGCCTGGACTCGGTAACAATTCTTGAATACCATACAAAGGAGATTAGGTTTTTTTCAGTGTGGAATGCTCAGTTACTGCAAGTATTCATTGACTGGATCTATTTTTCTAGATTTCTTTCTTTCCATTCATCCATTTATCCTTCCATACATCTATCTGCTTTGACTTAACTGTCTACATCCCTCTAGAGCTACCATTTGCTGAGCACTGTATCTATCCATTAATCAGGTCATTATTCTATCCAGCATTTGTTCAACTCTATCAGCATTCATCTATCTATCCACCCATCTACACATCTCTCCATCCCTCAACTACAGATGAATGTTTATTTCCCATTTTAAACATGATCCCAAGATAATATTAAGTAAAAATCAGGATATTAAACTATATATACTATATCTACATAAAGACTGTAAGGAAACATAGGATTATTTCCTGATGGCAAAATTACAGATCTTAACTATCATTTTTAAAATAAAAGTAATAAGTACTCAAAAGAAGTAAAATATGTAATTAGAAAATACATTATGAAGGGGGAAAAAAGAAATCTCTGAATAATACTGTAAGTCGCTAAAAGAGTAGATCTTAAAATTTCTCTTCACAAGAAAAAACATTGTTAACTACATAACTTATTTTGGCTATCACTTCACAATATACACAAACATCCAATTAAAAAAAAAGAAATCTACGGAGTTAAAAAGTAGTAGTTTTATTTTTAAAAACAAAAGATGATCCTGTTTAATTTTATTTTGGACACTGTTTTCTCATTCAATAAAATGCAATTTTTTGTTTGTCTTTTTAAAATTGATTTTCTAAAGCCTCACCTCATAAAGGCAAGATTGATAGACTGATGCTAAAAAAATTATTTAGTCTGTAAGCAAAAAAAAATTCCATAAAAATGTGAAAAGCAATTGAAAAATGGAGAAATTATTTGTAATGTGTCCTTGCTATATAAAAAGCTCTGAAAATCAACAATAAAAGAGGACCATCCCAAAACCACGAAAAAGAACATCCCATCAACAATATGGATAACAACATATTTTTAAAGTTGTACCTTACAAGTAATGAAGAAATGCAAAGAAAGATAAAAATGAAGTACCACATTGGCAATTTTTTTAAAAAAAAGATAACACTGGCAGCAAAAGTTTAGGAAAAATGGTGCCGTTAAGGCAAACAGGGCACAGGTGAGAATATAAAAATGTAAAATCTTTCTAGAGGGCTATTGAACAAAATGTTTCAAAAACCACTAAAATGTACAAAGACTCTAAAAATCTGCTTCTTAGAGTTCAGGAAAGATACGCACAAAGGGTCCAAAAATGTAAGCCTAGGCTGTCACTCATGCAGGAAATCCTAGAGATGAGCCGAGTACGCACCTAGGGGGGGACTAATGAGGGTCCGATGGGACATCAGGCAGGACATTAAGCACCATGATGCAGATACAATGCAGATGGATAACTCCTGACAGAAAGAATGTTTTTAATATATTGTTTTCCCCAAAATCAAGATCTAAGACAGTATGTGTAACATGAACCAATTTTGCTATCTATATGCCATATATGCATGTGTATATATATGTATAAAATACACATATAACACATATGTGTTTGCTTGTATAAGATACATGCCAAAATAATAATACACGCCAAGGTGAAGGTTATCTTAGTTATATTAGTGAAGGTTATCTCTGGGTAGTGAGATTATAATAAAATAGGAAGGGGAGGCATTGCTTATCTCCGGTTTCTAATTTTGCCACAGGAATTATGTATTCCAGAATAATAAGTAAGAGAACAAAAGTCCAACTTAGTGCTATGATTTTGACACCCTGAATCTTTTACAGTGAAGTTGTGGAGCAGCTGCCAGTCCTCCAAGTTCAGGGGACCAGGCTCGGGGTCAGGGGAAAGTGGGGTGAAGAGCAGCCCAACGGGCAGGCAGCCCTCCTCCCCATTCCTACTGGGGCTGCTCCTCAGAGCATCCTCTGCAGGGGCCCAAGAGCTCGGTGACTTCTGCAATCACTGGCCACACAGGGAGGGCTCCAGTGATTCGTCCAAGCCCGCCCTGCCCCCAGGTGGCAGAGCAGAACTGCAACACAGGACTCGTGACTTCCTGGACCGCCTTTCTCACAGGTTCACTATTTCTTTACTGAGGTGAAATTCACATAACAAAATGCACCATTTTAACCATTGTAAAGTGTACAACTCAGTGGCTTTTAGTATATTCACAGCGTTGTGAGACCACCAGCACTATCTAATTCCAGAATATTTTCATCACCCCTAAAAAAACACCAGACCCACGAGCAGCCGGTCCCCAACCTCCTCTCCTTCCAATCCCCGGCAACCACTTTCTGCCTCTGTGGATTACGTATTGCGGACATTTCATGTAAAGGAATCATACGATATTTGTACTTTTGCGTCTGGCTTCTTTCACTTGGTGTGTTTTCAAGGTTCACCCATGGTGTAGCACGATCTCATTTCTTCTTGTGGCTGAATAACATCCTATCGTAGGGATAGGCCACATTTTCCCAGTGAACTTTTGTAGCTGTGATGGGGCGGCTCCTTACAGTCCAGCCAGCAGGCCCCACACCTCACCCTGTGAAGGCACCATCTCCACCTCGTCCTCCAAGCCAGCGCTCCCTGTTCCACAGTCAGGGTTGCAGCACACTTTCCCCCAGCAGAGTCCTGGCCCCAGGTGTATTCATTTGCTCAGTCTCTGGGGCACAAGGGCGAAGAGAGCCTTGAGCCACTCACTCACTAGACTGAGGAGGCAGGGATCCTGTCACGTGAAAGGCCAGACAGCCAGTGACGGAGCTCCTGCTTGCACTGCCTTCACCCTGCGCTCCCCTCTCTTCCTTACCTGGGTCCTACCAACCAACACGGCCCAGCGTTCAATGCCACCTCGGCTGGCAGGCCACCCTGCTGGCCACCCTGATCACCCTGGCACTACCCTGTGTCACCGACCTCACTCAGCACCAGGGACCAGTGACCCTGAGCTCCCTGATCCTCCTGCCAGCCTTCCCACAAGGCCTGAGAGAGGGGTTCTGGGGCAGCCCCGACAGGCAAGATGGCGCTGACCGGAAATGGTGCTCACCCAGAAAGTCATCAAAGGAGAACTTGTCGTTGTCCCAGATCTGGAATACCGCTCGGGCAGGGATCTTGCTCTCTGTCTTGTCCAGCCTCCAGAAAGCATCCTGGCCCAGAGGAGAAGCAGAGGAGGAAGCAGGAGAGCAGGATTAGAGAGGAGCAGTGGTCCCTTCTAGCCTGGAAGGCTGCCTGGAGGAGGCAGTGGAGGGGGACGTCCCTTAGGGACTTGCCAGAGTCAGATCCTAGCAGGAAGACTGTTGAGACCCCAGAGGGCAGTGTTCAAGGGCCCAGGAGGGGACCACACAGGCTCACTTGACATAAGGTAGCTCCTTTAATCCTCGCAATTCCATGAGTCAAGGTTCTCATTGCCGTTTTGCAGATGACGTAACAAAGGCTTTGAGAAGTTAAGAATTTGCCCAAAGTCTGACAGGTAATAAAAACAACATTAATATGCACTTCTTAGGCATCAGCCTTTTCCCACTATGAAATCATTTATGCTTCCAACGACCTATGAGGAGATACTATCTTGAGGAAACCAGAGCGAGTAATTTATCCAAGTCACCCAGCTGGGAAGTGGCAAGCTGGATTCCAACCCAGTCAGTCAGGTTCAAGAGTCTCTTAATCCTGCCCCTGCGATCTTGGGGACAAGGTGGGCTGGCTGGGAACCTGGGTGTCAGGGGGGACCCCCCGACACACCACTGTAAGGATCTGGCACTGGGGGCAGTGTCCCCAGCCCACCCCACCTTCACCTCCAAGAGCTTGCCCTGGGGCACACCGAAAGCTCCCGGTGCTGGGAAGTTCACCAGCCCACTGCTGTCCCCTCCCCGCTTCCTCAGACCAGTCAGCCTGAAACTGCACTGTCTTGGGCTTCTCTCCACCAAGGCCTCGTGGAGCAGCTGAGGGCTGGGGACTGGCATGCTGAGGCCTGGATCCACCCCTGGGTCCAGTCACATTCAACCCAAAGGACCGTCCCTGGGGCTTTCCCACTCACACCTATTCTCTGTCCTCTCACTGTAGCTTTACCTGCATGGGTGGCAAGGACCCACTGACCATCCCGCAGATGGTGGGTGCCAGGTCACAGCAGGGACCTGGACCCAGTCTCAGGGGGACAGACTCCACGGGAGTCAGGGAGTACTGCTGACCACACAGAGTTTGTCTGGGCCCAGGTGCCCTGTGTACACAGCCTTGGTGGCCCCTTCAGATCACACGGACCCCACAGAGGTCCTGTGACCAAAGGCCGTGGCCGGTGCCCTCGAGGAATGATCACCTTGTGAAGCCGTTGGCTGTAGCCTGCACTGCTGCCTGGGCTGGTGAAGGGGCTCAGGTCTTCACCTGGCCCCTCGCCCCCAGCCCCCATCTGGCGCCTCCCCCTTTTCCAGGCCCCAGCCCTCCTGCAGGTGCCTCCCTCCTCCGGCGGGGCTTTTATGGCCAGCTCTGCAGGTCTGCCTGTACAGGACGCCAGCATCCTCCGTGCCTCTGGCCGGCCCAGTTTATGGGCTCAGTAATGAGCCAGAGGTTCAAACAGCCCCTGGTGGGAGCAGCTGGGCTGGGGCTCCAGCCTGGGGATGGCCCCCCAGGTCCCAGGCACTCATTACGTTCCCAGTCTGGGCCCTTTTACTAGCTGTTTATTTGCAGGGTGGGTGCCTGACGCACAGGCCCGCTCCGGTGGGTGTGCTGGGCTCCAGGTGGGGAGCCGGCCAGGGCAACCAGCAGTGGTTCAAAGCCGCCGGATGAAAGGAGACCTTGTACTTTACAATAGTCTCGTCTGGTTAATGGGGTCCCTGGAGGGCCTGCCTGCCAGAGGCGCTGAACCCCTCGGCAGAGGGCTGGCTCTGCAGCAGGACCAAGGAGCCAAGAGGCTGTGCAGTGTCCCTGCACTAACCGCCCCCAGGCTTAGTCCCCTAGCCCAGACCAGCTAATTGGTGCCCCACCCTGGCCACGGCTCCCCCTGCCTCCCAGCGTCCTTTCTCCCAGAGGGACCCGATGGCCCTGTCTCGGGTCAAGCCAGTTCCTCCCTCATGTTCCTGGATGACTTCAGAACCCCTTGACTGTTCTCAACCTCCTCTTCTGACCTCTGCCACACACACCCCTCCAGCCACCCTCTCCGGAGCCTGGCACCAAGCGGGGGGAAGTCCCGTTCCCTCAGCCCTCACCACTCCAGGCCACTCCCAGCCTCCTTGACTCCTCCCGGTTCAGCATCCCCCATAGCCTTCTCTTTCTCCCAAGGCCAGCCCAGTCCTGCGGGCCATCGGGCCAATGGGTCGGTTCCCTCAGCCCCTCTCTTCCTCTGGAACTCCACTGTGGGTCAGTTCAACTCTCTGCTTCCTTGCTGGTGTCTAAAGGGCAGAGATGAAACCCCACTGTCGCCAAAATGGAGCCCCCTCAAATTCTTCATCAGCAATCCCATTGGGCCCTCAGAACTGCCGGGTACCACCAGTTAGCTCCCTCTCCCTCTGCCTTTCTCTCCCCCTTTGTCTCCTTCACTCAATAATGGCTGCTTCCCGCCTTTGTCGTTTGTCTCAAATCACCTGCCACAGTGCCAGGAGATTCTCTCTCTTCCTACTTTGTAGCAAGAACAGAAGACTCTGCTCCCTGCGACTCCTTGCACCCATCTCCACCTGTCACAACAGAGAGATGGTCCCGCCTCCCGTGTTGGGCCGATCGGCATCTCTCAGCCTCGGTTCCCCAGCCACGCCTCACCCCGTGTAGGGCTTGATGAGCACGGGAGGTGGCCTGAAGGAGGGCCTGGCCGCCCTTCCCCATTCCCTCCGTCCACAGCAAGGACAGGCACTGTTTGTTTGACTTGGAGCTCTCCCCAGCAAATGCAGCATTTGGTTTGTTACGGAAACATCTTTTGATGGACAAACATGCTGAACAAAGGCAAACAGGATTAAACCTACAAATAGGCCAGGCTTTCCTTGACGGCACAGCATCCAGGGCTGCTGCTAAACTCTGCTTTCTGGTAGGCATCCCTGGGTGAAAGAACTCATTTAACCTTATTTAACCCATATTTTCTTTTGTTTGATGGTTTCAGAATGTTCAGCGGAACATTCTGGTTTCTCTGAAGTGCAGATGATTCTGTCTGTTGGGTTAGGAAGGGGTCATGGGGGAAGGATGCAATGAAGAGGACCTAGGCAGCCGAGGTCCATTACACATTTCCCTTCTTTAACCCACACAACCGTTCAGGACAGAAAGAGGAGCCGCAGAAGCTTTGCCTTGGAGCCCTGCGCCACCTCTGGAAGGAAACAGGACCAGCAGGACCCAAACTCCAGAGAGGTATTCACCCTGTGGAACAGGAGAGCTTGTGCAGGCGGAACTGATTCTAGGCGGGACGCAGTAGTTAGAAGCTCCGACAGAGGGGCCCTCCGCCTCCGGAAGCTGCCTGCCCACGGCACCCTCCTCACTGTGCTCTGGGGCGTGCTCTCGGGGCCACCACCCGCCTTGGGACCCGCCTATTTCTGGAGGAGAGAGTTCACGGCCCAGAGGAGGCCTCAACTAGAAGATGCTAACCCACAAAGAGCTGAGGTCTCTGGAGCTGCCCCTTCCCACGCTGAGGCACCGGGCCTCCCCAGGTCTGAGAGATACTAGCCTGGACAGTGGCCACAGGCCCCAGGCACAGAAATGGGAGAAAGGGGGAAGCAGCAGGGACTTGGCTAAGCAACACCCGATCCTAGCGGGTGGCCAGACAGCCCAAACCGAAGGCCAGACAGCCCTCTGGGGCCGCTCTCCCTAGGGGTTCTGCCCCACCGCTCTCTGATGACCGTGCTGGGTTTCCCTACCAATGTTCTCCCCACTCCGAGCCCACGGCCCTCCCTGCGGCTTGGTTTGTTAGGATTTGGACTTAGCTACATACAGTGGTTGTAGCGCTGGCGTGGGGGAGATTGTGGGATGGCAGCAATGCTAACGATGGCGATGATGGCAGAGGTAGGAGGAGTGGGCGTGGTGGACGTGGTGGTGGTGGTGACGCTGGCAGTGATGGGACAGTGGTGGTGGCTGTTACGCAGCGGTAGCCGAGGTGGCTCCAGCAATGGCGGGGCAGCGGCAGGGGTATGACAGTGACACGGCTGACAGAGATCAGGCTGCTGTTCGACAGCCCTGGGACGAGCACCCCTGGGGACAGGAATGGCACCCACCTTCTTGGAGACAGTGCAGACTTGCTCAGCTGGCAGGTAGTCAAAAGGGAAGATGAACCTCCAGTTAAAGTTGCCTTCGCCTCCCAGGGACCGGTAATGCACGTCTGTCTTCTGCTTGTGCTCTTCAAAGCCGACCATCCAACTAGACACACACATTTTAGAGAACACGGCTAACTAAGGTCTCCACCGCAATGCGCAGCCTCGACGTAAGCAAACAAGGAACTAAGAAGGTCATTGAACTCGGTAAGCGATAAAGGAAAAATAACTTGATGTACCAAATGTGTCACAAATTTCAAAATCTTCTCACTTCTCTCTTGAGGGATATCCTCAAGCCTTGTAAGTTCAATGCAAAGATTAACGTGGAAGAAGAAATCTGGTGGGGGTTGACTCCCCAGAGGCAGAGACCACTCCCATAAGGCCATCCTTCCTTTCTTGTTCTCCCCCTTCCCTACCCCAGAGTTCCCCCTTTCCCAACCAACCACCACCCCCGAGGGAGCAGAGGCGACACCGTGGAGTCGGGACGGGTGGGAAGGAGGGTGACTTCCTACCCTTTCACATAAATGTCGCTCATCTTCTCCCCGGTGATGCTGAGGTCATCCAGGATCACATCCTTGGTGTTCCAAATAATACAACGCAGGAAAAACCTGCAGAGAAGGATGACTCAAATCCACGTGGATTTCCCACCAAAGGGTGGGCAGTCCTTGTCCGAGAAGCCGAGAAGTCAGCTCACCCAAGACTCTGCTGCTTGCCCGGCTGGACATTTGGCCAGGCCCGCACAAGAGTGAGGCCTGAGTGGCCCAAAGCCTGGCCCGAGAGCCACCGCCTGCTCCCACCTGCAGCAACCAGTCCACCACCCTGCTCAGCTCTGAGCCTGGGCTGGGGTAAGTCACCTTTTGGCTCTCCGTGGGGTGATGTTGAAAGGAGGTCCCGGCCGCCCCAGGGCCTTTGGAAACAGGTCGATCCACATCTGCAGCTTCCCCTGGGGAGGGAGACATGACCCTGCTCTCTCGCCACCCTCTTCATTCAACCAACATCTCCTGACCACCCGCTCTGCACTGGATACTTGGAGCACAGGACAGGGAAACCCCAGGCCCTGCATGGAGAGGCTCAGCACACTGTAGGAGAGATGCCCTCAAGGGGACCATAGGGCCAACCACAGGGGTAAGCCCACTGCCCCACAGGCCGAGGACTGGGGTAGCACCTGGGGATCAGGGGTCAGGGCAGCTCTCTGGAGACAGCAATGTTTGCTGAGTCTCACTGTGCCAGGCGGAAGAGGGCAGGGGGCAGTCGGCCTTGGGGATGGTGTACACAGTTGTGGAGGCTCAGAGAGCATGGTTTAGTGATGGGGGCTCAGAGGGTTTCCACGACAGGAAACCACTCTACCTGCCACCACTTAGCTCCCTCTTTCTCTGCGAGCCGGCTGTTATCTCTGTCCCCATCTTGCAGAAGAAGGAGCAGGGATTGACCTAACTTCTGGTTCACATGAGCGTGAAAGAGCTGACATTTCAACACCTGCAGTGCCACTCTGGGGAGCTGGTGGCCACGCCACCACGGGGACGAGAGCTCAGCTCCAAAGAGCAGAGAGGATGTTCTCTGCATGTCCACAAAGCCACCTTAGTGCCACAAAGGCTGCCTCGGGCCATCTCTGCCTGGAACATTTTCTCTCCTCCCCCTCATCCAAACCCCTCCAGGAAGCCTCCCCATGTCACCCCTGGGCCTGCTGTCCCTCTGCCCTCCCTCCCTCTGCCTGGGAGGATCCCCCTGGCCCTCCTGATGGCTGCTCTGCCTCTCTGTCATAGGCTCGCCCTGTCTGAACTCTCCACTGCCCAGCACAGGGTTGGCCATCTGCAATGTCACTGACTGATGGCAGGGGAGGACTCCCTGTGGCCAGGCTGAAAGAGCGAGGCTTCAGAATGACCTGTGGGCAGCCAGAGGTCCAGCCTACACAGGGATGGAGGAGAAGCCTCATTCCCCAGGCCCTGAGGCCTGCAGGCAGCCAGGGGAGGCCAGGCTCAAGAGGTCTCCTCGTAGGCCAACAATGGTAACCATTCAGGCTGTGGAGAAACTCCACAACGAGGGATTAGCCAAATCCTGAGGTCTCCACTGGTGCTTCTGGGATATCCAAGCTGTCCTTGGGGAGGGGTAGCTGAGGGTCAGGGGCTCTGGGGCCCGAGGGTGGAGGTCCTACCTGCTCGATGTCCGGCTGCAGGGGACTATAGAGGGGTCGGGACTCCACGTGCTCAGGGACCAGGCCCTGCTGCCGGAGGACATGCAAGGCCAGACGCTCCTCCACTGGGCCCAGGTGTGGGTTCGGGACCCTGCCAGCCTCTGCCCCAGAGAGAAGACAAAAAAATTGCCAGGACAGAGTGAGCAGGAGATGGTAGGGGGGCCTGAGGGCCTCGGGAAGCTGTTAACCCTGCAGCCTCACCCCTAGCCCAGACACAGTTCTTCTGGCCCTCACGTCTCATTCTCTGTAAGGGAAACCTCGTTGTCCACAGGCTCTCGGCTTAAAATCCAGATTCCCCATTGCCACCAACTCTACCAAGCCTCTTCTGTAAGTTCTCCTTCCTTTTTCCCACCCAATACAAACTCTCCCCACCCTCCAAAGCCCACTCCTTCCAGGAAGCCCTTCCAGATTGCTCTCAACTCTGAGGCTCCACGAGCTCTTCTCCCAGATTGGGCATCTAAGTGCTCTCAGTAGTATTCTCTGTTTCATGCAATCTCTTTGATTAGTAGCAGTAGCTAAAATAATAGCAGTAACAGATAACACTTATAAAGCAGGAGCCAGGCACTGCTCTTCATAAATATCGACAGGGCTTGATCCTCAAAGTAACCCTAAAAGGTAAGTGCTATTATTAGCCCCATTTCACAGATGACAGACATGAAGCCCCGGGCAGCCACACAGCTGGGGAGCAGGGCAGCTGAGATCACACACTCATTAGGAAAGGCGCATGACTGGATGCGAATACCCCTCCCCTCCCCTGCGTGCTTCCCAGGTACAGCCCTACCTGCCAGGGGTTGGGTCAGGGACTGGTACTGTGGATGGGGTGAGGACACGGCGGTGGTCCTGACCCTGACAAGCCCGGCCAACCAGCCAGCAACATGAACTTGGAGCCCCCTTGACAGAGACCTTGACTGGTGGTAGGAGGGTCCACATGTGTCTATACACACGTACACACACAGGTCTGTGCACACAGTTGTGCCCATGTTCACCAGCACAGATTCTAACGTACACACACATACACACGTTCATCCATTAAACCTGCCCTGCCCACTTTACTAGGTACCACTAAGGAAGCAGCACGGCATTGCAGAAGGACCACCGGGCCAGGAACCTGATTCTGCCTCTAACCAGCTGCGTGACTTTGGGCAGGTTGTTAACCACTCGTGGTCTGAACGGCCTCATCTGCAAAAACAGGGAGACGTCAGGCCTCACCAACTCTAGCTTTCTGGCTTTCTTTTCCTATGAATTTATGACCATGAGCCCTGGTTCCTGTGCTTAAGCTGCTCACAGACTAGCAGAAAGAAATGAGACCACCCCTAAAACAGATGCATGTTCTACAGGAAAAGAGACTGGGGGAGGGGTTAGGGCCTAATGGAAAGGAGCCTGGCTCAGCCACGACGACGTCGGAGAATCAGAGAGACGAAGAAGGAGGAGGGGGATTTGGGGTGAGGGAGCCAAAGCCTCCCTCCCCTTTTACAACCTCAGCACCAGCTCTGACATCAAACATCTCCGAAACCAGCAGGAGGCGAGGGGCCAGCTGGGTCTGTAAACACCCCTGGGGAGTCTGAGCTGCTCTGGGTGGGCCGTGCAGGCCTATGAGCATCTCAGACACACGGGGAGCACATGGCAGGACCCTCGGCAGGAGCATGAGACAGACCCAGAGCATTAGGCAAGACGGGGGCTACAGGGCTTCCTGCCACCCTTTGGATGTATCAGGTGAAGGAGTTGTGACTGGGGGCTCAGAAGGTACCGTCAAGGTGAAGCTGGCAGACTAGTATGATTAAGTAGAAAACTTTCTCAGCGGTGGGCTCTACCCAAACGCTGACCAGTCTGCCCACACAAAGCCAGAAGCAGACTGATCCTAACCATGACCCTGATCCTGGCTTCAGACTCACCCCTCATCTTGCCTCAGACAGGCCCCAACCTGGTCTTAGACTGAGCTCTGACCCTGAGCCACCCTGACCGTGGCCCCACCTTGACCTCTAATTTTCACAATGGTGTCCCAGGTAAGTACTGGTCCCAAGAATACCAAGTGCAAGTTTAGTCCATCTGTGCTGCCCTGGAGAGACTCAAGACCACACCGTGCTGGTGTGGGTTGTGTCCAGTGGTTACATCCAGCAGGAGAGGACCCACAAGAGAGAGGGCGGGAGAGGGAGAACTCACCTATTTCTTCGATGGTGTATTCTTTATCCTGAAACACTACACGGTCTGTCCGGTACACGGGGGCCTTGACTCTGCGCTGCTGGCAGAACAGGTGGAGGAGCTGAGAGGGATGGAGCTGATCCCGCCACTGGTTGGGTCCAGAGCTGAGGCCCAAACACAAGACAAAGATGAGACGCTCCAGGACACGAATGGGGGCAGAGGTGTGTGCAGTGACCTATGTACCCACACGCACGGCATCACCCACCCTTCACTTTGCCTGTGGGCACCCTGTGTGATTGTTCATCGTGACCGGGGAGCCCACTTCACACACAGAGAAACTGAGGCCCAGAGACAAAAGGACTTCTTTACGTACACATGGAGTTGGAACTGAAATGCTACCAATTTCCAGCTTTAAAGAATCAGACCCAGACAAGACCCAAGTTGGCAGGAAGTGGGAGGGGCTGGCCACAGGTGAGTTCACCTTGGGGCCCAGTGGGGCTGTGTGTCCCATTGTCTGTCTCCCTTCTCCTTCCCCTCTCCAGGCCCTCTACCGTGACTTAAGGAGAACTTGATTATAGACGTGAGGAAGAGCTGGGTTCTTAGCTTCAGATAAGCACGTTCAAATGCTAATCCCACCACTTACAAGTCCAGGTCTCAGTTTCCATATCTATGGAGTGGGGATAAGACCTGGGCTGACTGAGAGAGACAGTGTCTGTGCTGTGCTAGGCCCAGGTTGGCACACAGTCAGGGCTCGGCCCACAGTCAGGGAAGCAGCCAGTGCCCTGCACCTACATGCAGTAGGTCTGGGGGAGTCCGCAGCGAGCCCCAAACTTGGACAGCAGCCTGTTCTCCAGGTCGATAACCGTCTCCCCGATCTTTTCGTCCTTGGAGAGGAGGTCGTAGTCATAGAGGGTAACCTTCAGGTCCTTCTCCAGAGGCAGAGTGCAGGTCAGCTCGAACATCCTATTGTGGGGGTAGGCAGTTGTCATGACGACGCCAGCTCCCAGAGGTCACCGGACACAGCACAAACTCAAGTGGGTGGCAAGGCTGGAGCAAGAGCTAGAAAGCCACCCCTGGTGTCTCCTCCTCCTCTCCCAGGACTGGCCTGCAGTCCACCCTCCTCGAGCCTCCTATAGCTCTTACAGCACACCACCCACAGCACTCCCAGTGCTGGGCTTGTCTGAGTGTGTGTGTGTGTGTGTGCGGTATTCCCAAATAATCTGAGCTGGGCATATAGCAGATGCCTGCCTGATGGACCACAGAATGGACGAATGAAATGGAGCACAAGGTTAAAAATGAAGTTTCAACCAGGACACCTGGAGACAAGAGATGTGAAACTCCAGAGCCAGGTGCCAGAGGTCCAGAAATTTACCAAGGGCGTGGCCTGGGATCCACTTTCCGGACTCCTGGGGCCTCACCACTCCTTCTGGAGTGGGATTAAGAGAGGATCGGTGTGGAGGTTTCTTTGAAGAGAGCTCCTGCCGTGCTCTGAGACCCCCCGTCACCTCCCACGGAGGTCAAGTGTAGAAGTGCTGTCCCTTCTCCCCTGAAATGAGTTCCCTGCAGGAGGGACACACAAGCCTGGCACCCGAGCTGTGGTGGAGGAAGCACAAGCAGCTTGTAGCAGAGAGGAGGTGTGGGTACGTTTGGGAGGAGCTGAGCTCCCGTCCTGGCTGGGCACGGAACTGCAGCGCTGCCTGCGGAGGGGGGGCTGCTGCTCTGAAGCCTGTCCCACGGGATCTGGGACTCCAACAGCGAGAGACTGTGGGGCGGCCCATCTGAGAACGGGTTGGGGGGTATGGGAGGGGGACACCCGCTACAGGGACACGGCACCTGCCACATCCCAGGAGCTATGTTAGGAGGGCTCAGGGGGTGTCTGAAAAGCCCACAGGAAAGCAAACATCTGCCACCCCAAGGGTGCCGGATGGGGCGAAGTCAGCACTTGAGATGGGCCCCTCCTCTCACACAGGCTCCCCAGTCCTAGACCTGCAAGTATGGCGAAGGACGGCAGGAAGGGGCGGGGGGGACACTGGGCAAAGACCCTCCTCCCCTCCGCACACACCCCCAAGGCGCACACGCTGTGCCCAAGGTGGATGCAGCTGCGAGAGGGAGCGACTGCCCTCCAGCCATCAGGCGTGCTCCTGATGACACACGAATGCGCATTCTGGTTATCAACTTGAGACGGTGGGCTGACGGCAAAGTGGACTGTCTAAAGCTGAGCGGAAGGTGGCCTGCCTGCCAGTTTCCACTCAGGGAGTGAGGAAGGTCACCCGCACAGAATAAATGTCTACAGGAAACTGGCAGACAAAATCAGAGTTGTGTCTGATTATGTCCCATGAATTCTGCTGGTCAACACGTGGGTGATAGAAACAAAGAGCTTCTGCTGTGGACTCAGAGAGGCTTGATCCCCCAAGCAGAGCAGGCGGCCGTGATCCGAGGGGGATGGTGAAACAGAGAGGGGGAGGCGTGTTTCTACACTAGGTCCCCTCCCCTGCCCTGGGCCCTGCACGGTCCTGTCAGCATGGGGCCCCATGCTGGCCACTGGGGCTCACCAAACAGGGTTCTTCTCTTCCACCCACCATCCTCCCCGCAGCCCTTCCCTCCAGTTCCAGCCTGGCAGTGGCTCATCATTGGCCAGGACTGTTTCCCCTTCAAAAATGGCATTTCCCCTGGCTGATTGGGTCTCTCTGCAGGGCCAGATGACTACAACTAACTCAAGAGACACCGGTTCATGAATCCAGTGTGTCGCTTGACAATATCGGTACATGCCTTCTCCTACAGGTGCTAGAGAAATAACTGCCAACCTCCCTCAAGATTCTCCTTTCTCTGCCCTAAATACGCTCGCATCCAAACAGCAAGCAAGTCAGGAAGCCTGGGAACTACTCCCATGCAATGGGCACTGCTTCCTCCTTCCCTCGTTCTTAGATTTTAGGAAGCATTTTACCCTCTTGAGTCCACACCCTTCCGCTATCTGCCACAGATGAACGTGCAACAGTAAAAGAGAATAACTACTAAATGTAATAGGAATCCTGGATTGGATCCTGAAACAGTAAAGGGGCATTAATGGAAAAATCGGCAAAATCCTAAAAGAGTCTAGAGTTTAGTTAATAGTAATGCGCCAATATCAATTTCTTAATTTTGATACATGTACCATGGTTAGGTAGGAATGTTAATGGCGGAGGAAATTGAGTGATGGGTATATGAAAACTATAGTATCTTTGTAACTTTTCTGTAAATCTAAAATTATTCCAAAGTAAAAGTTGATCTAAAAAAAAGAAGAATTAGCAAATGCATGCTCTGGGTTTCCATTTAGATTTCTGATCTTCAAGGTAATTGTTTAACTAGGAGCTTCTGCAAGGACTCAAGCCTTTAGCGCTTAAGGAAGCGCTAGCTGAGGTTACACCCTTACAGACATGCAAGATTTAGGGAACACAGCTTTGCTCCAGGAGATGGGGACTTCCCAGTGGCAGCCACATCTCTCCCGCTGGGCTGTGGGTGATCCAGACTGGCACCTCCACCCCAAGACCCAAGCCACCCCAACTTACTTTCCAAACACAGGCTCCAGAGTACAGGGGATGTAGCTGTCCTGGTCACTCACCGACTTCTTCCCTATGGAGATCCTGATGTAAGGATCACACTGGAGGAGGAGAAGGAAACACTTCAGCGACATAACCTTCCCAACACGCTTCTGAGGCTCCTTCATTGCTCTGCCCCTCAAAGGGGCAAGGGGGCCTACCATCAAGAAGCTGCCTCCCGCCAGGCCAGCAGCCCCACCCAGCACACCACCCCCGATGTGGGCTTCTAGCCTCGGCTCTGGCAGTGGAAACTGGGCGCCTAAGTCCCCCATACTCCCAATCCACTGCCCCACTGGGAGAGGGCGGGTGGGGGCCAGGCCCATATCCTCAGAAACATGCCAGCTTGTGTGACATATGTGACTGGGCCAAGCTGGGGTCCTGTCTGTGACCTCTGCTTCAGCAGGTGGAGAGGGCCAGACTTTTTCAGCCCAGCGCAGCCTCCCACAAGCAGCAGCATTCCCTCAACTAGTCTCTGGAGCAGCCAGGGTCTCGGCACCAGGAAGGCTTGAAGTATATAAACTTGACCACAGCCACGTCTTGGAGGCCATCGGTGGTGCCTGGGCGGGGACTGTTCCATCTCTCCCTGTGATCTCCCAGCAGGGCATGGGCAGCTTTTCTCACCTTGAAAAGCAGGGCAGCAGGGATTGGACACCAGGCCCCTACCCACAACCTAGGACACAGGCTAGGCCTGCACCTGTCTAAGGAGACAAGAGAAGACCCTAGCCTCGTACCTCTGAACCCCACTGTCCCCCACTCCTGCCTCGCCACTTCCTCTTACTCTCTCTTCCCAACTTTACTCTGTTCCTCCCCCCATCTCCGGGTAGCTCCAGACTCCCGCCCTCCCTCAAGCTCCCCTCCTTCGCTCAGGGTCAGGACTAGAGTAGGTCAGTGAGGTACTCGCCTCAGGCACAAAATTTAAGGGAAAGACAAAAAAGCTTAGTCATCAAAATAAACAACATTTTAATGTGATATTTTAAAAATTAAAACCAGCACCAACAGTCCATGATGAAGAAAATATCAAAGTTTTAAATAAAGACAGGATCAGGACTGCTGATTTTTCCTTTTGCCTCAGGCTCCGCCATGGCCAGGCCAGCACAGTTACCCATCATGCTCTACCCCTCCTTCTTCCCTCCCCACCCCACCCTTGAAAGTCCCACAAAGTCCTGCCCCAGTCTACACCATCAATGTCCCTTGTCCTTATGCCTTATCCTTGTGCTAAACCTACACTGAGTCTGCTCTCAAACCTTTGCCAAGGTTTCTGACTCCTCCTAAAATATGGTTTTCTTCTCCCTCCCAGCCTATCAAAACTCCATCAATGCTTAAGAATCCTATTCCTTCCAGGAAGTCTTCCCCATTATTCCAAAGTCTTGTATTGACTTTGGCCTTTTCTGACCTGGAACACTTGGCCTTGATAGAACTCCAATGCAGTCCCACCTCAGGTTTGTACATCTTTGTCTGGTGTCCCCACTTACTGTGAACTCCCTGGGGCAAAGAGCGTATCCAAATTCTGCAGCCTCTTTGTACCCCAGCCTACCATTTATTCCAGGGGAGGTGAGAGCTCTAGGAATGTTACCTTCCCATTGGGGTCCTTGGGCTGCAGGCCAAACGCTCGGATAATGTAGATGCGGACCAGGCATTCCTGGGGCCCCTGGGAAGCCAGCTGGTGGAACTGTCTTGGGGGATAGGGGATGGCCGGGTCTTCTGGGAGGGGATAAATTTTGAAGAGGCCCTGAACAGAAGGAAGGGTCAACTTTAATTTTCATCCTCAGTGTCACCAATACAATCACCACTATGTCCCTTACTCTCATCACCACTGCAATCACTAAGCCCAATGCCATCCCATCATCCCCATCACATTCTGCAACAGCAGCATCACCGTCACCGCCATCATCTCCATCACCCACATGGTCACCAACTGCAGCACTGGGGTCATTACTGATGTTACTACAGTACTTCTGCCCCCACCCCCATCACTCATTGCTGCCACTCCAGTCTTGGGCCTCCCTGGGTTCGAGATGTGTCCTCAAGGACTTACCTTAAACTCCCCAATGACAGATGGGTCTTCCATCTCCTCCTGAGTCTTGCCCCGGTAGAGCTTAAAGGTGTTACAAAAGTCAGACAGGCCCTCAAAGTCCTTCACATTCTCCAGTGGTGTGTCATAGACCTGCCACATGGGGGGACAAAAGAGGGGGACAAAGGAAAGAGGGAAAGAAGAGGGACAGCAAGGAAAGAGGAAACATGACAGTGTTCAAGTAAAGGAAAGGAGAGAAAGGACAGAGAAGAAAATGAGGGGGAAAAGCCATAAGCAAATTAGAGAACAAAGGTCAAGAGGAAGGCAGGTGGGAGAGGTGGAGGTAAGAGAGGGGGCCAAGAAGGAAGAGAGGCAGAGAAGAAGAGAACAAAGGCAGAGATAAAAAGGATGCAAATCATGGAGATGAGAGAGAGAAACGGGGGCAGTGGGGGGGAACCAGAGAAGGGAGTAAGAGGGGAAGACATTTGTTCAGCAGTGTTGGAAAACAGGGTTTTCTGATTAATCCAATATTCTAGGTACCCAAGAGTCATCAGATACATGGGTGGTGCATTTTTTGAGAATAAGATCACAGTCAAACAAATAAATGAAAAGTTAACTGACTTTTTATTTGAAGATTAAGACAGAACTCTAGAAGATTCACAAGTCAGCAAAATCCTTACTGTCCAGGATGTCCAAATGGCAGTGGATCAAATACTGGGCTGAGGATGTCTTTTGAGCACCACTTTAAATTTGTCAACTCAATTTATTTGTCTCTCCTCTCAAACAATGACTTTTACTTGTTAGAGCATTGCTTAGACCTAAATGAAGCAGTAGTCTTCTATTATAGATGATAAAATGTACTTAATTAATAGTGATATTAACCCACTTAATATACATGCTAAAATTGGTTATAATCTGAAACTGACTGGCAAGACAGTCGGCCCTCCGTATCTGCGGATTCCATGTGTTGAATCTGCAAATATGCAACCCGCGGGCACAGAGGGCCTACTGTACTTCAGGTAAGTCCCTTTCTCATCTCGCTAAACATTTTTTCTCATTAGGCCGAGCTCTAGTTCTATCTCTTCCATGAAGCCCAAGTTCTATCTCTTCTAAGAAATAATTAATTACGTGAGTGATATAGGTTCATTATTAAAAATTAGAAAATGTAAGTAGATATAAAGAAAATATTATTATTGCCTTAAATTCTGATTTCCAAAAATGACAACTAATTATTTGGTTAACATTTGGTATGTATCATTTTGAATATTTTCTTGCCATATTTATATAGTTGCATCATTTCAGTCAAAAGACCAATTCTTCGAGGTGTCTATACTACCGTTTTCACTTTCTTATTTCTGCTTCTATTTCTATTATTTTCTTCTACTATTTTAAGGATTTTTTTCTTCTAATTTCTTCAGTTGAAATTTTAATTACTTTGTTCCCTCTTTTCTGATAAGGAAAACACTTATTGCTATGAAATTGCCTCTGCTTACTACTGCCTTAGTATTGCCCCATTTGTTTTCATGTATAATGTGTTCATTTTTCTTTTCTTGGCATTCCATAATTATAGTTTTATTTTTACTTTTTGATCTAAAAGCTATATGTGTAATTAGTTTTCTTTCTTTTGTTTTAACGTAAGTTTTTAAGGCTATAAACTTCCTCTGAATACTGCTTTAACTGTAACCAGTAAGTTCTAAAAGGTAGGGTTTTATCCTTGCTTCCCAGATATTGTGCAATTTCTCTTATATTTTCTCTTTCACCAAGAATTGTTAAAAGAGAGTTGATTTTTTAAAAATTTTCCAGATAGAAGTTTTCTTGTGCTTTTGAGCTTGTTATTAATTTCTAATTTTATGGCATTATATTCAGAAAACATTGTCAGTGTTTCGTCACTTTTTGAATTTTATTAAGATTTTCTTTATGCTCGATCACATG
This sequence comes from Aethalodelphis obliquidens, assembly GCF_003676395.1. NCBI lineage: Eukaryota > Metazoa > Chordata > Mammalia > Artiodactyla > Delphinidae > Aethalodelphis > Aethalodelphis obliquidens. The sequence goes on along the minus strand of NW_020837984.1, from coordinate 16,096,832 downwards.
GTCGATTTTTGTTTTGGGGTTTTTTAAATTAATTTTTATTGGGGTATAGTTGCTTTACAATATTGTGTTAGTTTCTGCTGTGCAGCAAAGTGAATCAGCTATACATATATATATATCCACTCTTTTTTAGATTTCCTTCCCACTTAGGTCATCACAGAGCACTAAGTAGAGTTCCCTGTGCTATACAGTAGGTTCTCATTAGTTATCTATTTTATACATAGTAGTGTATATATGCCAATTTTGTAAATGTGCCATAGGGGTGTCTCTATTTTCAAGCTACCAGGTTCAATCAGGTTAGTAATTACTTTAGTCTTCTATATCCTCTCATGCTTTTGTCCCCTTGATCTGACATGAACTGAGAAAAGTGAATTAAAATCTCTGCCACAAACCAGTATATTTCTATTTCTTCTTCTATCTCTTGTAATTTCTGTTTTGTAAATATTGAGGTATTATTTAGCACATAGATATTCTCATGACCGTCATAACTAGGAATTGCAGCATTTAGCATTCTAAAGTGCCATTCTTTGTCTCTTCTAATTTGGGGGACCTGTGTATGCTCTCATCTAATATTAAGATTGTGACTTCTGCTTTCTTTTCATCTGCATTTGCCTGGCACACATTTTCCCAATCTTTTATATTCAACCTTTATGAAGCGTTTTATTTTGGAGTTAGATTTTGCTTTGAGATCTGATTTAAATTTTGTGATTAATAAATGATTGATATGACATGTATTGATATGACAGATATGTTTGGTCTGGTTTTACATTTGTATTATATTTACATAGTCATGTAATATGTTTATATTATATTTCCTAGTTTCATAGGGCTTTTCTAAAAATCTTTGCATGGTCTGTTTTCTGTGTGTGTGTCTGTGTGTGTGTGTGTGTGTGTGTGTGTGTGTGTGTGTGTGTGTGTTTTAGTTTTTCTGAGAGCTAAAATGACCTGAGTTTATGCTCTAATATTATTGTGTCTTTAGGGGCAGTATTCATGGGTTCCCCACTATAGCAATGATAAAATAATCAAATTTTATCTTCCTCCCTCTCCCTCTCCATCACCTAGTTTTAGACAATATTATCTATCTTAATGTTTATGTTCGTGCTGTTTGCTTATAATTTGCTTATATGCCTATTATTTGATTTGTCGATTTTATTATTTATATATTATATATATTAATAGCATAAACATACCTTTTAAACCACTTTAAGTGTACAGTTCAATGACATTAAGTACAGTCACACTTTTATGCTCCCATCACCACCATTTATCTCCAGAATTTTTTTCATCCTCCCCAGTTGAAACCCCAAACTCACTAAACAATAACTCCCTTTCTCCCCCCGCCCCCAGCGCCTGGCAACCATCATTCCACTTTCTGTCTCTATGAATTTATTACTCTAAGTACTGCACATGAGTGGAATCATACAGTATTTGCCCTTTTGCAACTAGCTTATTTCACTTAACATATGTCTTAAAGATTCACCCATGTTGTAGCATGGGTCAGAATTTCCTTCCCTTTTAAGGCTGAATAATATTTCATTGTATGTAATTACCATATTTTGTTTATTCATTCATCAGTCAATGGACATTTAGGTTGTTTCCACATTTCGTGATTTGCCAATTTTAAATAATATCTGTCAATTCTATTTATTCTGTAATATGACTATCAGTGCCCTTACTCTGTATTCCATCCTCTTTCCTCCTTTACCTAACTTTTGTCAGTTTTATCATTTCTACATTTTCAGTATATAAGGTATTTACATTCTGTCCAGTTACCCTAACCCTCCCATTTGTTTCCATCTTAGGCCTAAGGTAAAATATGCTCACAACCAGTCCTTTTGTTATGGTTTTCCCAGTTACGTCCAAGTTGAGACGGCTCCTAGATGAGCTCCAATTCATCCCGTGGGAGTCCCTCAAGACAGGCTCCTGGGAGCCATACTACCTGCCTCCTGAATGTGAATACCTGTGTGTCTGTAGCCTTTATGCTTGAAGGGCAGCTTGGCTGAATGTCAAATCCTTGGGTCACCCTTTCTTTCCCTGATGATCTTACACATGGTGCTCTATCATCTTTGGGCATTAAATGTTGTAGAGGAAGTGAAGTCACTTTGATTTCTTTCCTTTTTTAAATTATTTAAATTTTTGTGGGGGGAGAATGTATGTCTACCCAGAGAATTTTTTATCTCTAATGTCCAATAACCACACTAGAATATGTCCCTGGGTTGACCAATCTGGGTCAATTTTTCCTGACACGCAGCAGACCTTCTAATATGCGTACTCAAGTATTCTTTCATTTCAGTGAAGTTTTATTAAACTATCAGCTGTTTGTTTTAGTTCCTTGTTTTGGTTGTCCTCCTTGCGGACTCCAATTATGCAAATGTTGGATCTCCTTTCCCTGACTACTATGTTTGTCATTTTCTCTTTATTCTTTTATAACTCTTTCTTTATTTCCATTTCATTCTGTCCTCTATGCTCCTTTCTGTGTTTTCCAATGTGGCCATTCTGTCCTGTGCTCCTTCCAATTTCATGTTTTCTTCTCCTTCTTTCCTGAATCTTACTAGCTCATATTTCACATCTTCTCATCTCACCACCCCTTCGTTCTTTTATTTCTGCTTGCATTCTGACCACCCTATTTCTAAAAAGTTAACAGCAAAATCTTTCATCTCATCTGTTCCTTGGAGAAATTTTTCTGGTGGGTATATATCCTCTTCTTTTGGTTAAGTTTTGTTATATATTTTCTCTTCTTTTTTTCATAGTATTTTAAAATTAATACTGTGCTAATTTTTTTTTGTTATTACTTGTCACTAAATGTGTTAGATTTTCTTAGACCAGTTATTTCCTTTGTTCCCATAACAGAGGCAGGCTGTTCCCTACAAATATGGTTCATCTGTGTGATTCTTGTGTAGCTCCCCCTTCTCTGTTTTCTCTGAACCAAATCAGGTCTAAGAAGCTTTTGTCACCAGCCTGAACCTGTCTCCAAAGTTCCCATGTCCATTGTTGTGAACAAAGGATATATTTTTATATTTTACAGTGAAACTTCAATTTCGGGAATTATATTTTTACCTGTTATGAAAATTTTCAAGCACACACAAAAGTAAAGAGAATAGATAATAACTCCGCATGAATCCATAGCCTGTCTTAAATAATTATCAACATTCTTTTATTAGGAAGTATGGGGTTTTCTGAGATCAGCTACCACTATGACCTTTCATCATTTTCATGCATCTTCTCTTCATTTACTGCCGAGTGGCTTCTACCCAATCTCAGTTGCCTTTGGACAGCCCTTACATGTATTTTGGAGTCTGCGGGTTTTATTTGTTTCCAACTTTTACTGAAAATGAAGTTTGTGGGTTTGAATGATTTCCAAAGAGAAAAAGTGAAAAATGCTGACTTATGCAGCCATGTTCATACTGGAAGTCCCAATAAAATACTTTTTAAATTTCCAAGTGGTTGGTCTTTTTGTTTAAACTTTTGTTATTAATTTCTCATTTTATTGCATTTAAATCTGTCTTGTATGATTTCTGCTTTTGGTAACCTATTACTAACCTAATATGTGATCAAATTTTGTAAGTGTTCTCTGAGCATTAGGAAAAATGCATTTTCCATTTTTAAATTATTTTTATTCTCTATTTTAAAGCTACTCTTGATGTAGCTTAGAAAATATTTACCTTGTTATTCAGATCTTTTATTTCCTTATTTATTGGTTGCCTGTTTCATCTGTCTAGGAAAGAGGTGCATTAAAATCACCACTGCAATTTTAATTTCTGTAATTTCATGCCTCCATTTGTGTGAGGTAGTACTTTATATATTCTTATCCATTTTTGCTTTAAGGATTTCTAAGCTTTATTGTTCCAAACATTAATGTTTGAGAGTTTTGGCGCTGAGATGTATATCTTTTATTTATACAAAACACTCCATTTTGTTTCCTTTGCTTTTTATTTTAGTTTCTATCTGTTTCTCTTTTGTTCGCACTTCCTTTATTTTGTTTGCCAAAATATTTACTAGTTTAGCCATTCTAAGTTGTATTGTCTTAGATGTGTCCTTTAAAGACATGATAATGAATTTTGACTTTTGATGAAGTCTGAGTCCTTATCACTTAGTAAAAGACTGTAACCCAGTTTTATTTATTAGGAAAATTAATATTCTTTTTCTATTGTGTTTTTCTATGATTTCTGCTTTTCTATGCTTTCTTGCTGTATCTTTGTTTTCTATCTTTCACTATTGTGACTATGAGTTGTCTTTTTTTCCCTATGATAGCAATTTCCAAAATATGGGTTTTTTTCCCCCCACCCATTGTGTACTCCATTCTCTCCATAATACTACAAGCTATTTTTCAAAGACCCATGTTGGTGGTGGTGGTTACTGATCCCTAAAGAACCAGCATTTCTTCCAGATCTGCTTTTCCCCCCAGAAACAGGTTGAATGCATTTTGTTTTTAGACAGCCCATTTTCACTTGGAAACTGTCACAGATCTCAGAGAGGTCAAGCTGGTGGGCTGGGTGCCAGTTCAGCATCCGGCATCTGAGGGAGTGGCAAGGGTGCCAGGGCCATGGGCCACCCTGGCAGGAGTCCTCATTCTTACTTGGCTTTTCTCATTTTTTGGCAAGGCCACAGTACCACATGCCAGACTTAATGTGTCGGACCTTCTTCCTGGTACGCAAATAGTTCTGTCTCTTTGCCCAGCCTCACACACCCACCTACCAAGTCAACAAAGAACTTGCTGCCTGGGGAGGCCTGAGCCTTCTGACTGCTGCTGCCTGAGGCCTCATCTCTGCCCCTCCAGGTCTCCAGGTACAATGACATGGGGCTGTCCAACGTACCTAGAGGCAGCTCTGGCCACCTTGTGAGATCACCTTCCATACTGGTCACCCACCACTCCAATAAGCCTCAAGCCCCCTTCATCTAGTCCCTGTTAGGGAGCTCCTTGGGCTTTTCTTGCGTGTCTGACAGCCTTCGCCCCCTCTTGCTCTCTAGGTAGGGCTGCCAGGTTTAGCAAGTGAAAATACAGGACACCCAGTTAAATTTGAATTTCGGATAAACAACAAATAGTTGTTATATAAGTACGTTCTGTGCAATATTTAAAGCAAATTTATACTAAAATATTATTCATTATATATCTGAAGTCCAGTGTAACTGAGCATCCTGAATTTTACCTGGTAACCCTCTCCACGACACTATGTAACTCCTTCAGGGAGTAATTTTGAGTCACCTCTGGTTATCTTTTTTAAAAGTAGTCTGCTTTTAAAAAGTATAACTGTATTTGTGGAATTTCCTCAAAATACCAGAATTTGGCTGACTCGTCCCTGGTTTTGTGTTGTTTTTCGGGCTCTGGGGTTTTTTTCCACAGAAACAGAGTTTACCATATTTTTATATGGGCTAGGTAATTTCTATCCCAGTTGCAGAGGTGGGGGAATCAGAGGTACATTCTCACATTGACTTTCCTTTTTATTTTAATGGAAAATTTTTATAATAGAAAAGTTGAAATAACTTTAAGAGAGACAGAATAGTATAACAAATCCCTAAGTACCCATCTCCAAGCTTTAACAATTTTCAATATTTTGCAATTTCAATCAACTTTAATATTATGAACATCTATCAGAGGGTGACCCACATCATCTAAATAATTCATCCTTACTTTTCTTGAGCATTTTAAAACAGATCGCAGGTATCATTTCACCCATAAATATATATGCATGTACATATAGGTATACATATATTCTCTTTCAGTTGCATCTCCCGCTGCCCAGTGCACATGCCCAGGGACTGCTAGACTGAAGAGGACATTGTGAGGAGGGCTCACCTTTAGAGTGTCGAAGTCCTTCTCCAGGTAGGACCCGCACTTTTCCCTCTCCCCTATCGAGGCAAAGAATTTGCTCCACCAATCAATGAACTCCTCCTCCTGAGTGGGTAGAAAAAAAGAGACTGTTTCAGAAACAGAATTTGCCAAGCAAGTTTCTTCTGGACCAACACCAAGCAAGGCTGATGGGCTGGCCTGGACTGCAAATCTCTCCTGCTGGTGTGAGTTCGGGGGAGCAGAGAGCTGGAACTCTCTGCCTCTCCAGGGGCCAACTGTGCAGTCAGGAGAAAGGTCTTCACACCTGCTTGGTGTTGAGAGGCAGAGGCTCTCGCCCTGGCCCTGCCTACCTGCACCGTGTGATTCTGTTAAGCTCTTGGGGCCTCCCTTTTCCTTTCTGTGAAATGGGCATGATCATCACAGTCCCCCTGCATTCCAGGGGCATACTGAAGCTAAAATCAGAGGATACATAGGATAACTCTTTGGGGGGAAATGTCAATAAAGTGTTATTTATTAATAAAATACAGTAGACCCAGGAAAACTCAGACCCCAAAGGGCTATCCTGATCCCCGCCAGACCACAGCCAAAAAAAAGCTTCCAAAATCAGAACTTAGTCTCCTGCAAGGTCAAATCAAGGCAGAGTCCCTGAAATTCAACGAATACTAAGTGCCTATTATTCAAAAGACACTATGCTCAATGGGGGAAATTAGGTGAGGAGAAAGGAAGTTTGTGACAACACACTCTCTGCCCCTTCCTTCCTTCGCTTATTCATATCTGTGGGCAAAGGTGGATGGGCCTGTTGGAGTACACACTGGTCTCCCCGCCGTTTATTCCTGGACAAGGCCCTCTTGGCTCTTGTGTCTAGAATGCTCCTTCAGCTGTGTCCTGTGCAGGTGTCTGGTCACTCAGGGAGTCAGCAAGCTCTCTGAAGGTGGGATTATCACTCTGCCTGGTCTCCCCCAAAACCCACGCAGGCCCAGGCACTAGGTCTGTGCTGCCGGTAAAGCTCACCCAGTTCCATGGGAAGGGCCCAGGACAAGGTGTCGGGAGAGCCCATTCTGGGGCCCGCTTTCCTCCTCTGTATGAGGCGGTCAACTAGGGGATCTCCCAGGAGCTTGCTCTGATTCCATAAAATGAACTGAACCCCATCATGAGTTTCTGGAAATGCTGGTGCTCCCTTTGGACCAATGCCCAGTCCATCAAGCTCCATCTTATTAAGGGTTAGGACATGCTGTTCTACCTTATTAAGGGTTAGCACATGCTGCAGGCAGACAAAGGGAACTTGAACAGGTACAACGGGGACAGCGTGGACTGAGGTTCTCAGAGTCTCCACCCATCCTGGAAGTACGGCCCTAACACCATGTGTGTGGCCAGAATATGGTGCCTAGACAGAGCACCAAGTGGGTGCCAGAGTAAGGCTGAGTCTACAGAGAGTCTCTGTCTGACCAACTTACCAGGAGGATCTTCTGCAGCCAAAAAGGGGAAAAGAGGTTCAGATGGGTTAAGATACAGGGTAGCAGAGCTTTCTGAGTTGTAATGACTCTCAAAACAGCCAGCAAGGCAGACACCGCCCCTGATGTTTTAAGTTCAGTTTGAAGAAAAAGATGTCACGGATGAATAAACATACACAGACACACATATCAAACTCACCCAATCACGGACACACAAAAGAACATATTTACACAATCATGCCCAAGGAGATGTGTATGCTGAAACACACATATATCCCCCCAAAGTACACACGCTAACACACAGGCAAATATGTACACAGAAGTAGGAATGGTTAGAATGGAATTCAAGTTAGCTGTTTGATTCCTCTTAAGTCTTTCTTTTCTTCCCCAGCTCAGATACTTAAAGATCTGAGTTTATGACTCAGGCTCAGAGTCAGGCATAAAAAGGCAACAATCAGTGTGTTTTGTACAAGGAAATGACAGGAACACGATAGCTGTGGGAAAGTCATTACATTTCCCTCAGTCTTGAAAAACCAAGTAAATTTTTTTAAAAAAAGAATATGGAGACAGAGATTCTGAGTAATATGATTAACAGTGCCATTTAAATACACAAACATCATGTAATCTAAAAACAGAACTTACACCTTCTTTTCCAGCACCATTGGAGCACTTAGAAAAAATTAAAAGCCACGTAGCCAATGTCAATAAAGTCCAAGGAATAAACCCATTACCAGTCACACTCTCTGACCTCAATAATAAAACTAGAAACTAATGAGAAACTCAAAAATTCCAACCTTTTAGAAATTTAAAGATGTACTCTTAAAACCCTTCTGAGTCAAAGGAAAAACCAAAACTAAAATCATAGATCCTTAGAAAATACCAAGAGTAAGAGGGCTATGCCTTAAAACTTGGTAGCCAAGTCTGTACTCAAAAGAAAATTTAGTCTTAAATATTCTTGCTTTTATACAAAAAGAATGAAAATAAATAACCTGATAACTCAAGAAGTTAGAGAAAAGTAGGAAGATAATTTGAAAATGATGAGTAGAATTATGGAGAATATTACAACTGATAATTCAATGCCAGAGAAAACTTTCAAAAGACCAAAAAAATAAACATTAGATTATTTACCAAATCTAATGTTAAAAAGTAGGTACACCATTAGGAATAAGAAAGATCAAATAAAAAGATATTATGGGGCTTCCCTGGTGGCTCAGTGGTTGAGAGTCCTCCTGCCGATGCAGGGGACACGGGTTCGTGCCCCAGTCTGGGAAGATCCCACATGCCGCGGAGCGGCTGGGCCCGTGAGCCATGGCCACTGAGCCTGCGCGTCCGGAGCCTGTGCTCCGCAACGGGAGAGGCCACAGCAGTGAGAGGCCCGTGTACCGCAGGAAAAAAAAAAAAAAACGATATCATGGAGAGAATAAAAATATTAAGAGATTTGCTACACCCAAATCAATGGAAAAACCCTGGAAAATCTAGATGAAGTAGGTAACTTTCTAAAAATATATATAAATTGCCAAAATTAATTCAAAAGTAATAGAAAACATGAAGAGATCACTTCCTGAAAGTGGAAGAGATCTCAAAGAACTACCTCCAAAAAAGACATCAGGCCAAGATGGTTTCTTTGGAGGCAGGTTCTATCAGTCTCTCAAAGAATAGATCATTCTTTGTTCCACAGTATAGAAAAAAAATGAAGTTTCTCCCTTTCATTTTGTGAAGCCTGACCAGGGGACACACACACACACACACACACACACACACACACACACACATCAATCCTATTCCTGAACAGAGATATAAAGGTCCTAAATAAAATACTAACAAATAGATTGCAGCAGTAGATTTTGCATGGTCAGACTGGATTATTCCAGAATGCAGGAGTGGCTCAGTATCAATAAGCAAGGAGAGAAAACCCAAATAATCATCTATAACAGAAATTTGCAAACTATGGCCTGGTAGCCAGCCACCTGGTTTTGTAATTTACATATTGTCTATGGCTGCCTCTTAACTACAACAGCAGAGCTGAGTAGTTGTGACAGAGACCTTATGTCCCCCAAACCTAAAGTATTTACTATCTGGCCATTTAAGAAGAAGCTTATCAACCCCTGATCTATATAGGCAAAAAAGAAGGGAGTGTGAGGGGTTATAAAATTGTTATAAAATTTTTAGTTATTTCTAAATGAAGCTCTCATGAGTTAAGAGTAAAAGGAAACTTTCTTAGCATTGTAAAGACTATCTTCAAGCAATAGCCAGCATTGTACTTAACAGTACCAGGCTTTCTCCCATAAGGGAGTCTGCCTCAGGGTTCAAATCCTGCCACTCCTAGCTGTGTGACCTTGGGCAAAACTTAACTTCTCTATGCCTCAATTATCTTGTCTGTAAAATGGAAAAACACTAATACCAATTCGACAGAGTTATCTTGAGGAATAAATGAGTCGTATGTATAAAGTGCACAGAACAGTGCCTAGCACGGTGCTACTGACAATAGTATTGCTTTTTTGTGTGGACCAGGTTAGCTTCTGGCCAAGGGCTGGCTCTCTCACAGACTGCCAGCAGGAGCGTAGCTGGCCACAATCTTTCCAGAAGGAAATCTGGCTGCATGTTTCTACAGCCCCAAAAATGTGCCTACATTTTGACCCATCACTCCCATTCTAGAAATCTATTCAAAGAAAGTATTTATAGATATGCATAGAGATTTAACTACATTTATAACACGGAAAAACAACTTAAGCATCTGACAATAAGGAACTTTTGGGGTAAACTGTACATTCATGTGATTAAATGTTGTACAACATAAAAAAAATGATGTTGTAGAAATGTTTATTGACATGGAAAGTTATTCACAATGGATGAGATTTACAACAGGTTAAAAACTGAATAATGAGAATTCTTTTTAATTAAAGGATCAAACCCCAAATGTTCACAGCAATTATCTGTGAATGATAAGATTACAGATGTTTTGTTTATTCCTTTTATTCTTGTGTATCACTCAAAGTTTTCTAATTTTTCATTGTATGCATGTATTCCTTACATAATTTTAAAAATGAAAGATTTTAAAAATAAAGAACAATACAAGGATACTTCAAAACACACCACCAAGAAAATGAAAAGGTAATTCACTGAACAGGAGAAAATATTTTCCCATGTGTATCTGATAAGGGATTTGTAACCAGAATATATAGAGAACTCACACAATTCAATAATAAAAAGATGAATAACGCAATAAAAATGAGCCATGGATTAAAACAGACATTCCTTGAAAGAAGATACACAAATGGCCAATAAGCACATGAAAAGATGCTTAACATCGTTAGCCATCAAGGAAATGCAAATCAAAACCACAATGAGAGAACATCTCACACCACTAGGATGGCTATAACCAAAAAGTCAGATAATAACAAATGTTGGTAAAGATGTGGAGAAACTGAGACCCTCATCTACTTCTGGTGGAAATGTAACATGTTGCGGTCACTTTGGAGAATAGCCTGGCAGTTCCTCAAAAGATTAAACAGAGAGTAACCATATGACCCAGGAATTCTACACCTCATTATATATCCAAGAGAAATGAAAACTTAGGTCCTCACAGAAACGTGTACATGAATGTTCATAGCAGCATTATGCATAATAGCCCCAAAGTAGAAACAATCCAAATGTCCATCAATGGATAAAGAAAATGTGACGTACCCATACAATGGCACACTATTTGATAATAAAAAGCAGTGAAGAACTGATACATGTTACAACTTGGATGAACCTTGGAAACATTATGCTAAATGAAAGAAGTTCATATGTGGTCACAAAAGATCACATGGCATGATTTCATTTATAAGAAATGTCCAGAATAAGCAAACCAATAGAGACAAAAAATAGATTAGTGGTTGGGAGGAAATGGGGGACAACTGCTCTTGGGGTACAGGATTTCTTTTTGGAATGATGAATATATTCTAAAGTTGATGATGGATGACGGTTGCACAACTCTGTTGATAAACTAAATGCCACTGAATTGTATGCTTTAAATAGGGGCTTGTATTTTTGTGGATTATTGCAAAAAAAAGGTGTTAAAATAAAAAAGAACAGATGATAAAATACAAGCATATAACCTCTAACAGAAGAACAAAAGCAGAAATCTCAGGTATTTATTTTAAGGAAATTAGAGTTAAGATTTTTTGGGTTTTTTTTTTAAAAAGAACTAGCAATTGACCACCTAACAGGACTTAAGTCTTACCACACTCGAGAACTCTCAGCTGTAGTTTCCTCCTCCCTCCAAGTTCCAGGTGATTTCTATGGCTGGTTCTCCTTAAGCAGACACACTGGTGAGGAGCAGGGCTGGTGACTTTCCTAACCCCTGGTAACCCCAGCTAGCCAGCTGCTCAGTGATTTCAGTCCCCCTTTTCTCCCTGCATCCCGTAGGTAAGTCCTCTTCTAATCGTCCTCATTCTTGACAGAAATGACACATGCAGCAGAATCATAATTTACATCCTAGCTAGTTTATATTTGGCCTCTTTGCCCTTCCCCACTTCTAAATTTCCTTGGCCCTCTCTTGCTCCATTGTGTTTCTGGCCAATCAAACCTAGGTTTAAACCCAGCTCTTCCCCATCACATCCAATGTGGCTGAACAATAGCAAACCAGAGGCTGGTCTCACTCCAAGTTCATGTCACAGCCTCAAGTGGGTCCATTGCTGTCATCCACTCCATCTCAACTCACTGGTCCTCTGCTCTCCCCCCGCCGGACACGAGCATTCCACACCTTCTCCTTTCCTCTCAGCCCTCTAACACCTCCTCCCTGTCGTCACTCTGGGCCAGTGACCCTGCTTCCTCTTTCTCTTAGAACAGAAGCAATCAGAAGAGACCTCACCCCCTGCAAGCCCACCAGCACCGGCACCACACCCACCCTCCCTCCTGTTACAAAGGTGCTCTGCTTGCACCCCGACCCAAGGCCACCCCTGCACTCATGCCCTCTGACCCATTCAAGGACGTGATCCTCTTCCCCCTCTCCTGTGTCATCACGCTTCCCTCTCTACTGGATCATTCCCATCGGCGTTCAAACATGTGACACTAGTCCCCCATCATTTAAAAAGAAAACCCTCAAACCGCACTTTTGGCTCCCACCTACTTTCTTTCTTCCTTTTGCAGAAAAACGTCTAGAGTTGTCTACACTTGTCTCTAATTCTTGTCTTTCCATTCTCTCTGCTCCACCGAAACTTGCCTGTCAAGGTCACCGAGGACTCAGGCCTCAAAAATCAACCAAGAGCAGTATTTGATAGAGGCAGTCACTTCCTGTCTTTGAAACATCCCCCTTGCCTTACAGAGCATCACGGTTGTGGTCCTCCCACCCTACTGGTCATGCCTTCCCAGTCTCTGCTGATTCCTCCTTGTCACCTGTGCTTTGATCATCTGAGTGGCCTGGGGCTCCAGGCTCAGACCCCTTCTCCTCCCCATCCACTCTTACTCCCTTGGGGTTCCCCTCGAGTCTGATGTCTTTAAATAACATATACACTGAGGAACCCCACGTGGAGCTCTCTCCAACCTGCATGACTCCTCTGAACTCCAGCTGCCTGTTTAACATCTCCGACTAGACATCTAATGAGCTTCTCGAATGTGCCATCTCCAGAATCCAATTCCTAATCACACCTCCCACCCGCCCACCTGCTCCTTCCACAGTCTTCCTCTTATAAGCAACTGCAACTCCTTCCTTCCAGATGCTCACGTCAAAACCCCCGAAGTCACTTTGGACTCTTCCTCATGCCCCACATTCCATCCATCGGCGAATCCTGCTGGCGCCACCTTCAGTACATACTCAGAATCAGACCGATTCTCCCCTATCACCACGGGCCTGGTCCCCATCATCTGGATTGTTTTGGGGGTTTTGTTTTTTTTTAAACATCTTTATTGGAGTATAATTGCTCTACAATGGTGTGTCAGTTTCTGCTTTATAATAAAGTGAATCAGCCATACGTATACATATATCCCCATATCTCCTCCCTCTTGCGTCTCCCTCCCACCCACCCTCCCTATACCACCCCTCTAGGTGGTCACAAAGCACCAAGCTGATCTCCCTGTGCTATGCGGCTGCTTCCCACTAGCTATCTATTTTACGTTTGGTAGTGTATATATGTCCATGCCACTCTCTCACTTTGTCCCAGCTTACCCTTCCCCCTCCCCGTGTCCTCAAGTCCATTCTCTACATCTGTGTCTTTATTCCTGTCCAGCCCCTAGGTTCTTCAGAACTTTTTCTGTTTTGTTTTGTTTTGTTTAGATTCCATATATATGTGTTAGCATACGGTATTTGTTTTTCTCTTTCTGACTTACTTCACTCTGTATGACAGACTCTAGGTCCATCCACCTCACTACAAATAACTCAATTTCATTTCTTTTTATGGGTGAGTAATATTCCATTGTATATATGTGCCACATCTTCTTTATCCATTCATCTGTCAATGGACACTTAGGTTGCTTCCATGTCCTGGCTATTGTAAATAGAGCTGCAATGAACATTGTGGTGCATGACTCTTCTTGAATTATGGTTTTCTCAGGGTATATGCCCAGTAGTGGGATTGCTGGATCATAGGGTAGTTCTATTTTTAGTTTTTTAAGGAATCTCCATACTGTTCTCCATAGTGGCTGTATCAATTTACATTCCCACCAACAGTGCAAGAGGGTTCCCTTTTCTCCACACCCTCTCCAGCATTTATTGTTTGTAGATTTTTTGATGATGGCCATTCTGACCAGTGTGAGATGATACCTCATTGTAGTTTTGATTTGCATTTCTCTAATGATTAGTGATGTTGAGCATCCTTTCATGTGTTTGTTGGCAATCTGTATGTCTTCTTTGGAGAAATGTCTATTTAGGTCTTCTGCCCATTTTTGGATTGGGTTGTTTGTTTTTTTAATATTGAGCTGCTTGTAAATTTTGGAGATTAATCCTTTGTCAGTTGCTTTGTTTGCAAATATTTTCTCTCATTCTGAATTGCACCAGTCTTCTAACTGGCCTCCCTGCCTTCACCCTTGCCCCCAAATCTATTCTCAATATGACAGCCACACACATCGGAACACATCGCCTCTCTGTGCAAATCCAGTGATTTGCCAACTCGCTTCGAATAAGGCCAAAGCCCTTACAACAACAGCAAGCTAAAGTCTCTCATGATCAGGCCCTCACACCTCCCCCACCTCACGTCCTTCCACTACTTCCTCACTCACGCCGCTCCCACCCCGGTGGCCTTCCCAGTCCACGAACATCTCCAGAGCCTTCATGCTCCTCCCACGGCAGGAACTCTATTCCTCCCCTGGGTCACTTCATCACCTCCTTCAAGTCTTGACTAACTACGATCTGTTTTCCCCTCCTTATTCACCATATTTTAAATCACTATCCCCCTTCCAGCAATTCTCATTCCCCCTTCCTTGCTTTTTCTCCCTAGCAATTATCACCATCAGACACTCCATATATTTTATTTAGGTACTTGTTTATTATGTCCCATGATGGCACAGATGTTTATCTTTTTTAACGCGATACCTCCATCCAATCCTTAGAACATTGCCTGGCGCATTTTTGGAGGCCAGTCAATATCTAACGGATATAGGAATGCCTAGACAGCAGGGGGGTGGGGAGGCAGGATCCCTGGCTTTTAAATTTCCTAAAGCAGATAATATGCCATTAAAAAAAGAGGTTTAAGAGGAGGTTCTTTCCAGCCCTTCTCCCGCTATTTACAGAGGAGATGCAAGAGTAGAGTGGGAGAGGAAGCAAGAACCAGAGTCTGTGAGGGTTTCTGGTAAGGCAGCCCCACACCCTCTGCCACAGGTTAGCCCCGAAGTGTACATGGCATAGACCCCTCTGTAACCTTGGACATCCGGTAAGCAGCAGCCATCCGGAAATTGCCAGAGAATTTGGGGCGTATGGCGTTTGACAGAAGACGGCTGCAGGGGTGTCATGGGACAGAGAGCCTGAGGCAGTCCTCGTCATTTCCTGTAGACCCCGGAGTGTCACAAAGGAGCTGCCAACTTGTACCGTGCTCCCCAGAAAGGCTCGAAAGGTAGTCGAGAGAGAGAGTCGGGACACCTGAAAGGGCCTTCTGGTCGAGATAATGAGCTACAGTCTGTTTGGTCTGTGTGCCCAATAGATCCAGGGTGCGCACACACTAGTGACCGGGGGTCCCTTCCTGTGGAGGTCATGACCTTATGGAAGCCCAACCCAGAACTCAGCTGCCTCCCAGGCGTGAGGACAAGAAGGAAAAATCCAAAACTAACTAAAGCTTAAACCTAAATGGTTGAAGTTACCAGGACTTTTCTGCCAGGAAAAATGTGAGCTCAAAAGAGAGATTAAGTTGAATTACAGAAAAATAAAGTTATATTTTCAACACGCTCACAGATGTGTGACTTGAAAATATCATTCCTGCTCTTTCACTAACCTGGCTTCTGATGGAGTTACTTCATGCCCACTTCTTCCTTCCCTTCCTCAAGAAGCCCAAGAATAAGTTAGCCCCCCGTGAGAATGAGCCCCACAGAAACAGGATGGTCCTCCCATGTCTTATCCCAGATGTACCAAAGCCAAGCCACCCTCTGGTGTTAGTGGAATCCGATGATCCAAAGCTCCAAAAGGGAGATGGTCGCACACACTCTCTAATTCGAAGTGTGCTCTTGACCTCATTGTGTAATAGCTAAGCATCTAGTCTTGGAACGCGACAAAGAGGAGAAACAAATGCAAATGGCTCGATGGTTGAAGTGTTACCTCAGGCTTCAGCAAGAAGTCTGGCCATTAAAGCTTTATTTCCCCGTGCCCAGGGTTCAAGGTCCCTCACCATTCAGCCAGCCAAGCAAGTCAGTCTGATCAAGGCACGGACTGGCGGCCTCTCCAATTTCAGCTAATAGCCAACATTCAGTTCCTGAGCAACCGGAGCCATGTAACAAAGACATGCTTCTCCGGGCTTGATCCAGTCTAATGGGCACCCTAATCCCTCTGAAGACCCAAATCAGCACGGCACATTCAGACCATTTAATCTCCCGTTTTCATTCGGTAAGCCTGACGCAGTTCATGAATATGGATGGCGAAATTGACAACAATCATTCCAAGCCTGACTTTCTGTGAAGTTAGGAAAGTTGGGGAAGGCAGGGAGTATCGCTTGTGTTCTCTCCCCAGGATGAACTCTTGAATCAAAGAGAAAAGTTCATGGTCAAATTCCTTTATCACCAAGGTTACAATTTTAAACCTTGGAGCCACCTAGGGAAATATACACCCACCTCCATTTTTTAAAACTAATTTTAAGCAGGCCTTCATTGCCTACGGCAACCAGAAGGTAGCCATGCTAGACCGTGTTGAAAGTAATTTCTGTCTTAGCACAAATCAGGATCATCAAGATCGTAATATTAGAACCCAACACTGGGATTAGTATGGGCTTCGAGTTGGTGTCTGTGAAGATATTTTGTGACCTATAAAGTTTACCATGATAAACGCCCTTGTTGATGTTGTCAGCATCATCAGGTTGACCCCCAGTGCTTCTGCCCCATATAGCTCAATATCTGCAGAACTGGAATAATGACGTGATGATTCTCTAGTTCTTTAATTAATGTCTTGAGATTTAAACACTGAGTCTGTTTGCTCACACACACATCAATACAAACACAGACACAACATACAAGTACTCACACCTCCATGTAAACCAGGAAAACCCCTAGACGTGCAACGCCCCGACTCTGAACCTACCCCACCCCATGCATACTAAAAGCTTCATGCCCCCCCAAACCACACAGACTTACACCCACGGTCAGCTACCGTGTTGATTCAGCAGAACTCTACACACTAATGACCAAAAAAACCCACTTAATTATTCCCACGAGTGGAACACTGGGCTTTCAGTCTCGTGTGGACACTCCCTGCAGTTCTGCCTCCATGTCTGTGGAAGGGATCACTACTCTGTTTACTCTGACTTCCAGCTGGACCAGCAGAGGTGGGAGGAAAAGGAAGACCTTTAACCAAAATGCTGAACTGCTTCCAAAAGGCCCCGCGAATCAGTGTGCCTGATATCTGGCAAAGTCAAGCAGATGGTGAGCAGAGAAGGGTCAGGACCTGACAGTTTGACTACTGGCCTGATCCAGATGGAGGGCCCAAGTGAGGTGGGGGACCTGTGGAAAATCTCTTCCAAACTCAGAAGCCTAAGGTATGTATGGGGGCCCCATGACTTGGTCCTCTGAGGACAGCATGACCCCATAACCCATGCAGAAAGTCCAAACGCATGGAATCTATCCAGCAGGGTGAATGAAAGAAGAGTGTTCAAACCTATGAAGAAAGCAATGAGACATTGCTACTCAAAATCTGTGATGATTCCAGTAGGGCCTGGGCAAAAACCTTGCCTTACCTTCGTTCTGCTTATGTAGACAGTTTTGTTTGACAGGAGTTCCAACCATCTACTTAAGAGAAAAACTATTTTTGAAGGCCTTCCCAGGGCTGCAGAAGCATTCATCAAACTACAGACACTAATCTTAGCTATCTTAAATTCAATTTTAGAAGTATTTTGGGGGAGCCTACTATGTGCCAAAGTCAACCTACTTTCTAGTTACTGTGTGAGTTTTCATACACAAAGTCATATTACTTTTCAAATATTCTATATTTCGAACTTGCTGCTAATTCAGGCTGGTTTCCCATGCCTCCGTGAACGTAAGAGAGGTGCTCACGTCACTGGGCAGGTTGATAAGCTCCGCTGTGCATCCTCAGGGGGAACCTGGACTCAGCAGTGAGAGCTGAACCAAGTTCCAAGCACTGTTTTGACCCAGGCTGGGGAACGGGAGGGGACAGGGATGATGACAGGACCATCAGGGGTAGGAAGGCATTAAATTAGACCTCAGAGAGAACTTCCTGTCCTGTAGATTTTCAAGGAAAGCCGAGAATTTCCCTCTGGGAAGAGATGAAGCTTCTTCCTCGTGGACCAGGGGAAAGACCTCTTGGGAAGAGGGGAGTACAGGGCAGAGGCAGGGAGGGCTGCTAGGTGGGGGCTGGGGCCTCTTCTTCCCTGATGAGGCCCTGGAGTTCGCCAGACAAGTCTCACCCTGGGCTGTCCCCCCTGCAGTGCGCATCGAGGGAGGAGGGGTGCACCCCCGAGGAGACCACAGGAATGCCAAGCAGGGGAAAGGCGCCCGGAGCCAAGGGCTCCGGCAACGAGGATCCAATATCGGCGGGTGACTCCAGCCCCCGTAACAGGAGAGACCGTAAAGTATGTGCTCTGCTTCCCAACCAGCAAACACAGCAAATAACCAATTACTCCAAATAGCTAACAGATTTCGGCTCTGATTTCCCTCCCCTTGCCTCCCCTGTGCCTTCACTTGTCATTGGATGGGCGATTTGTATTTGCTCTGAGAAAATGAGAGAAGGAATGACTCACAAAGGAAGGTCCAGATTACACACAGTGACAGGCATCAAACCTCCCTAATCAGAACTAATGGGAGTGGGGGGAGGCCAGGCTGCACTGGCAACACATCTGAACCAGAGATATTTTTAAAGAAGTACAGTTTTGTTACTTTCAAGCGCATACAATAATTCTTGCTAAACCAATAGTGCCAAATACATGTCCTTAGGAAACCTGCTTTAAGGAGAAGATAAGTACCTTCCTCGTTAGCACATCTGACATGTACAAAAGTCCAGGTAAAAACCATTCGTGTTATTAAGGTGAAAACACTGCCCCTGAAACTCTCAAGGCCAGAGGTGCAAGCACGGTGCACTGAGACAAATTGCCTTGGGCACCTTCTGGAAATACTTCCTCACTTGGGAGACACACCCTGTCATTGATTCCTTTGCTCAGAAAACCTTTGCTTCCAAGTCTTTTGATAAATTGTTGTTGGTACTCATAAGCTGCAGTGAAGCATTCCCCCCAAAACTTGGAATTAAGAGAAATAGGGCTGCCCTCGGAGAATCAGACCATGAAATCAATGCAGAGGGGTTCAGAGCAAGGAGAGGCAAAATCATCTCAAAGGGAAAGGCAGCTTCTACGCTGAGCCTTAACCGTAAGTGGGTAAATTGTACTAATACATCTAGAGAAAGGCTATGTCAGGAAACAAAGGAACTGATCAGTCCTGGAAATGTAAGAGAAGAGGAGTTAGAGTTGACTGTTCACACCAGCATCATCAGAGGCAGGATCCCAGGGTTAGGGACTAAAGCTGTGCCTTTCTTTGGAGATGGAGGTATCAGTCCGTTTTGGACAGCTGATACTCAATTTCAAATCCCAGAACTCCTCTCTCCTCATTCTGATTCTTCACTCATCTCCAGTCACAACTTGGCTTCCCAACTGCTGAGCCTATAGAGAGACCACAGGCTGGACCACTATCCAAGATCACATCCCCCAGGCAGAAGTATTTCTCACTGTAAACTCATACATTGGTAACCTTGGTCTAGAAACTTGAAAAATATGCATCTAGCCCTAAGAAAGTTGACCCATCAGGTGTCTGAGCTCACAAGGTTGAGGGTCCACACAGCCAAGACTGTAGAAACTTCTCTAGACTAACACCCCTGCCTGGAGCCTGCTCTCCTTTATTTAAGAAACTCCTATATAGGGTTCTATAGGCAAGAACTGTGGCTCGGACCTAGCCAGCCAGCATCTGACTGCCCCAACAAACATAGAAAACAAACTCTTCAGCCCAGTAGAAAAGCCTCTGATCCTGTTTTCCTTCTTAATTCTCCCACCCTGCTGGATTCCTAACTGGCAAGGTAAATTTACAACAACCTTAGACTGTTTCCTTCTTCCTTTTACCTGAGTTTGAGATTAGAAGGGGGCCTATGCACTAATGCAAGAGCCATTGGAGCTCCTGGTTCTTGACAAGCAAGGACTTCCCTCTGTGAGGACAGAAAGAAAAGATTAAGGTTCAAAAGAAGGGGGACAATACGAAGACTAAGATAAGTGTTCTGTTAAAGGGTTGAGTAAAAACGAAAGAAAACAAAGGACCAATTTATGGTCACAGGAAGTCTCAGGAGGATCCCATAAACAAGAAGTTAGAGCATGTGGTCCTGAAGGAACTAGCATCTGCATGAAGACATCATGACTGTCAAATTGAAAACTATAACAAAGACACTGATTTCCAGCAAAATGGCAAACTAGAGGACCAGAGAAACCCTCCAAGTAAGAACACCTAAATTAATTAATACGGTATCTTTAAAATTCTTTTTAAATGCATGACTGAGCTGATAGGAATGTAAAGAAGATCCTTGGAGGCAAATGAAAAATAAAAAATCCAGAGAAATAAGGAGCCAAAATGCAAACTAACGGTGGGGCCCAAAAAGCCCAAGCCAAACATTTAGTTTTAAGTGAATCTGAGTTTGTAGTGTTTCCAGGCATCTGATAAAAGTAAACATGTGTCCTCTCTGAAAGAATGTGACTTTCATCCAGGCCTCAAAGAACTCTCAGATAAAGTTCCAAGGAACATGAGTTCACAATTGAAAATACTGAAACACATAAGAAACAAGGCACCATGAGTGAGAGTCAGCTAGAAACACCAACTGCAGATCAGACTTGTCAGGACAACAGAAAGCAGAATTAACAGAAATAGGACTTTTAAGAAAAAAACTGTTTAAAAAATAAAGGCATTAACAATATGGCAAAAGAACAAGATACTTTCAAAAATAAACAAGAAGATTTGGAAAAAAAGAGAACTTTTAGAGATAAAAATATTAATACTTAGGACTAGAAACTCAATAGACAGGGTTACATAACCTTTAGAAACAAGACTTAGTGAACTAGAAGACATATCTTCAGAAATTAGCCAGTGTGTAACACAAAGAAACACGAAATATGAAAGAAAGTTGAACCGACATGGAGAATAGAGCAGGTCCATTGAAGATCTAATCAGGATTTTAGAAGGAAATGAGAGAATGGGGAATATGTAATATTTGAAGAGATAATGGTTGACCATCCAGAACTAATTAAAAGGAAAAAGGAAAAAAACAGTCCTCAGATTTAGGAAGACAACAGCACAATGGAAGCCAGAAGGTAGTGAGATTAGTGAGATAGTATCTTCAAAGTGATGACTGGAGATAAGTGTCAGTGAAACTAGTATTTCTAAAATAAGAGTGAAATAAAAATATTTTCAAACAATAATTAAAAAGTGAGACATGCCTGCTGCCAAACACCTGGAAAGCCACACACACACACACACACACACACACACACACACACACTGGGGCTGACCCTCACGCACCTGCCGGGCAATAGGAATGGGCATCATCAGAAAATCTACAAACAATAAATGCTGGAGAGGGTGTGGAGAAAAGGGAACCCTCCTGCACTATTGGTGGGAATGTAAATTGGTACAGCCACTATGGAGAACAGTATAGAGGCGCTCAAAAAACTAAAAATAGAACCACCATATGACCCAGTAATCCCACTCCTGGGCATATACCCGGAGAAAACCATAATTCAAAAAGATACATGCACGCCAATGTTCATTGCAGCACTATTTACAATAGCCAGGACATGGAAGCAAAATGTCCATCAACAGAGGAATGGATAAAGAAGACGTGGGAAAAAATTGGAAAAACATTAAACAAAGTGACGACATTGCCAACTGTTACACGATCTAAGAATGTCCAAACAATGGCAGCAAATGAGTAGCTGGAGAATAAGGGAATCGTGGAGTGAAGAGTCTTGGACTAGGATTCGGGAGATTTGGGATTAAATATTACTTTATTTATTATCATTATGCCAATTTTAAATGAAGGAATAGAAGCTCAGAAAGTTAACTAAGTCAACCAAAGATACCTAGCTTCTGAGTGGCGGGAATGAGATTGAAATGCAAAGCACTGAACAACTCAACTGACATTTCTCACTGCAGATATCCAACTGCCTTCTTGATATATCTTTCTAAGGTCTAACAGGCATCTTAAACTGGACTGGACAAAATAGAGCTTTGAATTTCTCTGCCTGCCCTCCTAATTCACTTCCCCACAGATTTTCCCCATCTCAGTTATGGTATCATCCTATCCATCCAGTTGCTCAGGCTTCAAACTTAAAGAACCATCCTTGATTTCTTCTAATTCATCGGTAGGATCTACAAGTTCTATCTCTAAAACATATCCTGCCACTAATACTGTTCAACTATCATTTTTTACCCCAACTATGGCAACAGCCTCTAAATTGGTCTTCTAGAAGAACATATCTTTAAGTAGGGACGTCAGGTGCTCCTGAGAACTCTTGCCTCCTTTATAGTCCATCCTGCATACAGAAGCCAAAGTGGACTTTGTAAAGTGTGATTCAGACCCGGCCATACCTCAGTTTAAAGTCACCCAAGGCCTTCTCTTTATAACCAGAAAAAAAATCCACTGTCCTTGAAGTGCCCATGCACTCATTCCCCTGCTCCCCACTCTCCCCTTCATTCCCTACTCCGAGCCATGTTGACTTTTCTGCCTCTTAGACAGTCAGCTCCTTTCCATCTCAGGATTTTGACATCAGCTTTTCCTTATCCACATATCTGCCTCCTACTCATCATTCAAGTAACAATCAAAATGTAACGGCAAAGTAACTACCTTAGTTAAAGCAACCCCCTCACTCACTCTGAATGGCGTTTCCACATTTTGTCTTCTTCTTAGTGCTATCACTTCTTGAAATCCCAAGAGATTGAAGCCTCATTGAAGACATAGACTCTGTTTTACACACTTTAGTATTTCATGCCCAGAATGGTACCTGTGTATATTTGGTGTTTAATAAATATTGTTTGATTGACTGAATTAATGGGTTATTTGCGTCCTAAGGTAACCTTTCAGAAATGATGAACTAACTAGTGAAACAATAGAACATTCTCTTTCTAAATCCAGGCATATGAATATATTGCGAGTTTGGTTCCAGACCATCTCTATAAACCAAATATCGTAATAAAGAGAGTCACATGAATTTTTTGGTCTCCAAATGCATATAAAAGTTATGTTTACACTATGTTGTAGTATATTAAGTGTGAAATAACATTATGTCTAAATAAAAAATGTACATACCTTAAAAAAAAGATGTGGTACATTTATACAATGGAATATTATACAGCCATAAAAGGAATGAAATAGTGTCATTTGCAGAGATGTGGATAGACCTAGAGATTTTCATACAGAGTGAAGTAAGTCAGAAAGAGAAAAACAAGTATCATATAATACTGCTAGAAAAATGGTACATATGAACTTATTTGCAAAGCAGAAATAGAGACATAGATGTAGAGAACAAATTTATGGATATCAAAGGGGGAAGGGGGTGGGATGAATTGGGAGATTGGGATTGACATATACACACTACTATATATAAAACAGACAACTAATGAGAACCTACTATATAGCACAGGGAACTCTACTCAAAGCTCTATGGTGACCTAAATGGGAAGGAAATCTAAAAAAGAGGGGACACATGTATATATATAACTGATTCACTTTGCTGTACAGCAGAAACTAACACAACGTTGTAAAGCAACTATACTGCAATAAAAAAAAATTTTAATAGAGAAAATAAGTGAGAATGTTTATAATGAATTGATCCCAATTACAGGAATTTCTATAGGCTCTACTTCAGGAATAAAGATGATCTCAGGAGAAAGAAGACTGGTCTACAAAACAAAACAGTCAACATGGGCATAGCTAAAAGAAAAATCAATTACTTAAAAAATAATATTGCTTTAAAGGTGTCATTTATAGAAGTAGAGCTAAAATATTGAACAAAAGTTTGTAAATTGGTAAGTGACTGGAATTAAAGCATCCAAAGTTCCTTGTAATATTTTGGAGGAGGCTATAAATACCAATTAAATTTAGACTTTACTAAATTGAATATACATGTTAAAGTTTCTATACTAATCCCTGAAGGAATAGAAACAATGTATAGCTTTGAAACTGAAAAGGGAAAAAGGAATGAAAAGACGGGGGCAGGGGGTGGGGGCAGGTGAATCTTTCAATCCAAAAAAATTTTAAAAAGAGGAAAAAAAGAAAAGGGCTGGACAGTAGAATAAAATGGCAGAAATAAATCCAAATATATCAGTAAGACACAATTAATATATTACACTGTCCAACTCTCTAATTAAGAGCTTATGTCAGAATGTATTAAAAAAAAACCAGACTCCACCTATTTGCTGTTCATCAGAGAGACACCTAAAACATAAAATCACAGAAAAGTTGAAAGTAAAAAGAAAAAGATATACTAGGAAAACATCAAGCAAGAGAATATGG
The DNA here is from genome assembly GCF_003676395.1 of Aethalodelphis obliquidens. NCBI lineage: Eukaryota > Metazoa > Chordata > Mammalia > Artiodactyla > Delphinidae > Aethalodelphis > Aethalodelphis obliquidens. Next base: position 16,072,435 of record NW_020837984.1, on the reverse strand, counting down.
TATAGCTATGTTAACATGAGACAAAACAGACTTTAAGGCAAAACTCATTAGTAGAGATTTTAAAAGGTAAGGAGTGGGGGTTTACTACGTATCATTAAAAGATTCAATTCTCTAGGAAGATATAAGAAATCTACAGTTGTTTGTGCCTAATAACACAGCCTCAAATATATAAAGGAAAAGTAGGCAGAAATAACAAGGAAGAACAAACATCACATCAAAGCAGGATGTTTTAATATCTCAAAAATTGATAAACCACACAAAACAAGATCGCAAGAAAATAGATTTGAATAACACAGTTAACAAGTCTGATCTAAATGGACATGCTATATGTAAAACACATTGGGAGAATACACATCCTTTTCAAGCACACACAAGATCATTACAAAAATTGACCCTGTACTAGGCCATAAAGCAAGTGTCAAGAAATATTGCACACAGACCACATTCTCTGAACCATAGTACTGTTAAGCTAGAAACCGATAAAAAGATAACTTAAAACATAAGTTAGGAATTTCTAAAACATACTTTTAAACAATTCAGGTGTCAAAAAGAAATATGACAGAAATCAGAAAATACTCAGGACTAAAAAACAACAAAAATATCACTTACCAAAACCTGTGGGATGCATAAAGCAGTACTTCGAGGGAATTCTATAGCCTTAAATGCTTACATTAGAAAAGAGGAAAGTTTGAAAATTGATGAACTAGGCATAGCTCTTAAGAGGTTAAAAATATAACAAGCTCTCTAAAACTCGAAGGAAGAAGATAATAAAGAAAAGAACTAGAAACTAGAAAACACGGAAACAATAGAGCTAAATCAACAGACATAAAAATTGGTTCTCTGAAAAGACTTTTACAGATCTGACAAATTTTGGCAAGAATAATAAAATATAACCTTAGGAATGAAAGGGAACATAAATAGAAGAAGAAATTTTTTCAAAACAGTAAGAGGTTATTATGAAAAACACTATGTCAATAATTTTTAGCAAGAAATGGATAAATTCCTATAAAATATAAATCACCAAAAACGACTCACGTAGAAACAGAAAATCTCAAAGGTCCTATAAACATTTTTAAAATTTTTATCAGCAGTTTTAAATATCCCCAAGAAGAATGCTAAGTCTAGACAGTTTTACAAATGAATCTACCAAACCTTCAGGCAACAGATAATTTCAAGCTTTTATCATTTATTCAGAGACTAGAAAAAGAGAAAATATGCCCCAAGTCATTTTATAAGATTAATATTACCTAGATACCAAAACCTGAAAAGAACAGTATCAGAAAAAGAAACTCCAGGCCATTATCACTCATAAAGATTGATGCAAAAAAATTCCTAAAGTAAACATTTGCAAACTGAACCCAACAATGCAGAAAAAAGACAATGTAACATGACCAGGATAGATAGTTTCAGAACTGCAAAGTTGTTTCAGCATTTTAAAAAATCTATTAATGGGGGCTTCCCTGGTGGCGCAGTGGTTGAGAATCTGCCGCTAATGTGGGGGACACGGGTTCGAGCCCTGGTCTGGGAGGATCCTACATGCTGCGGAGTGACTAGGCCCATGAGCCACAACTACTGAGCCTGCGCGTCTGGAGCCTGTGCTCCGCAACAAAAGAGGCCGCGATAGTGAGAGGCCCGCGCACCGCGATGAAGAGTGGCCCCCGCTTGCCACAACTAGAGAAAGCCCTTGCACAGAAACGAAGACCCAATACAGCAAAAATAAATAAATTAATTAATAACCTCCTATCCCCAACATCTAAAAAAAAAAAAATCTATTAATGTAATTCACCACATTAACAGATTAAAGGAGAAAAATCATATGATCACCTCAACAGATCCATAAAGAACACTGAATAAAATTTAACATCATTCATCATAAAAACTCCTAGCTAGCTAGTAATCACTCACCTGATAAATTTCATACTCAGTGGTGGAACATAAAAATATTCTATTTTATGGATAAAGAAGATGTGGTACATATATACAATGGAACATTACTCAGCCGTAAAAAGGAATGAAATTGGGTCATTTGTAGAGATGTGGATGGACCTAGAGACTGTCATACAGAGTGAAGTAAGTCAGAAAGAGAAAAACAAATATTGTATATTAACGCATACATGTGGAATCCAGAAAAATGGTACAGATGAACCGGTTTGCAGGGCAGAAATAGAGACACAGATGTAGAGAACAAACATGGACACCAAGGGAGGAAAGTGGGCGGGGGGGAGGGAGGTGGTGGTGGTGGGATGAATTGGGAGATTAGGACTGAAATATATACACTAATATATATAAAATAAATAATTAATAAGAACCTGCTGTATAAAATAAATAAATAAAATAAAATTCAAAAAAATATATTCCATTTTAAATTAGAGCAGATAAGAATACTATTATCAGTTACATGGCATATTAAACTTGTGGTCCCAGTCAGTGCAATCAGACAAGAAAAGGAAATAATAAAAAAGAAAAAGAAATTAAAAGTGCACAGAAGGGCTTCCCTGGTGGCGGCGCAGTGGTTGGGAGTCCACCTGCCAGTGTGGAGGACGCGGATTCGTGTCCCGATCCGGGAGGATCCCTCATGCCGCAGAGCGGCTGCACCCGTGAGCCATGGCCCCTGGGCCTGCGTGTCCGGAGTCTGTGCTCCGCGGCAGGAGAGGCCACAGCAGTGAGAGGCCCGCATACCGCCAAAAAAAAAAAA